>NC_138224.1:28292538-28898788 GCF_964197995.2 Scardinius erythrophthalmus
ACAAGATGAGAATATTTGTTTTTTATATAAATTACTTCATTAAAAAGAAGAGAATTCAAGCTTCATGCCTGTGTGACTGTATGCCTGTTTGACTGAGTATTCGCTGAGTTATTGTTCATTTTCGGACGCGTTTCAGAATGGACTACACTGGCAGAGAGAAGGCAGAACTCGCTTCGTGTTTATTTTTCTTTATTTGGCAAAAAGCACAGCACTTTGTTTTTATTGTGAGTATACACAAAAATAATACACATTTAACAGAATCGATTGATGTATGAAACTTGTTTTGTAAAATCAAAGTCAAAAGAGTATTTTGGGTCTCAATACAACTTATAAGGAAAAAAGCGAGCAGATCACGCCGGCGTGATCTCCGACCTCTGAGGGTTAAAACTAGATTAAAGACGCATCTCTTCAGCCAGGCATTCATATAATTCTTTTAATCTGACAGGTAAATCTGACCTCTAGTTCATAAACGCCAGAGAAGAACTGGCCCCTGACTGAGCCTGGGTTCTCCCAAGGTTGTTTTTTTTCTCCATTAGGTCACCCGATGGAGTTTTTCGGTTCCTTGCCACTGTTGCCTTTGGCTTGCTCAGTTGGGGATATTTGGGGATATTTAATTTAATTAATCAATCAACGATACTATTGATCAGCATTACCAAACGTGGATGTTCCACTAGAAACAAACATTGATGTATTGTTTTAATTTATTACTGTGAAGCTGCTTTGATACAACCTATGTTGTGAAAAGCGCTATATAAATAAACTTGACTTGACTTGAATGTCCCGGTACATTTCTCCATTCATCCTGCCTTCAATAATATGAAGTCTGCCAGTACCCCTTGCTGAAAAGCAGCCCCAAACCATGATGCTTCCACCACCAAACTTAACTGTTGGTCTGGTGTTCTTGGGGTGGTGGGCAGTGCCATTTCTTCTCCAAACATGGTTTCACGAGTTCACACTTACAAATATGTCAGATAGAATAAATGCCTATTTGGCGTGCTGTCCAAGGAGAGGGCTCCAGGCTCGGTATTCGGCCCGAACCCAGAGTACTCCCCCCGTATTCCTGGCTGTGAAAGAACAAGCCAAGAGTGAGGAGTCGGGGTGGTGGAGGGATGCTGAAAACTGTCAAGGAATGTTAGGTGAGTTGACAGAGTGAATATATATATATATATACTTCCTCTCATGCTGATAGGGTAGACATGGTAATTGTTTGATGACGAGTTGATTGATTGATTGATTATTTGAACGTGCTCCTCCCGAACTTTGTTTATAAAACATCATGTGTAGAATGACTGCCAAAAAGTTCAATTTTGCTTTCATCTGACCATACTATAGTCTCCCAATAATCCACAGGCTTCTCCAAATGCTCTTTCGCAAACTTTAACCGAGCCTCAACATGCTTTTTGTTAGCAATGGAGTCTTGCGTGGTGAGCGTGCATGGATGCCATGGCGGTTCAGTGCATTGCTTATAGTTTTCTTTGAAACAACAGTACCTGCTGATGCAAGGTGTTCCTGAAGTTCTGCCCGAGTGGTTCTTGGCTCTTGGAGAACTCTCCTGATTATTCTTTGGACTCCTCGAACAGGGATCTTACGTGGAGCACCTGATCGTGGCCGGTTTATGGTGAACTGATGCTCTTTCCATTTCCGGATAATGGCCCCCACAGTGCTCACAGGAACATTCAGCATTCTGGAAATGCGCCTATAACCATTCCCATCAAAATGCTTTTCAACGATAAGATTACGAAGATCTACTATCTTTGCTTTTACCCATCATGAAGTCTTTCCTGTGTGCCTCCTAGGTAATGAGAAGCCTTTATAGGCCATCAATTAGGACTAAAACAGCTGATACCCCCTTGAGTCGCTCGCTGTGTGAGGAAAGTGAGTCGCCCGCTGTGCGAGGAGAGTACGTATACAGATCCACCGCTGGCATATCAGTGGGAAAGTGAGTAGCTAGTGGCTATAGTATAGAGCATCACAGTCCCGCCCACAGCCCGAGAGAGCTTAGGTGCCGGAAGTAAATTTCCCATTAATTTCTCCCATTGACGTTTTGGAAAAATCCGTATCTAAAGAGTTTTAGAGCATGTCTGAGGATAACCAGCTACGGCTGAACTCATAAGCATACAACATATCATTTCGAGTGAAAAAACGAAGAGAAAATCCAAAAAAAGTCAAAGGTACAAGACTGTGTACATATTTTCTTTTCCGAGCGAAGGAACTACTCATCCCATAAACCACCGCGCCTCACTGAAGTCGACTGAAGCCACAACCGCGAAAGAGCCTTTTGAGCGACTTCCAAAACTTTTTCTTCCAGTGAATTTTATATAGTGAATGTGCAGTTAATAGCTAGCCTGGCAAGCCAGACCTACATCAAGATGTTAGGTCTGGAAACTCACCATAGTCACGGCTCAATCCGAGGGGCGGGATAAACGGCTGTCTTTCAAATTCCCTCTGCACGCAATAGGACAGCGCTTCAACCAACCAGAGCGTTTTCCCAACAGCGGAGCTTAGTTGATAGATTCAACTTTTGCCATATCTGGCCGGCAAAACGACGAACACATCTTCCTTTTTTTAAGAATGACTTAAGTGCCGTTCTTTGCTCTTTTCTCAAAGAAAAACTTAACTCCAAGTCCTCCAGAGTCGCGGCCAAAGCCGATTCGAAAGACCGTTGTTCTCCATCAGCAGCCGCCATTCTTTGTTTTCAAGTAGCAGCAGCCAGGTAACCGTCGCAACTCTGTCGTGTATGTTAAGCCCGCTCCCGCCTACTCTATACACAACGTGATTGGCCTGACCCAATCTGGGTTTTTGCAGCGAGAAGGTTTATTGAGAGTGTCTAGACTACCCTGGCTGCGAAATACATTTTGCTGCCGCTAGGGTGCGTCTAGATTTCTAGGCTAGTTAATAGCAGTTCTTTCAGTAGTAATCGTGTAAATAATAGTGTTTTATATAGGTATTGAATTTTATATTTATCATCGTGTATTTAATTTTATCGTGTATTTTATATTGTGTGCGTGTGTGAAAGCGGTTAACGATAACGTAAGCAACATGGTGCAGTGCTTTGTACCTGACTGCAATCACCGCTCAGTCGTCAACACATGTCGTTTCCATCGATTCCCCAAGAGTGATGCCGTGAGGAATCGGTGGATAAGATATATCAAGTAAGTACGTTATTTTTTATTTTATTTTTCAAATGAATGTAAGAACGCAATTAGGGTGTTGTGTGTTAATAGTATGGGCATGGCTGCAGGGGAGTAGAAGCTACCAGTGTTCTTTTGCTGCTCACATGTGCTCTTAGGATGTCCAATTTATCAAGTGACATAAGTGCATTTATTTATACAGTAATGCAATTATTTATATTAATGCATGTTCATGCATTTATGTATACACATTACCTATCTTATGTGTTCGTGTTACGGTATAAAGGACATCGACGAGGTGTACATTTAAATCCATTAATGCACATTAATGACATTAGTGCATTAAAACATTTGTTAAATACATTTGTGTAAAAATGTTTTTGTTCAGGTATTAATGGCTGTATAGACCATGCAGCTAGCGATGTTTCTGGCTTCTGACTTTCTGCCTCTTAAGCTTCTACTTAGCTTTGATATTTAATAATTCAATAATAATTGCATAACTGTATTTGCTTAGGCTTTAATGAATAACTGTATTGGTTTATGCATTAATGCATACATGTACTTGTTTAGGCATTAATGCATAACTGTATTTATTTATGCTTTAATACATACATGTATTTGCTTATGCTTTAATGCATAAATGTATTTGTTTATGCATTAATGCATACATGTGTTTGCTTATGAATTAATGCATACATGTATTTGTTTATGCATTAATGCATAACTGTATTTGCTTAGGCTTTAATGCATAAATGTACTTGTTTAGGCATTAATACATAAGTGTATTTTTAAATGCTTTAGTGCATACATTTACTTGTTTAGGCTTAAATGTATTTGATTATGCCTTAATGCATGTAAGTAAACCATGAGTATGAATAACAGTTGTTTTTTTGTTCAATCAGGCGTGCAGACAGGGCACCCAATCCCTACTCCAGAGTGTGCAGCTGCCATTTTAAAGATGGACTTGAAAGGGGTCCAACATGGTTCCTAGGGCGTAGTCACAATTAACCTGTCGAGGACAGCCCGAGTAAGCCCCTGGAGGACAGCCCGAGTCAGCCCCTGGAGGACAGCCCGAGTCAGCCCCTGTAGCCCAGCATGAGTCGGCCCCTGGAGCCCAGCACGAGTCAGCCCCTGGAGCCCACACTGTAAAAAAAATTCTGTCGTTTTTACAAAAAAAATTTGGCAGCTGGGTTGCCAGAATAATTTTGTAAAAATGACAGTCACTGTAAACAACTTTATAGTTTTAAACTGTGCATTTTAGTACAAAACTGCATAAAACCATCCATTTTCTGCTGAATTCAAAATAAAAACCTGCCTTCTTTATTAATATTAAAGCAGCACAACATACACATTTGTAATATGTACAGCTTAATTATCTCATTGGAACTGATAGAGGAAAGATGGAGGTAAAGAGATGGAAGGAAACAAAGATGAGAAAAAGAGTAAAAATGAAAAATAAAGAAGGAGAGGGCAAGAAAGAGAATATTTGTTAAACAATTAATCTCTGCAAACTGATGTACAGGACAATATCACAAAATATAAGAGCAATAAAACTAAGTTGCCTACTCGCTCGCCTGAAAAAATTATCTTGAGAACTGAGCATAGAAGCTGAAACAAACCTTATTCAGAGTAAAGTCCAAAAAAACGTCCATAGTGTCAGACATCGTGCCACTCATGATCTGAAAGTTCTTGAATTAAAGTAAGGACTCTTGGGTTCACATTGAGACGTGAAGTTTGTGTCTTCTCCACGTTAGTGCCCTTCTCTGGGTTGATCTTGAAGAACTGAGCATAGAAGCTAAAACAAAATTCAGAGTAAAGTCCAAACAAACGTGCACAGAGTTTCAGACATCGCGCCACTCATGATCTGAAAGTTCCTGAATTAAAGTAAGGACTCTTGGGTTCGCATTGAGACGTGAAGTTTGTGTCTTCTCCACTTTGGTGCCCTACTCTGGGTTGATGGAGAAAAAACACCTTGGGAAAGAAGAAAAACAGGCAACTTATTAGTTATAAAATAGTTTTATTAACAGAAAAAATAATTAAAATAAATAAAATATTTTAGGTATTTTTAAAGGGTTAGTTCACCCAAAAAATGCTATCATTGATTACTCACCCTTCATGTTGTTCCAAACCCGTAAAACTTTAGTTCTTTCTTAAGTCTTCTTAAGATCTTAAATTAAGATTTTTTAATGCAATCTGAGATATCTGTCCCTACATTGACTGCTACGCAACTGAAACTTTGCTTCAAAAAGTTGAAAGAGATCGAAAAACTAATCTGAATTGAACGGTTTATTAAAAAAAATTGCAGACACAATCGTTTATATGATGAACAAAGTTAATTTAGTCTTTTATTCACATATAAACATTCATCAGCTTACACATCAGTTGTGGTAAATAGAAGCTCAAGCATGTTCACTTGACGTGCGAGAACCAGGCAGCCTGTTTGAGCTTTCTCAAGAACCAATGAGGTTTGTTCTTGTGCGTCAAGCAGGCATGGTTGAGTGTGTTTGTGTTTGCTGACCACTGTTTATATGTGAATAAAAAACCTAAATAAATCTGTTCATCAAATAAAGTGATGTGAAAATTTGGATTAAAACACTCAATTCATATGGATTCGTTTTTACAATCTCTTCATGAACTTTTTGATGCGTCAAAGTGGTAGTTGCGTAGCTGTCAATAGAGGGACAGAAATCTCTCAGATTTCATTAAAAAGCGTTAATTAAAAGCTTCAATTGCGTTTCAAAGATGAACAAACGTCTTATGGGTTTGGAACGACATTAGGGCAAGTATCCCTTGAACTAACCCTTTAATAATAGCTGGACCTGTCAGACATCTGCAGTTTATCAGTGACTCCAGTTCAAATCAATGATAAAATAAAAGGCCATTTCATACCCGATTTAGCCCTCTGATTTAAATGCTCTGTTGGAAGGAGCAAGTCAGCTGTGAGACCGTAAACACTAACTGCTATGATTGGCCAACATCTTTGTTCATTCATCAGTCATTCATAAAGAGATTCTATTCCTCAGAAACAAAACACCAAAACACTTCACAAGTCTCTGCTTTTCGTCGAGTTTGAAAGACACGCCGTGAGCTTACATTGGATTTAGGCTACCTCAGAAGAAGAAGAACGCGATTTGAAGACAAGAAAGATGTAAGGTAAGAAATTCTTACATATTAGTTTGTTATTGTTGCATAAATTTCACATTGCAGTTGAACTGTTGCTAGATATATGGTGAATATTATAATATTTAGACCCGTGTTTACTGTTACTGTGTTTGTGGATATCTGCTCAAACCTAGATATGTATATGGTAACCATAATGTTTAATTTTGGAGCGCGATCGCATTTGAAAAGCAAAACGCACCAAACGGCTTCATGTTTTTACTATTATCTCATTTCATATCATCATAACGAATGGAAACATTTGAAGTAACATGATAATCAATATATTTTTCTCTAGCTTAGTTGTTACTGAAATATTTTGGAAGATTTATAGGCTGCTATGGTTATTGTTATTATTATTTTATGCAGCACTGCGCATAGCCAATGCCTACAAGGCACAACAAACCTGGTGTTCATTATATTATATATTGTTGGAAACATTTATGTGTGTGTGTGTTTGTGTGTATTCTGTGAATTTTATTTTATCAATTTTAACCAGAAAAATCTAAAAAAAATTCCCAAAATCGTGCAGGCCTATAGTTTCTCTTGATATCAGTATGTTCACTTTTTTTTTTTTTCAGGGCCCAGATGCCACTCCTGCTGACTTCAACATTCACATGAGTCTCTGTACATGAACATGGTAAAGTGAAAATCAAACACCTTGGAAATGAAAGGTATGTACAATGTTTTTAGGAATGGCACAAAGGTCTCTGTCTTTGGATAATTGTTTTCAATGAGTGCTTTTTTGTCATTTGTTTTGTATCTTGGGATTATGTTGTGTTGTAAATAAATCCAAAAAATCAAAAAGCCATTCTTTTTTAAATCTCCTCATTCTTTGTGCAAGGTTGCTCAGAATGATAGGGCCTGATAGCTCCTAATAGGGCCGTTAGGGGAGGGTCTTTGTCTTTCTCAGGTGTAAAAGGTTACATATTAATGAGCTCCCGCATAAAGCTTTTTCACACAAAACACGTCGTAAAATTTTTTAATCAATATATTGTCTTATCTGAATGAGCAGTCAGGGTGATTTTCACATAGTTTTAGAGCAAATATTCTAGGCTACGTCATCCAATTTTCAAAAGTCTTGTGAAGAAATATTCAGTATGGGTTTCATGACCTTATTTCAGTGAGAATTTTTTTTTGTATTTTCACAAACCACGCATAAATGTCATTATCTTAAAACAACAAACTTTTACACACATGCTGCTGATATATTATTGTAGCAGAGTTTGTGCTGAATACAGTGTAATTTGACTTTAGCCATGAAAATGTCACTAGTAACAGAAATAAGCACAAATGTCAGAGCATGTCAGAACACCTCCAAGGCCCAGAAAACACCTCAGACCCCAGAGGGTTAAAGGAGAACTCCGGTCAATTTTAACATTGAGCTCATTTTTTTTTTTGTAAATTTGGAGTGCTGTCAGTACAGAGAACAACGACAAAAATCGGTGTTGCCTACACCGTGTTATCCTCTTTTTAAAATTTGCACCCTGTTGACTTAAATGGGGCAAGTTTTAAACCTGCTTTTAGCCTCTTAACATCCTTGATGTGTCATTACAAGTGCCCAGCCATGTGAGTGATTCCTTCAGAGTGAACACGGGTGAATCTGACTGCAGTAGATGTGCAAGATATGAATAAAAATGATGTTATTTCAGCCAGCGCACATACCTGTATTTACATCCTGTTTTCGGTTGAAGTCCACAGTAGTCGATTGTCGAGTTCGGGCGCATGATCGTACGTACTAAACCTATGCGTAAACCTCCAAATATTCTAGGCTACGTCATCCAATTTTCAAAAGTCTTGTGAAGAAATATTCAGTATGGGTTTCATGACCTTATTTCAGTGAGAATTTTTTTTTGTATTTTCACAAACCACGCATAAATGTCATTATCTTAAAACAACAAACTTTTACACACATGCTGCTGATATATTATTGTAGCAGAGTTTGTGCTGAATACAGTGTAATTTGACTTTAGCCATGAAAATGTCACTAGTAACAGAAATAAGCACAAATGTCAGAGCATGTCAGAACACCTCCAAGGCCCAGAAAACACCTCAGACCCCAGAGGGTTAAAGGAGAACTCCGGTCAATTTTAACATTGAGCTCATTTTTTTTTTTGTAAATTTGGAGTGCTGTCAGTACAGAGAACAACGACAAAAATCGGTGTTGCCTACACCGTGTTATCCTCTTTTTAAAATTTGCACCCTGTTGACTTAAATGGGGCAAGTTTTAAACCTGCTTTTAGCCTCTTAACATCCTTGATGTGTCATTACAAGTGCCCAGCCATGTGAGTGATTCCTTCAGAGTGAACACGGGTGAATCTGACTGCAGTAGATGTGCAAGATATGAATAAAAATGATGTTATTTCAGCCAGCGCACATACCTGTATTTACATCCTGTTTTCGGTTGAAGTCCACAGTAGTCGATTGTCGAGTTCGGGCGCATGATCGTACGTACTAAACCTATGCGTGTGACAGAAAAGGGAAAACAGAAAGAAAAGGGAACAAAAAATTCTCCGCCCAGCCCTCCCCCGGGGGAAGGAGGTGTGCAGAGGCACCCTCCTGTAGAGCAGCATCCAGGTTCTCCGACAGGTCGCCCGTCTCAGGAACCTTTTACGGGAAGGGGCCGGGGGCGCCTGAGCGGGCTTCCACCCTCCAGGGTTGACTTCCACCCTCCAGGGTTGGACTGCTGCCCTGAAGGAGGAGCTGGCGCAGGAGGACGTCCTCGGCGACGGGAAGCAGCCGGAGGCTCTACGGCGACAGGAGCCGGGCCAGCTGCAGCCCGTCTCCTGTGCAGGACATGCCGTATTGTCTCCGACTGCTTCTGGGCGGCGGAGAACTCTTGGGCAAAGCTCTCCACCGCGTCGCCGAAGAGGCCGCCTTGGGATATGGGGAAGTTGAGAAGTTTGTAGTTTGAGAAGTACCTGTGCGCCTCCCCGCCATCAAGGGTGGTGAGGAAGGAGGAGCAAGGTTGTCTACGTCTGGTCGCCAGAGGGGCCAGCCAAGACTTCCTCAGCTCCTCATGCACTTCCGGGAAGAATGGAACTGGAGCGGGCCGCGGGGCAACAGCACGGTCCGCTCCGAGACACCAATCATTCGAGCTGCCCGTTCGAGCATAGCAGCCATTTCTAGGTCCGGCTCAGCCGAAGCCACCACATCCGAAGGGGGTAGACCCGCTGAGTCATCACCAGAAGATGACCGCTCTCCCTCCGATGCTGCGATCGACATCTGATCCTCAGGCGGCGCCCCGAAGGAGACAACCGGAACCGCACAGGACGACGCTGGAAGCCCCACCGGGACAGCCAAAGGCAACGAGCTACTAGAGGAGTGAGAAGCCCATGAGGATCTTTCACCAGACGGAACATTCTTCACTGTAATCCTCATACGCTCACCAACAGGAATCACAGAAGAAGCCGTCTGCCGAACTGAACCGGCAGACAAACTAGATCGGGGATTATCTGAAGGGACTCCCCCATGTTTCAGGGTTCGCAGTCTTGAACGCAGCATCGCCAGAGTCATGTTCCCGCAATGAGAACATAACTCGTTCACAAACGCTGCCTCAGCGTGCCCTAAGCCCAAACACGAGAGGCAGTGTTTATGACCATATTCCTGAGGGAGAAGTCGACCGCATCCAGAAACGCACGGGTGAAACGACATCCTGAAAAGGACGTGAAACACCCGTGGTGCTCTTTTAGAAGAGAGAGAGTGCTCTCTAGCACGTGCCAAAGCACCGAGGGACCAACCGCGGCAGACACAGCGGGGAAACTGCAAGCCCGTGTGCTGCACTCACCACTACCAGCCGTGAAAACGGCTCTTTTTTTAAAGAGATCAACAGCAGGCAGGAACGCGGTGGTCACTAAAGCGCCGTCACACCAGCACGTCTTCTTAGAGATCCTCTTCCAAAGATGCTCAATTAATAAACTCTCCGAAGAACAGCAGCTCAGAAAACACACTGTATGGCTCCGAAGCGAAAGGCATTGCGCAATGTTTACTTCCGCCTTTATACCCGCGCTGGTGGGCGGGTCGTGGAATGCAAATCTTGCATGCCAATCTTCATTGGCTCGTTTTTATTTCTCTCGAAGGCAATTGCCTGCCTAGCGTGATCCCAATTCGTCAGGGAACTCCCCCGACGACACGTCGGAGTTCCCAGGACGAAAAGGAAACAGGGATATCTTAGATGGCATTGGGGTGAGTAAATGATTAGGAAATTTTAATTTTGAGGTGAACTAAAGGGATGAACTACTGGAGTCACATGGACAATTTTAACAATGTTTTTGACTACCTTTCTGGGCCTTGAAAGTGTTAATTAAATTGCTGTCTATGGAGGGGTCAGAGAGCTCTCAGATTTCATCAAAAATATCTTCATTTGTGTTTAGAAGATTAAGGAAGATCTTACGAGTTTGGAACGACATGAGGTTGAGTAATTAATGACAGAATATACATTTTTGGGTGAACTAACTCTTTAATCTCGAAAGCTGTAAGTTGTAACAGTATAAAAGTAGTAAAAGATTGAGATTTCTACGTAATACTTATTTTATATACAAAGATGTTGGTCAATCAAAGCAGTGGCCATTTACAGTCTCATAGCAGACATGCCCCTTCACACAGTTTTTAAATCAGAGGCTAAAATCAGGGTAGAAAATGCCATTTTATTTCTAGATTATGACTATTTCTGATGTACAAAAATACAAATCATACTAACACTATAAGTGCGCCTCAGGAAATATTATGAAAAAAAAATGCAGTTTGTGACCCTTTTAAATAAAAAAGTAAATATTATTGGCTATTAATTGTAAAAAGGTAAAATGACAGCTTCCCTAATCCTCAAGTCAATACATCAGCTACCTTAATTTTTTTAAGTTCAATCAAGTGAAATTGTTGCATAAAGCCTATCCAAGAAGACATACCTCTGCAGAAACTCAAGGGTTGATGCCAGCTCTGATGGGTAATGGATGTTGAAGATATAATAGCTCCCAAACATCATGCACAGGGCGGAAATGAAGGAGGGGATGTTGTCAAGTATAATGTTTTGATCCACACACAGCATGAACCGTTTAGCTGAAAAACAAGATCGACCTAAAAAGAAAGTAAGAAAAAAATATTCAAACAAAGATACTACAACATACAGTAACAAAAATAAAAATAGTCTTCATTAAAGGAACACTCCACCGTTTTTTTCATATTAAACTATGTTATTCCCTTAACTAAGACGAGTTGATACATACCTCTCTCATCTCAGTGCGTGCACTCAATCGCTCTGGCTCTAGTCGACTTTAAACAAAATCGCTCTTTTTTTATACTAGATAAGTTAACATTACTCAGCATGAAAGAAAACTGAAAAAGTTGAGCTGAACATAAAACCCAGTCTAACGTTAACGTTACAGCCTAATTAACCAACAGTTCGTCAGCATCATTATTATGATGGCATAGCCTCAGTCAAAACATATACTTGTACAGTTAATGTTTTTTTAATAAAACAAACTGTTCACTTAGCAGTGCAAGAGATCGGAATTTTACATGTCATGCACAACTCCACTAACTTTAGCTCACTGGCAGAAATGGCGGGCACTCTCACTTGTGAAGTTCGTCAAAAGGGCTGATCCCGTGATAATCAGAAATCCGCTTTGCTGCAGAAACGGCAGGAAACGTTAGTCGTTTGAGCAAACTAACAAAATCGCTCTTTTTTTATCTCAGTTACTCAGCATGAAAGAAAAAAAAACTGAAAGAATTGAGCTGAACATAAAACCCACAGTCTACAGTACAGCCTAATTAACCAATCGTCCGCATCATTATGATGGCAAAATAGCCCCATTCAAAACATATACTTGTACAGTTACTGTTTTTTTAATAAAACAAACTATTTGTTCACTTACCAGTGCAAGAGATCGCAATTTTACATGTCATGCACAACTCCACTAACTTTAGCTCACTGGCAGAAATGGCGGGGCTCTCACTTGTGAAGTTCGTCAAAATGGCTGATCCCGTGATAATCAGAAATCTGCTTTGCTGCAGAAATGACAGGAAACGTTAGTCGTTTGAGCAAACTAACAAAATTGCTTTTTTATCTCGGTTAACGTTACTCAGCATCATAGATATATACACTAGATGTCACCTTGGGGTTCTAAACATGCGTCAAAACCACCACCATCTTTGAACAGGGGTCTTGTCATAGGAAGTAGCTAGGTAACGCTGCTATCTCCGCCTGTACTTCGAATTCATGGTGCTGCGTATGGATGGATGTTCAAGCGAACGAAATCTTAACCAGACAGCAAGGAATTACATTTACTCTGTGGATGGTAGTAGTCAAGTTGTTTTCTTATAAGTTAAGTGTACATTTCTCTGCTTGGAGGAAGAAAATGAACTGTGATTCTCGCACAGAAAATGAACTGTGAATGTGCTGTACCCTTTAGATATTATTTGAAATAACCCTTGTGTTTAAAATGTACAATATGCAGGAGTTGATCCTCAATACCCACTTTTGGCTGTGTTGTGCTATGTTGTTCCTAACTTTTGATTTTTACCGATTGTACTCAAACCTTTTAATGGAAAAAAACAGTGTTGCGCTTGTAACCTGTGTAAGTACAGTCCTAATAGTATGCTTGTCCTCTCCCTGTCATTCTTCAAACAGTACATCCATGATTATTATACATAGAATTTCACAAATCTTATATATGTGTGCGTTTTGCACAAGGATACAGTGGGCTCAAGGGCTTATTTCATAATATAATCGTGGAGGCGCCCGCGCGGTCACTTACATTGCACGTTAACTGGAGCGCATCTCATCCTAACTTAACGAAACTCAGTGTATGCCTCACACAGACATGAGAAATACATCAAATACACAAAGCTTGAATTGTCTTTAAACAAAATAATTCAAAATTAAAAGAAAAAGGCTACTCCCTGATTATGTAATCCATTATGTGCATTTCTCTCAATAGGCGCGTTCACTACGGAGATGGCGATCGTCAACTTCATCTTTGCAGCCGAGTCGACACTGTCAGAAATATTAGTTTACTAGTTTATTAATAAAAATCAATGCATGCGTCACCGGATTTACAAATGCACTTCTTGCTTGTTGCACGCACACATATTATGTCGAAATAACGAGATATTATGTTGAAATAACATTATTATTAAAAATACATCTTTTAGAATATTTGATTGAATGCTGAATGTTGCGCTTGTTCAATTTAATAAAATTAAAACTTTAATTGTTATCATTACAATAATTGAATATTAAATATTTAGTGGCCAAGTTTTGCTCATATATATATTTATATATATATATATATATATATATACATTACATTTATATATAGGCTATATAGCGATAGTTCATTCTAAGTTGTTTACTCAAGTGGAAGAATGTGACTAATAAACTAGGCCTACTAGCACTATGCATTATATTTTGAAAAAGAAGTAATTATCTTAATATCAAAACCTTAAATTTTCTCTGGACTGAATGGTAAATACATGTCTGACCGTTGGAACGATCTTATTTCCATTAGACCTTTGACTACATTGAGCTGATGCATTAAAGAGGAGGGGCTCCCCTGTTCCAAGATGGCGGCTCTATTGACGCATTCGTTCCAATGAACTGCCATAGCCCAGGCGACATGTAGTGTTTATATCTATGACTCAGCATGAAAGAAAAAAACTGAAAGAGTTGAGCTGATAATAAAACCCACACAGTCTAACGTTACAGCCTTATCAACGAATCATCCGCATCATTATGATGGCAAAATAGCCCCAGTCAAAACATATACTTGTACAGTTACGGTTTTTTTTTCATAAAACGAACTGTTTGTAAACTTACCAGTGCAAGATATCGCAATTGGAACCGATCTAAAGTTGGTTTGACGTTTCAGATTCAGCTCCGAAACACTTCAATACATCAATAACGATTTGGCATAAAAACGAAAAACAGGTTGTGTTCGAACTGTTTTTAAACTTAGACGAGAACACGCAGTGTAGTTTATGCGTTTTAATCAGCTTTACTGTATCACAACCTATACATTTTGTAATTTAAAACAGCAGATAGGGACAGTCTAAAAAGTACAAAACGAAGAGGAAAAACCATCCATATATGCTTTACTCTTAAAAAAATGTGTTTAAACTGTGCACACAAAGCCTAAAACACACACACACACACACACACACACACACACACACACACACACACACACACACACACACACACACACACACACACACACACACACACACACACACACACAAACTTTCTCTCTCACCTGGTAAAGACACCGTAAATGTTATACATTGGGAAGAATAAAATGTGTTGTAATAGTAGCCTAATGTTATTAAGACAAAGTTTTACATTTTGAGTAAAAACCTTAATATTCAATCCCAAAATGCAATTCAAACAGTGTGTTATATTGTTAAAATAACTACATAACTGCTTTCAGTTTGTTTAGATGTCATAAGTGATGCAAAAATTCAGATGTGCAAATAAATTTGTGTAAAATACATATAGGCGTTTTTCTGAACATAGATTGTGTATGTTGCTGGTTCCTATAAGAACATTTTGAACATTCACAGGATCCCAGCACAGGGTATGCTATACTGCTATTTAAAGAAAGACATAAGTTTATTGATAATAAATAAAGTGTTTTATCTCAACTTCAAAGGGTGTGTGTTGTTACTGGTTAATAGAAGAACATTTTGATGTATTTATTCACAGAATCACAGCACAAGGTATGATATTGATATTTAAAGAAAGACATAAGCTCATTTATAATAAATAAAATGTTCTATCTCAACTTCAAAGGTGTGTGTTGTTACTGGTTAATATAAGAACAAATTTGTGTTTTTGTTATTCATAAAACTACAGCACAACACGTGTAATTGAAAGCAAAAATGGTACAAAATCTTGCAAAGCCTCCTAAAGAGTGTGCCGTATTACTGCCCCCTAGAGGAACATGTTGCAGTTGTTTGGACCGAGTTTGATATTCAAATTTTAAAGGGGGGGTGAAACACTCAGTTTCAGTCAATCTCATGTTAATCTTGAGTACCTATAGAGTAGTATTGCATCCTTCATATCTCCAAAAAGTCTTTAGTTGTATTATATTTATAAAAGAAAGATAGGCTGTACCGAGTCTTTCCGGAAAAAAACGAGCGGCTGGAGGCGTGCCGTGTGGGCGAAGCTAAAGCTGTGCTTACGCGCCGACAGCTAAAAACACAGACATTTTAAGCAGTTTTACTCACTGCCTGCGGTTCCAACGCACGACCGTGAACCTTTATCGTTGGGACTGATCCATCCTTAAGCATTAAACGATCAGCAAATCCGGCATCTAACTGGCCTTGTTTATAAAACAATCATCGTCGAAATGCAGGGAACAAACAAGAACACTTGCACAACTCCGTTGATGCTCAGGAAAACAAACTCCATCCACTGGTCCCTTAACTTTTTGATTTTGTGCAGAGTTGTCTTTCCCTAGCAACCAAAAACCCACTTCTTTGGTGACATTGACTTCCCTAAAGTCGAGCAGAGCGCTTTGATGGCGAACTGCTTTCGCTCTCTCGCTCTGGTCTACGGGTGCACGCGCGCCCTTCCGGGAGAAGTGCCCTTTAGGACCCGTATAAGGAAATTCCGCCCCATCTGACGTCACACAGGCCCATACTCGAAAAAAAACTTTCCGAAACTTGTGACAAACCGGAAGGAGTATTTTTGGCACAGAAATACTCCTTCAAACGTACAATTTAATTTTGTTAACTTTGTCCATGTTTAGCATGGGAATCCAACTCTTTAACAGTGTAAAAAACTCAGTATGCATGAAATAGCATTTCACCCCCCCCTTTAAAAACATTCTTTTAAAAATTCATAAAGCTTTCTATCTCATCTTCAAAGGGTGTGACTTGTTGCTTGGACCTAAAAGATTATTTACATGCAGGCGACTTTTTCATTTGTAATCCAGGATAAATGCTATTGAATTAAATTCAAACCTGATAATAAATTAATTTAAAATTCAGACAGTGTTCTATCTCAACTTCAAAGGGTGTGTGTTGTTACTGGTTAATAGAAGAACAAATGTGTGTTTTTGTTATTCATAAAACTACAGCACAACACATGTTATTGAAAGAAAAAATGGTACAAAATCTCGCAAAGCCTCCTAAAGAGTGTGCGGTATTACTGCCCCCTAGAGGAACATGTTGCAGTTGTTTGGACCGAGTTTGATATTCAAATTTTAAAATCATTCTTTTAAAAATTCAGAGTTTTCTATCTCACCTTCAAAGGGTGTGACTTGTTGCTTGGACCTAAAATATTATTTACACGCAGGCAACTTTTTCATTTGTAATCCAGGATAAATGCTATTGAATTAAATTCAAACCTGATAATAAATTCATTTAAAATTCAGACAGTTTTCTATCTCAACTTCAAAGAGTGTGTGTTGTTACTGGCTAATAGAAGAACATTTTGATGTTGTATTTATTCACAGAATCACAGCACAAGGTATGATATTGATATTTAAAGAAAGACATAAGTTCATTTATAATAAATAAAGTGTTCTATCTCAACTTCAAAGGGTGTGTGTTGTTACTGGTTAATAGAAGAATATCTGGATATTGTTTTTAGTAACAGTATATATATATATATATAATCTCAAATTGGAATTACATTGTTCCCCACACCTGTAGGAGGCAGTATGTCATAATGGTACACATATGAATTGAAATTTTAAAAGGATAAGCTTTTGTTTCACTCATGTTCAAGAAACATGGGTAGATATAAAAAAGGACACAAATTTAAAAACAAAGATGTATGGACAGATGCTGGTGGGAGGGATGCTATTATAAAAGCATTTATCTTGAAAAATATCAGCAAAAAAAAAAATCTGTTCACAAACATGGTCAAACCTGGCTATGGATATTTTTAAAAAGACAGATGACAAACTATGCAAATGGTTGAGCATGATATGGAACAACAACAGGCGAGGTATACGAACTGAAGTCCTTTGTAAAGGTAAGGGAGAGTGTTAAATTGCTTTGCTTTACTGATAGTTTTCATAATCAAGTGTTACAAGTGGATCATTGTCTTATACATAAAGTTACTACAAATACATTCAATTTAACCATGATCGTGTGTGATTAAATCAAATTTTCTCATTACAAGTTACAATATTCTTCTGTTGAGAAACAATGAGTATGTGTAAAAAAATTATAATAATAATGAAAGCAAGTTTTGAAAGAATGACTAGGGATATTACAGTTGTGGTGAGCTTGAAGCTATTTTATTGGCACATACCTGTATATGGGTCATTATAAATCAAGAGGTCCAAAATTGTAAAGTGTGTTGCACAATTACCTCTTTGTATTTGGTATTGCAGAACCACCAGTGTTTTACTTTGTTTAACCACAGTGGCTGACTTTGTGTCATGACTCACAACACATTTTAGGTATATCTCAATGTAAGGTAAACCTCAGCTCAGGATAGTCCAAACGCTCTTAAAAAAATACAGCATAATGGTACAAGAACTTGCAGTGTTGTTACTTAGACATTATATCCAAATTAATTGATCAAGAGTGACTTTTGATGTCAATTTATAATGTGAGGGTTTCTATGTTTTAAGGATGAGTAAGCATACTAAAGTATATAGTGTGCAAGCAGACCATTTCAGGACAGAAACTTTAATCCCCCCCTTTAATCACTAATAGTAAAAAGTGCCCTTTCAGTCACAATGCCGTACACGATTTAAACCTAGGGGGAAGGTAAAGAATGTACAACTACTGATTGTCCAGAGACTGCTGGCTATCTGCAACAACTGCAGGTGAACCAATTTGCTGTAAACTTCCAGCAATTTCCACTGGGTGCCCCAAGCACCCCCACTCCATGGGGAACACAATTTCACCCCTGCCCCAGCGGAGGTCTGTGCACGCCACTGCTGTAGAGATCTGTTTTTGTAAGATACTGTGGTTTCCATAAATGTCTTTGTAACTAAAATTTGTTGTGCATCAGGACACAAACATGGCCACTGTGGTTACACCAAGCCAAATATAAATAAACTGGTGGTTTTGCATTTTCAACACAAATGGATGTACAAATTAAATCGAAAAAAAGCAGCAATCTTGGTTGAACATGTCTATGTTCCCACAGCCCTATGTTTCCACAGCCCTAACCCTAACATACCTGAACCTACCCCTCACAGGAGGGAGACTTGTCTGGGATGTAATTGGGCTATCCCTGTACCAGCACAAGCACTAAAACCTACCCTTCATAGGGGACATAGTTAAATGAGAGAACATAGGACTGTGGGAACATAGGGCTGACCCCAGTTGGGGCACTTCAGATGGATTGACCAACATAGATCCACTCTATCACCGCTCGCATCTTGTATAAATTTACCAACTCAGAAATTCCCTTTATTTATCCAATGTTAAAGGGTTAGTTCTGCTAAAAATGACTGTCATCATTTACTCAACCTTAAGTTGTTCCAAACCTGTATGAGTTTATGTCTTTTGTTGAAAACAAAAGAAGATATTTTGAAGAATGTTGGTAACCACACAGTTGTTGGTAGCCAATGACTTCCAGATTTTTTTCCCTGTCTCTTATGCTCACTAAGGCTGCATTTATTTGATTTAAATGATCAAATCTGAATTTTGAGCATCATAACTCCAGTCTTCAGTGTCACATGATCCTTCAGAAAATCATTCTAATATACAGCTCAAGAAACATTTATTATTCATATCTAGGTTGAAAACAGTTGTGTACAAAAAAAAAAATCTTACTAACTCCAAACTTTTGAATGGTAGTGTAGGTTTAAAACATTACAATTGGTAGAATTATACTGAAATACTACTACTACTACTACTACTACTACTACTACTACTAATAATAATAATAATAATAATTACATTTTTAGATAAACAAGAACTCCATCACCAGGATGAGACCAGATAACAACAAAATGACCAGACAGAACACATTGTTTTAGAAGAACAAAAGTGTACTGAAAATGATGATGAACATACATGTAACTCAGAAAAAAATATAAATGGTGTGGATTTGAAGACAGAAAGTAAGGAGAGTGACTTGGTTTCATTGTCCACACATTCTGAAAATGAAGAGGAAGAAAAACAGGAACATGAACATGAAAATGAACATGAACATGAAAATGAAAATGAACATGAACATGAACATGAAATTGAAAATGAACATGAAAATGAACATGAAAATGAAAATTAACATGAAAATGAACATGAAAATGAACAAAACAACAGAGTGGAGGGCAACAACACCAGGCCCAAAAAAAATCAGTTTTGAAATAAAATGGGAGAGGTGGGAAAAAATAAAGCCACTGCATGGTTCAAACCAACTCCAGAGACCATAGACAGATGTCCTGTACAAATAATTCACAAAGATCAGTCCTTGTTGTGTGCTGTGCTTTAAGTACCAACATGTTAAATGCATAAATAGTCGGAACGATCCCTGCCTTTCTTTAGAGCACGTGCCACCTGCACCTTTAAAGGCTGTGCAGCAGTCTTTACTTTTACAATAAAAAAACCCCAACAAAATCAAAAAAGAACATTTCTGTCTTTGTAGCCTGTAAAGGAGACATAACACACAAAAAAAAGTGACAAAAAATTCAGACAGGCCAAATATTTCCGAAGGGGAAAAATTGCTAAATGCATTCAACATGGTGTGAGCAATTACTACTATCAAGCCCTAAGAAAATCACCATCAGAAGAGATTGTGGCAGGCAATATCTCACGATGCTTAACTAAAGATGTGTTAAGGGTCACATCCAGTGAAGTGAAAAAAAGCACCAGGCTACATGATGACATAATCATGGAGCTGGTGCTTACACAAAAAACAATTAAAGAATGTGCTACATCTGAAGGTGCTGAGACTGCTGGTTACCTACAACAACTGCAGGTGGACCCATTTGTTGTACACATGTACACACAATGCGGTTTGCACATTTTAGCCCAGCATCTGAAAAAAAGAAAAACAGTAACACTTCACTTGGATGCCACTGGTAGTGTCACCTCATGCATTCCCGGTCAGCCCAAGAAAGTGCTCTACTATGCTCTTGTACTACCGGGAATGGGAAAAAACATGCCACCACTTCCTGTGAGTGAGCTCCTAACAAATCAGCACTCAATTCCTACCTTGACATATTGGCTAATGGAAACATTAAGGGCCCTTGGTCAAATAGCATCATGCCAGGTACATCAAGTCGAGACTGACTTCAGTTGGGGATTAATGTCAAGTGTCCTTCTGGCATTCAACAAAGAAAACATTTTGACTTATCTCCAGAGAGCACACCGAATTGTTTCAAACACAGTAAACAGTGGTGATCATCAATTCAGTGTTTTACATCTTTGCTCTTCACATAAAGGCAGTGAGCCAGGCATTTTCAAAAAAGACCGACAGCAAGGCTGTAAAAGAGTACACTACCTACTGCTTTGCCTTGTTGTTAAACAGCACACATCTAGAGGAGGCAACGGCTGTATTCGAGGATATGTGTGTGCTGTTAACATCACCAGAGGAAACAGATGTGGTGAATGCAGCTAAAGCTTCGCTGGACCTGAGAATAATGAAGACAACAATAAAAATCAATGAGTCAGAAACAATGCAAGAGGCCACAGAAACACCACAAATTGCAACCCCTGTGTGTGATACATCACCATTCAAATCAGTGTTTCGTGCCATTTTGGAAAGGGTCAAGAGCCTAAACCTTGGTAGCAACACAGGGGAAAAAAAAATCTCCTTTTTCTGTCCAGAGCTTATCGACGTCCTCATGAACACCTACATGAGCATTTTCCCCCTCTGGAGTGGAGTGCTTCTTGGGGATCTAAGTCGGTTTTCTAAAATCAGCACAGTCAGCCAACAATCCAAAACCAGAGAAACAAACTGCCATGTGGAAGAGTGGTTTTGGATTGTCAAACAGAGCAACCTTCAAACGAAAAAGTACCTGCATCCTGCTGACTTTATCCACAAAATGTATGGATCCCTACAAGCCAGATACAGAGAACACATAATGACCAATAATCTGTCACTGCCTTGCTGTGATCCACAACCGAAAGAAAACTTCTTCTGCCAGAAAGAAGAATGGGCAAAGAAAACATCTCGAAAACATCACAAACGTAGGACAAAATACTTTGACCCTCCTTATATACTGCCAAAGCCATCACAAAGTCCAGAAAACAAACACATCAGCATCAACACCAGCCAGATGGAAAACATCAAAGTCATTCCAGATACACCAGTGGACCTGTCAACCAAAGGAAAACATGAGCCAAAATACAAGGACAATACCGAACCGGAACAAACATCTAAGGACATCACTACTGAGGTATTACTTAATATTATATTTTGTAAAATAATTGCAATGAATTTAACATCTTTCTTACAATAAAAATATAATTTGCAGATTGAATACCTTTGGTCCAAAAAAAAACACTGAAGTGGTGGTTGCTGTTGTGTCGTCGGCAGAAAAGAACACCACATATTGTAAGGCCCGTGAAATTGGCCCAATGGAGGTTTTCCAATAACACAGGGAAGGTATCACGTGTTCTGTCCTCACTCATGCAAAGTATTTGGTTGTTTAAATTTACAATACATTTAGTTATGTATTCTCTCGTAATTTCATCTGACTCCATAAATGAAAGGGTTTTAATGATATCTGTGGATCATTAATCATTAGTGAATGAATGTTTGACTATTCATTTTAACCATTAAATGAACAATGTCAAAATCAGTTAGAATAATCACATGTAACAATTTAATATTTCAGATATTAGAGATCAATTCCACAATCAATTCGAATATCTAGTACATGGTTATACATTGGTTACACCAAATAATCTTACCCAGTTTGCACCTGAGATAGAGAGAGAAAAAGGGAAAGGGAAAGAGAGAGAGAGAGAGAGAGAGAGAGAGAGAGAGAGAGAGAGAGAGAGAGAGAGAGAGAGAGAGAGAGACCACCTATTCCATTTCGTGACCAGCAAAGAAGAGACCCGAGAGCCAGAGCACACCTTCCTTTATACTGTTTGCCCAGGTGACATGGGGGATGGGGAAGACCACCCTCAATGGCTTAACCAGTTTTCTATAAACTTCTATAAACCTTATTACTTTTTATTTTATCTATCTGGATATGAGATATCTGTACCACTCACTTTGAGACCTTTCAAATGACACTAAAAACATAAGTTATTGATCAACATTCGCATCAAACCATCAAACCATGTTCTTGAGTGAATTCTTTGTTGTTTCTGAGAGGAAGTCAGGCTGTATGGGGGAGGTCGAATGCTAATTAGCCAGCAAGGCCCCTTTGTCTCATAGATCAGGTCGCAACCAATATTTTCAGTCTTACAGCTCCCTCCTTGACCCCGTGGGTCACATTCCGATGAACACTTACGGGGTCACAGTAAGACGTTTGTTATTATCTTTGAAGATGTAGCCCAAAAATTGTCTTTGCAATGTTGGCATCTGTAGAAGCTCAGTGGGCTGTGTTCACCAGCAGAACACCTGTTCTCACCAGTGTTTCGCTTTAGTCCAGCAGGTGGACGAATGAGTTCAGGTTCTCTTCTTGTAATCCTGTGACATGAGCAAAGTTCATAGAGTCAACCTGGACCTTTTGTGACTTGTTCAGTTGACGTGTCATTTCTTCATGGAGAAACTTCCGCTTCCCTGGCACCTTCTCCACGATGATGATCTGACCCTTCTTGACCCACCCTGTCACCTCCAGCGGTACAGTGGTCTGGGCAGACCTCAGTGGATGAAGGGGTTCTCCTTTGACACCTGAAAAGCATCTTAAATGTCCGCTTCACGATTGAGCACATATATGAACTTACAGTCGTAAGGAAATGCACAGGAACGCATAATGCAATGAAGCAAAATCATGTCATGTTCAATGTAAAATACCATGTTCATGTCAGCAAATGTGAGTGGTACATTTGGTCTCATTAATTACCTGATTTTTAATTACCATGCCAATAATACTCCTATAGAGGGTCAAGGAAGGGCAAAGGAAGATCCTACAAGCTCTTACCCTGTTCTTAGAAACATTTAAATAAATAACATTCTAACAAAACAACCAGTGCTGGGTTAAACAACATTTCATGAAGAGTGTCAGCTAAATTTTGGTGTAACCAAAAATAGAGATTCAATTGAATTGATGTTCAAAAACATTGTTGCGAGTAAAGTGGACAATATACAAATAAGCAGAAATCAAACTAAGTTTCAGAAAATTAAAATCAAAATAAGTTTCAGAAAATTAAAATCAAAATAAGTTTCAGAAATTAAAATCAAAATAAGTTTCAGAAAATTAAAATCAGAATAAGTTTCAGAAAATTAAAATCAAAATAAGTTTCAGAAATTAAAATCAAAATAAGTTTCAGAAATTCAGAAAGAGGTCGGTGTAAACCAATCAATGGTTTTGTGTGTTTGTGTGAGAGTATTTTTTAGAATGTCAGAGTGTGTTTTTGTCTGTGAGAGTGTTTTTGTGTGTGTGTGTGTGTGTGTGTGTGTGTGTGTGTGTGTGTGTGTGTGTGTGTGTGTGTGTGTGTTGGTGTGTGTGTGTGTGTGTGTGTGTGTCTGTGAGAGAGTGTGTTTGAGAGTGTGTGTATTGATCTGGCTAAGTCACAGACGATGACAGAGTTGAATTGTAAATTTTTGTACTTGATTGAATTGGTATTTATCCATTTTAATTATGTTTCTGTTATTAGTGGTAAGTTGAGAAATCAGGGGCCCTCTGATCTTCCAACTCCCACCAACAATCATAGAGTTTGAAATTTAATGGCAGGTCTGCCTTAGAATTTGTCTTGATTTGTGACTGTAGCCATTCAGTTGTTCATGTGTGTTACATTAGTTGGCAGTTTGTTGTGAATAGCGTATGCTATGCTCTGTGTCTCTGTTAGACCATGATCATGAGATCAGCTCCACCCTGTGTGTGTGAAGCTATCTGGATCTGTTAGTGTGAAGATGACACATCTTCGTCTGATGTGCAGTGTTCAGCCTGGATAGACCATCTATCCCAGGTGATGATGCTGTGAGGGTATAGTGATGGAGGGGTGTGTTCAGTGTTCATGTCTAGGAGATGGGTGGAATCTAATCTATAACAATTGTGTTGGAAATTTCGATCCAGTTCTAAACTGGGAGGCCATAATGTGATAGTGTGATGTGTGAAAAGGCCTTTTATAATGTCTTTTCACCCATCTCCCGAGTCTCAGGTTATGTTCTAACAATTCCGCTGCTCCTGGCATCCGTCGTTCAAGGAATTTGCGGAAGTAAACCTGAGACATAAAACAGAGGAGAGCGAACCACAGATAGATAATTCCAATATTTCAAAAGCATTAAATTCAGGCGTGTGGAATTCTTTTACTTGTTCCATTATCATGTCAATTGCAATTTTAATTCCAGATGTCACATGAAACCGAGTTTCATTGACCAAGTCTGAATTGTTGCTGTTGTCTCAGTGTGTACACCTGAAGCTGCTTTTCCAGTTCAAACTTCAGTCTGCTGCATGTGCAATGCTCATTGCTTTCTCTCATTACAGCCAGATCTCTGAGTTGTCTGGTTAGCATTTGCGGTTTATGGTGTCGTTCACACATTTTAGTTAGTGCAGATATTTTTTGACCTGCAAAAAACTGTGGTACTTTTTATCATTTTACACCCTCCTTGTAAATTTACTTCTCTGATTAATTAGATTTTAGTTGTTGCACAATTTTGGTTTGCTATTACCTGTGCCACACAATTCTTCTCTGATTAATTAGATTTTAGTTGTTGCACAATTTTGGTTTGCTATTACCTGTGTCACACAATTCTAGCCGTGTACCGCCCCTTTTGGCACTGGGTAGCACACAAATGAAATTCTGTTTCATAAATTCCATTTTAGTGACGAAAGTCACCCTTCTCCAATTATTGTCCTGCTCGGCGAGTGTAATATAATGTTTATTATAATTCAAGTTATAATATAATTATAAGATCTACATTCGCTGTTTCTCTTATTTCTTTTCTAGGTTTCAAATACCTTTTCTCCTCATTTAGTCTTTTTAAATGGCCATTTTAACGTTTGGTTATTCTATTTACTCTTACTTTATATTTTTCCGTTTATAGACAAGGAAAACTATATTGCTCCGAGTTCCTTACCCAGGTCTCCGACACAAGTGGCCAGTCCCGAAGATCAGGAGCAGAGGCAGTTGGCTAATTCTCTAGGATTTTGCCGAACACGCACAACAATCAAAGAGACTTTTTCATAGCCCCCTCGGGTGCCCTTCAAGATCTTAATTCAATTGTTTTACTTTAGTAGGTTTTGGCTCTGAATTAATCAAGCCTGTACATTTATCTAAAGTAACATTAAATTAGAAAAGAAGACATCAGAACACATCCACCCACCCAAGTCGCCAGCAAAACTCCCTGATATCAGTTGTTAACCGTCGTTAACCTCTGACGCAGCTTGTGGCAATATACGAATCCGTTAATCTATTTTGGAAAAAACAAATCTCAGAGTAATTCAGAATACATTCAAACATAACAATATGTAGTTCTCTGAAGCCTTAAATATAAAACGATTTTTGTTTCAAGATTAATGAGATGCATTCGTTTCTGATTTTCCGATTTCTTTGTCTTGTGATTTACATTGTAGCCACATGGCAATCCTATGCTCCTGTTAGGAGACAAACAAATTCAACAAACACACTTGATATTTAATCCAGTTTCCCCAGGATACATGGCCTAGAATACAACATCTACAACCTTTTACCTAAGTGTTCCAAATACACTCACAGCAAAGCAATAGAATACAACATCTATATCCCTTTGCTTAAGTGTTTCAAATACACTTACAGTAAGGCAATCCTGTGTTTTTAAAGAATAAATTCGAATAGCCTATGTGCACATTTTCATAGCACAAACAACTATAAAGTGTGTTCTAGCACAATGTGTTAAGCACAATTACAAATTTGAAAATCCAAACAGAATATGCATCACTTAATTAATGCCATCGTGTTAGCATTTAGCATTAGCCTTAAATGCAGCATGGCTTTAGCATTTAGCATTAGCCCTTGAGGGTTTTGAAAACGACATGGACAATAGCATTTAGCATTAGCCTTGAGCGCAGCATGGCTTTAGCATTTAGCGTAGCCTTGAGCGTTTTGAAAACAACATGGACAATAGCATTTATCATTAGCCTTGAGCGCAGCATGGCTTTAGCATTTAGCGTAGCCTTGAGCGTTTTGAAAACAACATGGACAATAGCATTTAGCATTAGCCTTGAGCGCAGCATGGCTTTAGCATTTAGCATTAGCCTTGAGCGTTTTGTAAACAGCATGGACAATAGCGTTTAGCGTTATCCTTGATTGCAGCATGGCTTTAGCATTTAGCGTAACCTTGAGCGTTTTGAAAACAACATGGACAATAGCATTTAGCATTAGCCTTGAGCGCAGCATGGCTTTAGCATTTAGCGTAGCCTTGAGCGTTTTGAAAACAACATGGACAATAGCATTTAGCATTAGCCTTGAGCGTTTTTAAAGGCAACATGGACAATAGCATTTAGCATTATCCTTGATATTTGAGTTAGCCTGTAAATCATATCGTCCTGTTTTCCCAAAATTTTCCTTCCATAAACAATGTGTCGATCTGCCTTTTTATTTATAAAATCACGTGTTTTCCGATCGTTTACAAACTTAGATTTTTCTTTCTCTGTTGTTTGTACATTCTCACCATGTGTTGCTAGTGTTTAAACAAAGCCAATACAACAATGGGCGGAAAACATGCGGCTGATTTTAAAACTTTTTAGGCTTGACTTTTTTAGCTCTTCATCGAGTTATTAATTATTTGGAAGATTTAGAAGATTATTCTTACTTTAGGTTTTGCTTCCTGTTGCTTAGGCAAAACAAGGAGATCTTTAAAATCTCTTCTAAAATTCATCTGGCTGCCGCATCAAACATTCCTTCAACACTTCTGAAAATGCAAAGAAAATTGACTTACCACAACCACGGAAGAAAGAGAAGATGTTAAAACCTCTTGTTAATTTTAAGATCCCAATACTTGCTGGAAAGGACGTTTCTCGTGAACTGTTTTGATCTGTTTTGAGATCACGTCGATCGTCACCATTTTGTAAGGCCCGTGAAATTGGCCCAATGGAGGTTTTCCAATAACACAGGGAAGGTATCACGTGTTCTGTCCTCACTCATGCAAAGTATTTGGTTGTTTAAATTTACAATACATTTAGTTATGTATTCTCTCGTAATTTCATCTGACTCCATAAATGAAAGGGTTTTAATGATATCTGTGGATCATTAATCATTAGTGAATGAATGTTTGACTATTCATTTTAACCATTAAATGAACAATGTCAAAATCAGTTAGAATAATCACATGTAACAATTTAATATTTCAGATATTAGAGATCAATTCCACAATCAATTCGAATATCTAGTACATGGTTATACATTGGTTACACCAAATAATCTTACCCAGTTTGCACCTGAGATAGAGAGAGAAAAAGGGAAAGGGAAAGAGAGAGAGAGAGAGAGAGAGAGAGAGAGAGAGAGAGAGAGAGAGAGAGAGAGAGAGAGAGAGAGAGAGACCACCTATTCCATTTCGTGACCAGCAAAGAAGAGACCCGAGAGCCAGAGCACACCTTCCTTTATACTGTTTGCCCAGGTGACATGGGGGATGGGGAAGACCACCCTCAATGGCTTAACCAGTTTTCTATAAACTTCTATAAACCTTATTACTTTTTATTTTATCTATCTGGATATGAGATATCTGTACCACTCACTTTGAGACCTTTCAAATGACACTAAAAACATAAGTTATTGATCAACATTCGCATCAAACCATCAAACCATGTTCTTGAGTGAATTCTTTGTTGTTTCTGAGAGGAAGTCAGGCTGTATGGGGGAGGTCGAATGCTAATTAGCCAGCAAGGCCCCTTTGTCTCATAGATCAGGTCGCAACCAATATTTTCAGTCTTACACACCATCCGTCACTCAGAGTTCAAAACTCTGCAACCTCACAAGTGGCTTGTGGGAGAGGCAAGAATATTCATGAGTTATTATTATTCAAAATTGGCATGATTTAAATCACCAAAGTACACCATATTGTGCACATCTGAAAAGCTGTCAGTGACCTTTGTCTAATATGCATGTTTTGTACATTTGCTCTTTTCATCAAGATAATTGAATGCTACTTCCAAACCATACTGAACAAAATGGGAAAAGACAGTAGCATTACCTCCTCAACCATTACACTGCTCAAGTGATCATGACCAAAGAGAGAGATGCAGTATGTAGATAGAGTCTGCGGAAGGTATCATTGTATTGTTAAACATTGACGATTTGAAAACACACGTTTAAAAAGATTTACTATTCTGAAATTATCGAACATTTCAGGTGGACTTTGGAAAGTATTATGCAGTTATCAGTTTCCTGAATGTGGATGATAACCACTGGAAGTTTTTGGTGAACACTTTCAAAATACCAATAAGTCCTTCTTTATGGCTATGTGGTCAAAGCTGAACTGAAATTTTAAATGGGTTTCTCTCTTTTTTCCAGTATCTACATGCATCTTCCAGTCAGATTTTTCTTATTAATCCACAAGGAACTGATGAAGAGAAGGACTCTGAGCAAGCTGCAATCAGATTTAGGTAAAAACACAATGCTTAAATAAAAGTATTAAGCCCAGCTCTAATTACTTCCAATCACTTTAACCGTATTACCTCAGCTCTAACTGTGACTATGTCATATATTTATCAAGTCAATACTTCAAAATGAGGCAAGGAAAAAAAGAGTGGGTGGAGATTGAGTGGAGAGGGGCCAAAATTAAGCATACAATCCAGCACGATGGATACAGCTGTGGTGTGTTTGTTATGCAGGTATTTTTTTTTGTCAAATGTTTTTCGAAAATCAACATTATAGTTGAGACACTAAATACCATTCATTCTTACACTTACAACTATTGTCCAAAGATGGCATGGGAGATTGTCAATAGTTTCCCTGAAGTTCCCTCCCACTTGGACATCAATTCTTCTATGACCAACATGAAGGAACTGCGTCAGAAGATGGCTGGGGAAATCCTGACAGCATCAGGTGATGGACATGAATGGGAAAAAAAAAGACACCATGAAACTGTTATTGTCTTCTGTAACCCTGTTACTATTTTAATATTTATACACTTTTTAGTGTTCAGAAAGGATGAGTGTTGTGCTTTTTGCGGTTTGACACAACCCCTTGGAGGTGGTCCAACAACTGACTGGGTAAGTACTTTCAACTTAAAGGGATAGTTCACTTCAAAATGAAAATTCTGTCATCATATACCCACCCTCAAGTTGTTTCAAACCTGTATGAACACAAAGGAAGTTATTTTGAAGAATGTCAGTAACCAAACAGTTAACTGGTCCCATTGACTTTCATAGTAGGAAAAATATATAAAAAAAATACTATGGAAGTCAATGAGACCAGTTAACTGTTTGGTTACTGACATTCTTCAAAATATCTTCTTTTGTGTTCAGCAGAAGAAAGAAATTCATACAGGTTTGAAACAACTTTAGGGTGAACTATCCCTTTAATTATATATATATATATATATATATATATATATATATATATATATATATATATATATATATATATATATATAATATTTCTGAAGATGGAAAGCTTATATATATATATATATATATATATATATATATATATATATATATATATATATATAAGCTTTCCATATAAGCATGCCAACGCTGGTTTCATGTGAAATGCCTTAACATGACTCCACCTGACTTTGAGAAGGCAAAACACTCTAACTGGGCTTGCGATCTTTGCAAATAATTAATTTAGTTATAACACCATTTTTTTTCTTTTACTTTCTTTAACAATACCTGATTGGTTACTTTCTTTTCGACTTGTAACAACTAAAAAAAATATGAAAAAATTGTTTTATGTGTCTGAATCTTTTATCTGTATCATTGCATGTCTATATACACTGTGTTACAAATTATTATGCAAGTGACATCAGTAGGATTTCAGGAAAATACAAATTATGATTTTAGTTTTTAAAATAAAGCTATTTTTTTATTTCTCATTTCTTTTTAGAAACCTATCAATCTCTGACAGGTTTGTTCAGTAATTTACCAGGTATTCTTAGGTAAATAATAGAAAACCTACTTAAAGAGGTTATTCCACATTGTTAAAGGAGAACTCTGGTCAATTTTAACATTGAGCTAATTTTTTTTGTACATTTGGAGTGCTGTCAATACAGAGAACAACGACAAAAATCGGTGTTGCCTACACCAAGTTATTCTATTTTTAAAATTTGCACCCTGTTGACTTCAATGGGGCAATGTTTAAACCTGCTTTTAGCCTCTTAACATCCTTGATGTGTCATTACAAGTGCACAGAAAATGTGAGTGATTCCTTCTGAGTGAAATACCTGTTACCAGAGAGACACACGCAAGCTCCGCCCCTACCCCCGCCCACAACAGATGTCACCGTGGGAAATTCCCACAGTCCCTTCAGCTCCCAAATAGAAAAAGCGACCGTTCGTTTTGTAGTTCGAACTTAAATGACCATAGAAAACCGGTGCAACGGCTCGAAGAGACCACACCTACTAACACACCCCTCTCAAAGCTGAGAGGTCAATTTCGATTAAAGGCGTTCCTAAAATGACGTCCCTGACGGGGGATTGTCCCTCCCTCCCCAGGCTGAGAGTTAGAGTTTAACAGTTGATTTTATTCTTTTATAAAAACTATTCCATTAGGGAATATTTCACTCATCCACACACACACACACACACACACACACACACACACACACACACACACACACACACACACACACACACACACACACACACACACACACACACACACACACACACACACACACACACACACATTTCTGTATCATTTAGATATTTTTATTTCCTTTTCTAAATTTCCTTTTCTTTATTTCCTTTTCTTTAACACTACTTGCTTTTATCTGTGCTTTTTGTACACTTGCTGTAAACCACTTTGAACATCGATAATGAAATGGGGTAAATACCATGCTTTCCATTGTCTAATTGTCACAAAATCATTGTATATTTTAAAGTATAGACCATAGGGTTTTTTTTTTTTTTTTTTTTTTAAAGACTCAACTGTCACTCGACACATACACACACACACACACACACACACACACACGCAGACACACGCACACACACACACACGCACACACACACACACGGCGTCATAATGTCTACACAAGGTGTTATGGACTGTGATAACATCCTGCATATTTTATTTTTCTCTTTTTTGACGGATTTGTGTGAATTAGTTTTATTGCAGAGCTTATTTGAAGAGAGGGGGTCAAATTCGACATATGTTTTCCTACTCATACAAATCAGGTATCAGATTCCCTACCACATGTAGAGATAAAGGCTTTCTTTGAAAATGAACTAGAAAAAAAGTGTTTTTAAAACGCGTCGTATCGTAATCTTTAAAAGGAGCTAACTAGTTCATTCGTGTACCAAATCGGGGAAGGAGATACAACATCGAGTCTGGACAATGGCTGGAAATAATCAATTCGTCTCATCCGATCAGTATCTTGATCCAGAATTAGGAGACATCCTTAATCACCAATGTGAGTGTTTTTTATTTTATTTTATTTTATTTTATCATTAATTATAAATTATAACCTGCAAAATTGAAAAGATATCTCAATAAATGGTTTTATTTACAGATGACACATCATTCCCACAAGGGGTTTCGCCAGATGATTTTTTACAAGGTAAGGGATATATTTTTGTTATGTCTTTTTTAATATTTAGTATTTTAATATTTGTTTTAAAGAAAAAAAATCAACTCATAAGCCTATTTCAACAGAAATTACAGGGGACGCATCGACTTATAGCTCCGCCCTGCCACCGGAGCCAGCTAACCACCCATTGGTTGTCGATCCAACCCCATCCAATCAAATATACGAGGACGTAACCCCTGACACAACACCTCGATCCGAAATGTCAAGTCTCACCAGAAGTCGAAGGCGAGGAATCTTTACCTCCGACCCTGTCTCTGGCATTGGCCATCAGCGGAACGGCTAATACTGTATCATTGACGGTCCACAGAAAGGAGTAAAGCGTCTTTGGGAAATTTATGGAGAAGAATTAATCTATCCGGACAGAGGTAAGGGAAAAAGAAAACTATTTATGTCTAATTATAATTTTTTATGCGTTGAATTTTTTTACTCCATTTTTTACATAATATATATATATTTTTTTTTGAACAAAACACTGAAAGTCCATCTGTTTCATCCACAACTCGAGGCAAAAAGCGAATCGGAAAAAATATTCTCATGAGAGTCCAAATTCTTCGGGAGGAGGCGGTAAGATATATTTCTTGTTTCATTAGATTTGATCTACATTAAATAAATCGTATAATATATATATTTTTTTTTTGGTCTAGAACAATTCCCCGACGAAAGAGAGGCGCAAGTGTTTTTTGAATCTCAGGATTCCGTCCTGAACACCATCAATTCTGAACGGGGAACTTCAGATAGTAATGATGAAGATGAGCGGACCTTCACTCCTCTATTCAACGCGACAGATCGACGTGGCTTGAGTTATGCCACTTTACGCACGGCAAACAGAAGCTTCCAACGTGTTCTGGAAATAGCCACATTAATGCTCACTTACCACCAGACAGTGGATATAGTTTCAGAAGCCCAGAGCGGTATTGTGGACCTTCTGCATAGACTCATTGATACACAGAATCAACACACCGCCGATTTAAGAAGTGCTGTGGAATTTTTTCGCTGTTTCCCAAGACCGCGTCATGGAAGAAAACAGACAATTGCGTAACACGGTCTTATCCCTCCAACAAGAGGTTTCGGAGGTGAGGAACGACCATTCCTTGCTTATTACTGTACTGTCTTTAATCTCTGAAAGATTAAATATTATTCAGAGACAATCGAGGGACACATGAGAATGCTTGACTAGGTTTTTTTTTTTTTTTTTAAATCCATTTCACTGTTATTGTTTGAAAATCGTATGCCTGTTATTGTTTTTTATCTAGCTGTGTGAGATTTTGTATTTGTGTTTTTAGTTTTTAAAATCTATTTCTTTGTTATTGTTTTTTTTTTTTATCTAGGTGTGTGTGTGTGTGTGTGATTATGTTTTACTGATAGTTATGATGTATACCATTAACAACATTGTGTCCTATATTTGATGGTACGCTTCTGTTTCACACAATTTTAAAAATAAAAAACATACACTGTATCAAAATGTTTCCTAAAAGGCAGCGAACCGATTCAGAGTGTGATGAAATAAGACCTAGGTCTGAGAATAACGAAAGACTCAGTCTTTTAATACGTGAAAAGTTAAGAGGTCTAAATAGTAATGATTTGTCTAATACGGAAAGATTGAATAATATTATAATCGACCAACACGGTTGGATAGAGCCGATCGTGGATGATGGAGATGAGAGTGCACAGATGGGTGGTGCTGTAGGTCATCTCAAACTCGCACGGAGTTAAGTCGTGCGGAGATAGATTCTCTGATGGCTGATGGGGGTGTTGTTGGGGATTTCACAATAACACCACGACCGCGTTTTAATGGTGTAGAGTTACAAAGATCGTTAGATCTCAGACAAATACAGAACACCGATTTTGTAGAATATAATTCACGCCTCCATAATATTCTAAACGAGGTGGTTGACTTTTCACAACAGCTAGCTGGTCAAACAGGCTTCATAAACAGCTCTGGCCGGAGAAAGTCTGCCGGGGTCAGTAAATGCAATATTAACGCCTGATAACCACCACGACCCATCATTATTCATAAATCAGATTGAACAAGTTGCTCAGAGTAATACTGATGTAACCAGTGATTCGACCTTAACATTACAAATCTCAATAGGGTATATGTCGAACGTCGCATGACGAAACCGGAAACCTGGTCTCATCGCATCCGCTTGTCATAGAAAGTGTTAACAGCCGTATGAACTGATGCCGATATCTATGGAATTTTAAGGTAATCAGCTAACCTACCTATCTCACTTTGTTATTAGCTTTTTATTCTATTTAAATATCTAAACGTTAGTGTGAAGATTTTTTTTTTTTTTTACTTTTAAATATCGATCTTCACATGCGAGGGACATTGGTTATGATCATCTTTGCTCGCTCCTTTTAAGTTATCTTGAGTAAAACAGTAAAAAAATGCATGAAGCACATACAAAAGACCTGAACCGGAAGTGATGCGTTCTGTTTTCCGGTTTCGTAATGCGGCGTTCGACATATTCCCTATTGTGCGAGATAAAACAGGAGGAGGACGCAGAAAGATTAGTGACCTGGCTATAAGCGAGAGTATCAGTCGGAATTAAGCCCGATTAATATCGATAATGAAATGTGTTTGAGTTACTGTCTAGCATATTTCCTCAATCCAAAAGCCACAGATCAAGAATTACAGACACCTGCGATGGAGATTCATACAGGATGTGGTTTTAAGACAGACGAGGAGATAGGTCTCAATTTGGCATAAAAATCGTAGTTTTTCACAGAGACTGCTCTGGGAAACTGCAGGTCTACAAAAACACAGACGAATTACACCTAAAGACAGTCCATCTATTTCTGCACGAGGGGCATTGTCATCTAATAAAAAATTTAGCTGGGTTTATAGGAGCTTCGTACGTATGTGAGTACTGTTTCAAAGGGCATAAAGACAAAAAAACACACGAATGTCAGTTTGTTTGTAAGATATGTATGAGATCCGAGTGTCGTTCGTATACGAGAAGAACAAGACAGTGTGGAGAGTGTCTGAGATTCTGTAAAAACAACTTCTGTTACGAGTCACATAAAAAATCACAGACCCCCGGCGAAAGATCTCAATGTAAATCTGTGAGATTTTGCTCAAAATGCCATGTCGTTTATAGAACGCCACCTGGTGGTGAAAAAATAAAACCTCACAAATGCTCTCCAGAGCATTGTGTGCATTGTTATGAGATTTTGACCAGTGGAGGTGATCATGAATGTTATATTCAGCCTCTAAAACCTGAACCAAAGGACGAAAAATACATTTTGAAACATTCGTTCAAGATGGGAGACACATAGCAAATTATGTTTGTGCCATCACACATGGAGGAGAGACGTTTGAAGCCGGAGGAACAGATTGTGTGGCACGTCTGATTAAACACTTCAGGCGTCCTAAATATAAAGGATACATGTTCATAGCGCATAATTCGTCCGCCTTTGATGCATATTTACTGCTCAATTATCTTGTCGGGCAGGGCTTGACTCCAAAAGTTATTATGCAGGGCTGTAGAATTCTATACATGTATGATACTGTCTTTAAGCAGCGTTTCATTGACTCATGGCAATTTATCCCGTTTAAACTTGCAAAAATACCAGCAGCCCTTAACTTAGATGTACAGGAGAAGGGGTATTTTCCGCACCTTTTCAATAAACCACAAAATGCAGAATATATCGGTCCCTATCCTGCAAAAGAGTTTTACGGTTATGAGACAATGAGTGAAGCCGAGCGTGTCAGATTCGACACATGGTATTCACATGTATGGGGTGATATCTTTGACTTCAAAAAAGAACTCGCTTTCTACTGTAGGAATGACGTAATTATTCTACGAGAAGCGTGCAAACGTTACAGAGGCAAATTTATCAATTTCACAAACATCGACCCATTCAAGTCAATCACATTACCAGGTGTGTGTATGAAAACTTTCAAAACAAATTTTCTCTCGCGCGACACGTTGGCTCTAACACACAGCCACGCCTATATTAAACAACACAAGACGTTTTCAAACGCATCTATCCAATGGCTTGAATATGTCAAACTGAGTCAAAACGTGGAGATAGAACATGCACTAAACTATGGCAAGCGTGCGGTAGGGCCATATCACCTAGATGGTTATTATGAGGATGATAATGGGACGAAGACAGCCTTGGAATTCCTAGGGTGCTTTTTTCACGGCCACGACTGCAGATTTAAGGCAGAAGAAATTCAACCTTTATCGAAAGTGTCTTTTGGTGATCTCAGAAGACAGTCGGATGCAAAACTAGAATCCCTGCGAAAAGTTTATGGATTACAAGTTATTGTTATGTGGGAATGCGAATGGGAGGGGCTGAAACAGACAGATCCCAATGTGATAGAGTTTACACAGACATACGAGGGACCTGAACGTCTCTGTCCACGCGAGACGCTCTACAGTGGAAGAACCAATGCTTTCAAACTTTACCACAAAACAGCTGAAAATGAGAGAATCGACTATTATGATTTCACATCGTTATACCCTTTTGTCCAGGCTACTAAAATGTATCCTATAGGGCAGTGGTTCCCAAACCTGTCCTGAAGGACCCCCAACACTACACGTTTTCTTTGTATCCCTAATCAAACACACCTGATTTAACTCATTAGCTCATTAACCCATGTGATAATAAGCTGATGAGTTGAATCAGGTGTGTTTGATTAGGGAGACAAAGAAAACGTGTAGTGTTGGGGGTCCTTCAGGACAGGTTTGGGAACCACTGCTATAGGGCATCCTAAAATTATTTTCAAAGATTTTGAACCGATAGAGAATTATTTTGGCCTCATAAAGGCGGAAGTTCTTCCCCCACGTGGACTGTATCATCCAGTACAGGTGTGGGTGTAAGCTAATGTTTCCTCTATGTAAGACTTGTGCAGAGAATCAGATTCAGGATGCACAATGTTGCCACTCAGAGGCTGAGAGATGTATTACAGGCACATGGGTAACCGTTGAGCTCCAGAAAGCTATTCAACACGGGTATTGCGTGATCAAAATACCCAAAGTCTGGCATTTCCCAGACACGTCCGATACATTATTCACCGAATATGTTAAAACATTCCTCAAACTGAAACAGGAAGCGTCGGGGTATTAAAAAGACAGCACGGGACTTTAAAAAGAAAGAAAAAAGAATTAAAGTACGTTGCAAATAAAAAGATTAATATCAGCAGGAAGAGACGTATGATTAATCAAAAAGGGGGTTTTCTGCTTCCCCTTCTTAGCGTAGCACTTCCTTTCATATCTAGTCTAATAACTAGAAACTGAATCTGGAGAGAAAAATGCAGCATACCGAAAAATTGTATCTTGTCCCAAAACAACAACTGGATAGACTAAGGACTGCACCGCCTCGTGAAAATATCCATACGGTTGTGGAGAATGACTTGGATTCATCTATTATAGATATACTGCAGAGGCATGATTTGAACACTTACGAAAAATCCAAGCTCTACACAAATGTTTTACAACGATTCTTAAGTGTGGTAAAACAGGGTGATATGGAAAGTAACACTCTAACTCTTACATTACCTGAATGTAAGAATGTCTGAATGTCCTGAATGTCTAACTCTTACATTACACGAGACACCTGTCACCCACCATACCCCGGATGTTAGGAATGATGATGTCAGTGATGACGCAGTCGTCTCAGAAGTTTTAACCCCTTAGCTGTCACCCCCCTTTTTGAGAATGGACATTAAAATGCACTATTCAAGCTTAAATGGTTGTAATTCAAGAATGCTTTGGAGTATAGACCTAAGTTTGGTCTTGTTTTAAAGGTAAAAAATAGCAGATTATTGCTGAAGTGAAAGCACTTAAAAAATTTAAAGTATGGAAAAGTTATGGAAGTTTAAATTTACATTAAATCAAATATAATTTATTTAATATTTTTATTTTATATAAAATATATATTTTACAAAATATGTTTTACAAAAAAATTACCATAAAATCAAAGCCAAATATCTAACCAAGTTGTGTTCCAAATTTGAAGTTGATATCACAAAAAATTAAGTTCCCATGAGATTTTGTTTAGGCGTATTACCAAAAATAGCCACCGGGTGTCATTGAATTCCATTGAATTTTACTGTATGCATTCCACCATAACAAATTAATAAATTTCTGTCCAAATATCACTTCTGTCACAAAATATGGAACCTTGAGACTCAGACCTTTCTGACAATATGTGTTAGAGTTCTCAACGGGTCGGGTCGGCCTGACAAACCCGACGGGACCCGCGGGTTCGGGCCGGGTTCGGGTCGAAAATATAATCAAATGATTCGGGTCGGGTCGGACCTCGGGCTTAATCTTTTCCGCTCAGTAAAAAAAAAAAAAAAAAACATTTATTAATCGCTGCTTGACATCGCTGCTGTTCACCGTAAAGAAAGTCTGGCTGCTGCGTGTAACGTGCATCATGGAGAGGGGCGGGGGCAGACCTGACGCCGCTGCGTGCGCGCCTTTATAGCCTGGAGAAGAAGATGGAGTTGGTGAGAAGTAAACTTGCCGCGGGTGAATTCACCGTCGCTACTACAGCCTATTTATATATTTAAAGTTTATTGTTTCAGTTGTTTGTATTGTTAAAAGGCGTGAACATTAAAGGTTGATTTGAATTCCCTACTGCTCGTCATGATAATATGTGTATGAGAGAAAAAAAAATCCGACGCGGCATCGGGCCGCGGGCCGGGTTCGGGCAGATAATTCATGTTTATGTGTCGGGTTACATCGGGTCCGGGCTTTAAAAGCCACGGGCCGGGTCGGGTCGGGTTGTAATTTTCAGGCCCGTTGAGAACTCTAATATGTGTTTTGTCAAGATTAGAAAATATTTTGATCATAAATTATGAAACATAAGGATGCCCAAAAGGGGAGGAGCCTAATAAAATAATTTAGAGTACCGTTTCTATGGTAACACAATGTCCAATTTCAAAACAGTTTTCACAGGATGAATTCTGAGATCATAAGCTTTCAAATGATACCTAATTTATGATAACTAATAAAATGTGTAATATGATAAAAAAGCGATAAAAAAATATAATACAATATTTTAGAGGATAATATATATATATTATACTTTTTAGAAGATAATATTATTTTATAATTTTTTATTGACAAATACTAGATTATATATTTTCTAATGAAATTTTAGCATAAAAACCAACATATCAATTATTAAAAGTGTGTGCGTCAACTTTTTGTGACGAATGTCAGAACTCCTGTTACTATGTAGATTTTTTGAGGTGCACTCTTGTCATAAATTCATCTATTTCTGTTCCTACATAATTTATAACAAAAAAACAGTCCTAAATATCTATTTAGGAGTCTTAGAACTTTCCAACGATATATAGTTTGTCATAATTAGATTAGGATTAAATAGTAATATAGTGAAGTAAAGTTAGGCGTCCCGTATACGGGACGGTGACAGTTAAGGATATTCCTCAGAGAAGCTTAAAAAATTTAAAATATATTATGGATAAAATGTCCAAAGCCAAACACGTGTCTTCATGGACAGATGATGGAGAATTTGTTTATAAAGGGAGAATCATTCCCGGATCCCATATATTTGATCTGGTAAAGAGTGTAACTTCACCACAGATGAAGCATGACAGTCGACGCCCTGCAGGCTGGTATGAGTTTCTGGATGCATTTGTGGCATTAAAGATTCCTTATTCGACTGTGACCAATCATAATGTAAGACGGATGATTGAAACGATTAAAAGAAAAACACACACGGATGACTTTGGTACTGTAGGCCTACCTACCAAGTCTTTGAAAAAACGTCACACACACGCACACGACTCTGATGAAAACGTATTTAGCTCACCCAGAGTAGATGCAAAACAATGGATGGATTTTTAACAATTATATGTAATGGCATGGTTGTGCTTTTTTTTACAAATATTATCATGTATGGGATTTTGTATCTGTGTTTTATTTTTTAAAACTATGTATGTTATTCTACAGGATGTTGGTTATAACATCTATGTGTTATTGTTTTTGATGTCAAATAAAAGAAAACTAAATTATTTGTCTGTTTACGACTCGTTTTTATTCATTACATACTCTTTATTTATTCGTTACACAGGTGTTAATAAGACTGGAACATTTTACCAGCCTGTACACACTGGATACATTTAAATCTTTTACTAACACAGACCATGGGTTTAAATTTTTTCACAAAAAGAGACACCATAGTATCATTTCTTAATAGATTATCGTTATGGTAAAAATTCATTATATCTTTATACTCAACACCCCGTGAAATATGATACAGGAAAAATACACAATGCTGTCCACAGGTGACTGATGTAAAATCTTGTACTTGTCTGGTAGAATGATGAACTCGTGTAGAATTGTTTTTTAGAAAGTAGAGAATGGATGGAGGAAAAAAATCTGAATCCGGAGGATTCCCAAAGCTGTCAAAAAAACATCCGACCCCGTTTCGGTCCATGTACATAGCCAACCAGTAGCGTCCCGGTTCGTCCGATCGATCCGTATTACAAATTAATAGAGCCGGGACATCTATGAGCGGTTCTTTGGGAAGATGATTAGAAACGAGTACTCCTAAAAAATTTACATTACACGTAATGTTATCCATAACCTCTGTTAGCTCCACAGTGTTCATTTCAATCCCTTTCAGTAGTGTTCTGCCAGCACCTGTCTTCTGTTTGATATTTCAAGCAGAGAATCATAGGTCGCATAAATTAAAATGTTTACTGTGTTTTGTAGAGGCTTCTAACCTAATATTCCCTGATCTAATCAGCGATACATGCTGCTCGCACTCTTCATCTGGCGTAAGATTATAGGCAAACAGTGTGTAACCGTTGAGAAAATCCTCCCTATCTATAGCGAGAGACTGATTCTTCAGATGTCTCCCCGTGGCGGTAATCAGTTGATAATATTCTCTTACAGCACTTCCTAAATTAAACTGTGGCTGAAACGGACGATTTGGGACGTGCCCCCCCATCTGAGGTGAGATTTAAATATTCAAGATTAAAGTGCTTGAAGGCGAAGGTTTTTTTTTCGTATGAGCCAGTGAACGCATCATTATCCGTCAGTGCAATAATAATGGATTTTGGTAGAGTCCCGAGGACGAGATTTTCATGGTTTAAGACACGGGCACCTGCCGGTATAGAAAAAGACTTCAGACAGACCGTATCATCGGGTACTTCGCTGTGGCTGACAGCAGGGCCTGGGCGTGTCCTACACGGAGTGAGGGTGAGACAGACACTCTTTTGATAAAAAGAGATGCAGAGATTATTTTTAGTTTATAATCTATCGCGTGCCCTCGCATAAGACAGAACGCGTCTTTTGCTCTAGTTAAACGAATACGAATATCTACACCGTTCAATAGTAATTTCGGCTGAAAAAATCGCTATGTATCGGACCCAGTAGCTCAAGAACACTGCTCCCATCTGTAAACGCAGCTCTCTTTGTTAAACCTGCATTCGTTCCAGCGGGGTCTGTTGCATCCATATGACCAGCTGTATCTTTGTAAAACAATCCTGCTGAAAAGTTGTTCTCTAGGGTATCTTTTCCATAATTAATAAGCATCTCCAGAAGGCATCTGTAAGGATACGTGTTGGACGACTGTGATACCAACCGATCTCCTAGGGACACATCCACCTGAGAGAAAATACTTCCGGAAGGATAATTAACAAGCCCCACCGGAGCTCCTTGTGGCGCATCATCTCCATTTGGCAGAGTTATTTTAACGCGAGTATATAATAATGTGTTATTCAGATCAGTGTAATCCTCGCCAGTCCCTGCAATGAAAAACTCAATCGGAGAAGCATCATTAATCGCTGACATAGGCGGGATTTTCACATAAGAGTTTTTCTCAATAGCTGTCTGAGTTAAAGGAAGGGTAAAAATATCCAGTTCGGATTTAATACATTCGTCTGACATTGCATGAATCAACGACATGATTTAGAAGATAGTGTTGCTTCGTCTTTTCAAACTTGTAGATCTTTTTACACGCTTCGTCCGGCTTCTTTGTCTCCTTTTTGCAACTGGGTGTTTCTTAGTGACGCGTCTAGTCTTCTTTATACCGTGACCACGCCCCCTCCTCATACGGGTCCCAGGGGGCTTCAACCCTCTGCGCATGACCATAAGACTGTGACCGCTCTGTCCCTCGGTGTTATCATTATTATTAAATGATTTTGACAAGGCACTGGTAACTACGTCACTTACTATATTTTTTGCCGCAGCTTTTATGTGTGGCTTTGCAATACTAAAACCCCTTCTTAGAAACGGTATTGCCATACGATATAATCCACGAAATAGACCCCCGATCCCTGACGCAAAACCGGAACCGTACATGACACCGCTTCCGGCATAGCCCGGTAGGGCGTGTCCCGTCTGGGCCTGGTAATATGATATGTAGCGGTGGGGGTCTTCTTGGTAGGGATGGAGATAAGCCATTTTTAAAACAAATGTTTTCTCACTGGTCTAAAGTGCAGCTTCGTCACAACTTTGCCGTAGGTGAATCGTACGTCTTTATTTTGATTGTCTTTAATCTCGATCCCGATATCTGATATGATGTTTTTATTAAGACGCACGTAATGAGACTTCTTGTACCTGACACAGACTGCTTTGTTAGTGGTCGGTTCAATATGTATCGTCTCTAATAATGGAACATACGCGTCACCGACTGCTTGATATTCTATTATATCTATGTATACAAATAGAGTGTAAAATCCTCCGCTTATATCAGCCTGGTGTGGTGCGTATGTGCGCGCGTCTTCGTGTTCATCCGTACTGCCTACATTTTCTATAGGAACACCAGGTTTTAATCCTAGAATAATGGCCAGCTTTCCGTAAAACGTTAGCGATGCTCTCTGATTTGATTTCAGAGATATCTTATTCTTTATATTATCGTACCTGAGCTGCACCCGCGGTGGAAGAGTTGCGTTTATTTCCTTGAGTAATACTGAAATATCCTCAAAATAGCCGTATTTTATTTTGAGGTCTTTCCGAAAAGTTTGAATACTATCCCCTCGCACTTTGCTACGTTCATCGTCGTTCAAACATGGTTTGCATTCAATAATAAAAGTAGCGTCTTCCTCGTTGAAAGTATGCCAAGTTTTTGGATAGTGGAACTCAACCAACGCCACTTCCCATAATCCTTTTAAATGTATTGCTCTTGCCAGTCTAGTTCTGTAATTAGCTATCTGATTTTCAGGGTAAACATGACCTGATGCATTGCAAGGTAGGGTGACGTAAAACCCCTCCTCCTCTGACATGTTTTTGGTTGAATGAGAACGCGAGCGACTCTCCCTAGGGTTTTAAAGGAGAGTGAAGATCGATCACCTGTTTTTCAGGAATCCAGCTATTGAATTTCGATGGCCATCCAAACCATTTCACCAAAACGTACATGGCTTTTCCACGTCGCTTTTTATCGAGAATTTTTTCGACCTTAAATGATTTATCATCGCTCACAATAATTTTTTGGAGTTCTTTTTCGTAGAAAAAGCCCTGTATTATCTCGCCATCATAGTCCTGTAATTTATACACAGGTACCTCCCTGGGTATACAGGATGCTATTGTAAAATATTCTTCGGTATAGTTCTGCTCATAGCCTTTGGCAAATATATTCCGGACTTTAGATATTCTGACCACGTCACCCACTGAGAATTTAAAGACGGGTGTCTCTTTACGCATTTTCCCGTATAAATTGCTGAATACCATGGATTCGTTTTCTTTATTTACATCCAACGGTCGCATTTTAATGGACTTGTGATAACTGGAGTTATACCCCTCTGTCAAATCTTGCAGAATATCACAGTAGCGTCTGGAATTTATCGATGTAAGATACCTCCACATTCGTCCTTTTAAAGTTTTAATAAACCTTTCGACTACACTCGCTTTTAATTCAGAAATGTGTTATATTATATTTTTTCATCATCTGTTGAAAAGGCTTGTTGAAAAACTCTGTACCCTTATCTGTCTGTAACTTGATGGGAATTCATCCCTCTTTCAAAACTGACAAAAATGCTTTAGGTACTTCACACGCGGATTTATTTCGCAACACCCGTGTCCACGCGTACTTGCTAAAAACGTCTATAATGGTAATTATAAACTTGATATTGTCGTTCTCTTTTGCGAATGCGGACATATCAACTAAATCGGCCTTAAATAGTTGGTCTTTCCCATACACCACTACGCGGTTCCGCTTATAATTTATTGGCGCAGTTCTATGAAGAGTGTATGTGTCCTGACTAGCGAGCCATTTGGACACTTCATTATCAGATAGTCTTACACCGTGTTGTTCTAATACAGCCTGTTTTAATCAATCTTTACCCCCAAAAGCTCCATAATTAGCAGGGTCGTAATAGATGTTTTTCATAAGTTCTGCCATGTCCACGCTATGAGATTTCAGTCATAATGAATCGAGTTGCAAATTTGTTCAGTATTTATTTATTTTATTATTATTATTTTTCACAATATAAAAGTCACAAACATTTTTTATTTCACAATATAAAAATCACAAACATTTTTTATTTCACGATATAAAAAAGTCACAAACATTTTTTTATTTCACAATATAAAAAGTCACAAACTTTTTTTTTCTTCAATATAACGTTACAAAAACATTTCCAAACAACAAAAATATTTTTTCTTTTATTAGAATGTAAGAAGTAGAAAGTTACATACATGTATAATGTGAATTATATCACACAAACAACAAAATAAAATTTCACAGACATTTCAAAATTCTTCTCCAGAATGTATTCTAAAAAATCAATAATATTACATACATCCGGGTTTCCGTTACTTAACAAACTGCACACATCAGTTACATACGTACAAATACATAATATATCTCCTATTCTAACAGCTTTGTGATCATCAGACATTAGATCGAGAATGTTTTTAATAACCACACACGGGGTGTTCTCACAGGTAAGAGACATGTCTACCATATGATTCCATTCATCCGATAATCCACGTACGCCTTTCATTAAATCCATTAGTCGTTTTTCATCCGGACTCACGTCGGTATTTGTAGTCCAATTATTCAGGATAATCTTGTGAAGCAGGTTAGATATTCCACATTTAACACGTGAATTAAAGAAATATTTTGTAATCCAAGAGGCGTAGAAGAAGTTTCCCATTTTAAAACGAGAGTGATCTCTGGATCTTCAGATACGTCGAATTTCCACTTGTCCACGGCTGTGTAGATTATTTCCTCGCATGATTCGTCAATCATCTTGACACGTATTGAAGATAATTTCTCCACTATATACATCTCGTCCCGGAGCTCAAATAAAATTGTCTCAACAGCCCCCAGGATTCTCTGTAGATTCGGGGTGGGTCCGAACTGGCTCAAGGCCTGAGCTAATATGTTTTTTAACTCAGGTGTGAGAAGCTCCAGTCTGATCTCTTCAAAGCATCCGAAGAAATAATAAGCAGAGGGTTCAAACAAACAGCTGTGTCTTGTCTGAGATGGATGGTCAACACTGCAACCATCGCAGGAATTTTTCATCTGTTTATCCAGCAAAATTTCTAAAATTACAGCCAAAATAGCCTTGATGATCCGGTGGCCTGTCTCCCCTAGGCATCCGTCCGTCTCATCGACGGTTGTGTCTGGGGTCTCAGCGCCTGCGACAGGTGTTGAAACTCCGTAGTTTGTGAGGAAAGCCAGATTGTGATAACCAAGTTCAGTACAGAAATTATTTATCCATTCGTTGCTTTTCTGAGGTAATCCATTTGTCATAATCGGTAATCCGTGTGCTCCAGCCGGTAATCCATCAGTAGTTCCAAGCAGTTGAGATGATGAAGAAGAGTCACTTCCTTGAGACATGATGCGTGAATGAGGTAAGCTTTCAAGAGGCCGCCTTTTAATGCTTGTAGAGAGTAGGCGGGGTTATCTGGACGCCACGCCTACTCGGGGTGGCCCACTCGGGGTGGAAAAGCTTCACTTTAATGTTGCTATAGCGTTCATACACATTGGTCAACTGGAAAAGCTGATTGATCTTGGAAAAAATATTTTGCATAACTGGTAGATCCTTCCATTGGAACATGTATTTCAGATCATATAATTTTAAATGGTCTTTTTCAGATACTGGCCACGAGTATTCTGCGTTCTTTCCAAAATCACTACATAGAATGTAGACGTAATCGTCTGGGTGTTTATTTATCTGGTCCGCCAAAATTCGATATCTTGTACCCATGGTTAATCCAGCCCATTCACCAATAAAAAGAGGCATATCCATTCCGTCTTGCAAATCTCGCCATACTTTTGAATAGAATAAAATCCAATCCCTTTCAGTGAATTTTAATGCCGGATCATCCGTGGAATTTGTGGTGAATCGCTCGTCGTTATCCACGTTAAAAAATCTGACTTCTCTGTTGATTTTGTCATAATCATATGTACACGCACGTCCTTCAGACAAGTGAAAAGTATATTTCACAGAATCTGCCGGCTCGTGAAGAAATCGCGTTAAGCATGGTCCATGCGTTTCTCGTTTTTTTTCGCGGAGCTAAAGACAAATCCTCCATAGCCTCACTAATCCTTCTTTCAGGTGTTTTCGGGGGTGCAGCCGTTGCCATTGCAGATTATCTGATTTGTAAAATCACAAGTATCTCTTGTCATGTCTGCGTTCCTTTTTAAACATCTCATATGACTGTGACGTTGTGGGAGCGAGGGGGAATCCCCCGTCAGGGACGTCATTTTAGGAACGCCCTTAATCGAAATTGACCTCTCAGCTTTGAGAGGGGTGTGTTAGTAGGTGTGGTCTCTTCGAGCCGTTGCACCGGTTTTCTATGGTCATTTAAGTTCGAACTACAAAACGAACGGTCGCTTTTTCTATTTGGGAGCTGAAGGGACTGTGGGAATTTCCCACGGTGACATCTGTTGTGGCCGGGGGTAGGAGCGGAGCTTGCGTGTGTCTCTCTGCTACCTTCAGAAACTTTCATTCCTCTCAGACCTCCGGAGTGTGTGGACGCTCTCCACTCTACTCCAGCATAAGGAAACACTTATACATCTTTAAACTCTGAGTCCTTTAACAATTGGGTATGTAAAAACGTAAGGCTTTTTAACAGTGTTTGTGTTTTATGTAAAAGTTTTACAAAATACTATGTGAAAGCTAAATGCTTACAAGTCAACATTTTAAAAAATTATCTTTTTGTAAATGAAAAAAGTTGTTTTAATGTTTTAACATCTTGAAATAACATTTACTCATTTTTTAATAACTCTTTTAGAGAAAAATGATCTTTTTGTAAATAAAAAAAGTTGTTTTAATGTTTTAACATCTTGAAATAACACTAACTCATTTTTAAATAACTGTTTTTAGAGAAAAAAGATCTTTTTGTAAATAAAAAAAGTTGTTTTAATGTTTTAACATCTTGAAATAACACTAACTCATTTTTTAATAACTATTTTAGAGAAAAAACGTAATTATTCCACTGCTGTTTTAATGTTTTAAAAGTGAATAATGTACATCTGTCTTCTTTAATAAAAACACTGATCTCATCTCTGACTATGTTCTTATTGTACATTTCTTAAAAAAAGTTTTAATATACACTGTTTAGAACTACTGTACGTTGGGAAATTTTCCCACGGTGAAGATGTTCAACCCATAAGGAGGTGTGGCGTAAGTCCGATTTTCCCACGGTGTACGTACACCCATAAGTGGGAGGAGCTAGCGTGGGAAATTCCCACGGTCAAAAGGGGCGGGGCTTTGAGGGCCATAAAGCAATAAAACTGGGTTAGGGTTAGGGTAAGGTTGGGTTAGGGTTAGAGGTTAGGGTTTTAGGGTTAGGTTTTTTTTCCTCCATTCTGTCACCTGATGGAGTTTTGGTTCCTTGCCACTGTTGCCTTGGCTTTTGGCTTGCTTAGTTGGGGACATTTAATATTCAACAATATTAATGATCTGCCTTAAGGTGGACGATGACGCAATTTTCTTCTAGAAACAAACTTTATTATTTTTCTATTATTTTAACTTTATTATTAATAAACTTTATTTATTATTTTCATGTTATCACTGTGAAGCTGCTTTGATACAATCTGTATTGTAAAAAGTGCTATATAAATAAAGGTGACTTGACTTGATGAATATGGGAAAAGAAAAGCAATTTTAAAAAGCAAACTTAATCCTGTTGCTACTAAAGCTAAAAAACAGTGGTAGGAAATAACAGAGAAAATTAACGCACAAAATCTATAAGAAGCCGGGTTCAGAGGTAATAAAAAACGAAAAAGAACAGTCCAACAAAACTGGTTGATTGTTTTTACCGCACCGTTTTGTGCGTTTTGTTGCTGTATCACAGAGAGTTAATGGTAACAACACGGAGGACCACCGCCCACTGAATTGTCAGACTCTACTAAAATGGTCCAAGACATCATTGGGACGGACTCACCTGTCCTGGCTGGCATCCCTGGTGGTTTAGAGAGTGAAGCTGAACCAGAGGAACAGTATAACACAGAGGGAGAGAATGTTGTCTTGAAATCAAATAAAACTTATTACTTCTGTGGATAAATTATTTAAAGATCATGACAGGCATAATATATGACAACAAAATAATATGATGATTGGTATTTGTTTCATGCGTGACCTTTCCAGCAGTTAAAACAGCTTCAACACAGACAAAGCACCAGAAATTCGCCAAACCAGGCAGCAACCAAAGGAGGTTTTATTGTTTCTTTGTTAACAATTATTTTAGTCTTTTGTTAATTTGACTTAGAACTATTTTATAATTTCTCCAAAACACATGTGAACTGCAGAAAGACGCAAAACATCTCTCCAGTCGCTACAAGAGAAGAAGTCCTGGAACTGCAGAGAGAGGTCCTACAGCTTCTAAAAACAAAACTGCAGTTAGAGATCGAAAAACTCAAAAAGGAGAAGGAAAATCACGACCTTTACAACTTCATTCTTAACAATTAGCTTCTGCTGCTACAAAGTGAAGGGAAAATAACAGTCACATCAATTGATGAATAAATACATTTTATGACAGATCTGAAAAGTTTTCTTATTTATTTATGTGCTACTTATAGGGAACAAATATATTAACAAAATAAATAATAACAACTAATAATATATAGCTAATACATTCATATAATATTAACACTAATAAATAGCTATCCTATATTTCATCATTAACATTACTACTAATAGGCTATAATACATTTCATTAATATTACTACTGCTACTAATACATTTTATTTGTAATATTACTTCTGCTACAACTATTGTCTAATAATAATTAAAGAATGCATTCACGGCATCTGACAGCAAATCTTTGCTTCATGAGCCTCTTCTGCTTCATGAGCCTCTTCTTCGAGCTCATATCTTGGATATGTTAAAAAGAACAACACAGGTGACAATTTTACAAGCCTTTAGAGGTTCAACGCGCAGTTCGCTGTGGAGACAGTGAAATCTGCATTCAAGTTGTCCGATCGTCCTCTCAGCTATCGATCTTGTTTGTGTCAATGCACAACCACGTTAACCACTGTCTCCTAGCTGGAGACCACCATGCCAGCATTCCAGCCTCAAAATCTCTCCCGATCTTGCTCTCTGCCAAAATCCTAGAGTCATGTGTACTCCCTGGCCAAGATGCAACAACATTTCTTTTTCTGTATAGATGGTCACACACTAACTGCACATTAACAGAATGATAGTTTGTTTTGATCATTTTCTGTTCACGTACTGATCTTCATGTGTGCTGGGCGCCTGGATTCTGACATGTGTGCTGTCAATAGGCGCGTTTCCATTACAGATTTGCACAAAACTTTTGCGTTTTTTTTTTTTTTTATATCGATAAAAAACTTGCGAAATTATGGCGTTTCCATTAACCGATGTTATGCGACTACTGCGCCATTTTTTCCTCTCGCGATAAGTCATTCCAAAAATCATGGCAACGGACGTTGGTAGGTTTATATATATCACAGCCAAGTACCGCACTAGACATTATTATTATTATTATTAATGGAAGGGAACGTAGGCTTGTTATCCAAGCATTAATGGCAAGGAAAGACTATTACTTACAGCACATATTAGGTGTTTCTGGGTGTTTCTCACTCATTTCTGCTCCGAGGTCTTGATTGTGGCACCTCTATGAGGTTTAGAATCCAGTATTTCTGTAATTCTTTTGTCTTTTATGAATTTAATAAAGAAATCTGTCTCGTATTCTGTCCAAACACACCGCGCTGTCCAAGTCAGGTGTCCTGTAAATGCGCAAAAACTGTTTCCATTGCAGTTTTGCGAAATATTCTTTTTTCGCATTGCCTGAAAAACCACCTCATGCGAGCGGGAAAACTTTTTTGCGATAAATGGGAGTTTTTGCGAAATTGACGTGTTTCCATTGAGCGCATTTCCAATTTCAATTTGCTCAATTTGAAGGGTAGGCCTAATGGAAACGCAGCTAATGACAACACTTATTTGTGGAAACCCCGCTTTCTGAAAAAAAAAGGTTGTATTATATCCAGTTCAACACAAGTTGGAACTTCACGGTTTGGCTTAAATGATGGCAAAGGGCCCCTGCAACCTGGTGAATAACTCTACTGTTGAATCGTCAACAGACGATTTATGAATGTGTGGAAAACATCTCGCACTACAGACTGGAAAACTCCCAGTTGCTAAGAAATTAAGTGCTATAAGCAGCTGTAGCGCCGAGGGTAGTGAGTGGTTGTGATAGGTGACATGTTCAAGGTCACCTTCTAGGTTGTTAGCGATCTCATATATTGTGCAACGACCAAATCGATATTCTTGCAACAGTTTTTCATGGCTAAGATGGTTCAGAGGGTTCTCCCTATCACGTAAAATTCACCTTGGCACATCAACATCTTGAACGGGATCGATAAACTGAGCCATGTTTTCTCAGGTATCGTAACCTTAAGCTTTACTTAGGAAAATGACAATTAAGGAGCTTTATGCAACACTTAACGGTTTTTAAGGGATTACTTATTAGAAAAATACATAATTAAGGGAAATTCTTAGGGTGCATGATGTAACACTTAACGGTTATTTTTTGCAACACCCTTAAGTTTAAGGGAAACCTAAGGGCAAGACTTAAGGTACTTTATGCAACCGGGCACAGTACTTTAGATGAGGGAAATTTCACTATTCTATATACAGTAAACTATAACAAATGTACACCCTCACACATGTAATTGTCAACTTTAATTGTAGCCATTTTTTTATGTGTTGCCTTCTATATTTTTGCAGAACTGAGAAATGACTGCCTAGAGATATAGGGCCCTATATTGCACCCAGCGCAATTGACTTTGTACATCGACGCATGTATCATTCCTATTTTGCACCTGCGCACAGCAGACTTTTCCCTCCACAGACGCACGTCGGTAAATTAGGAATGAACTTGCGCTCCCGGGGGCATTTAAGCGAAAAGAGGTGTGTTCCGGCGCAAATGTTCCCTGATGCTATTTTGCAGGTTTAGAAAACAATTCCGCCACTGACCAGGAAAAACCTAGTCTAAAGTCAATGGCCGTTTCGCATGTTATTCAGATGCTATTTTAAGGACACATGCTTGGAAAAATATTAACGCACGAGGGAAATCATCGTTGTGTCCATGAAGATGTGAAAAAATAGGCATAAATCTAGCTTACACATTTACCCAAATTATCATACGCCTGTTTAACCGAAGCTAATTTGGATGGGTTTCTTCCATCACCAATTTCACTTCTCTGTCTTTTACGGCCCTGACGAGAACGTCGGTCTCCTCGGCTGTGAACCGCTCCTGGTGTGCGCCTGGCAAATCCGCCATTATAATAGCAATCCGCCATGGAACAAGCACGCCTGCTTTTCACGAGTTCACACTTACAAATAAGTTAGATAGAATAAATGGTATGCATATTTGGCGTGCTGTCCGGGGAGAGGGCTCCGAGCTCGGAAAATTGGGCCCGAACCCAGAGTACTCCCCCCGTGTTGCTGGTTAGGAAGTAACCAGGTGAGTGTGAGGAGACGGGGTGGTGGAGGGATGCTGAAAAACTGTTGAGGAACATTGGTGAGTCAAATGAGTATATAGGTCTCCACTCATGCTGATTGGATAGACATGTTGATTACTGATTGTTGACAGCTGGTTGGAATGATGTGATAATTGGATCAATTATTTGAACGTGCTCGTCCCGAACTTTGTTAAAAAAACATAATTTAAAGGGAATGTGAGATGACGCTCTGATTGGTTTATTTCACGTTACGCCCAAACCACACCTATGAATAAAGCTACTTCAGATCAACCCATTTTAGATTTGTGTCGGGTGCAAGAGTAATTTATCCCGCCAGTAAAATAGCAACAGCGCCCAAGATCCGCCCACAAAGTTACTTGTGTTTCGGGTTTGATAGTTGCGTTTCAGATCGTTAAAATAGGGCCCCATAGTCTTGTGTCAGAAGACCAATAAACTGCTATAGTACTGGGCCAAATGTGCAGAGGATGCTGAATTTACTGTACTGTTCTGTATTGTGGTGCATACCAAGTTCAAATACAATTCTTTTCATCTACTGAAATCTACAGTGGAGTAAGCCTGTGTTTGTAAGTTGTGTGTCATCTGTTTTGGAAGTTTGATTTTGACAGAAGAGAATATGTTTTTGACTAATATTTTATTTTACCCTGGAAGTTTGAGATTTTAGAAAATTGGTATATAGTTTTGAGATTGTGATTTTATAGTTGTGAGAAAACAGTGAATTGTTTCATGAAGTGTGTGTACAGCTTAGTAACTGTAATAACTACATTGAAAAGTTTGAAAAACAAATTTATACTGGCTTTTCTTAAAGCCAAATTAAAGTCTTGGTTTAAAAAAATGTAAAGTTTAGTCAGCTAGGCCAGAATAGATAGATGTTTTGGGTTTTTGCTAAAGTGTTGCTAGGCTCTTGCTATGTAGTTGCTGGGGTGTTGCCATAGACATAATAAATACATAGACGCCCCAATTGTCGATTGATCTTCGACGGTGCCGCCATATTTGTCCGGGCAACTTGCCGTAACTCTCATAAGTAGACTGAAAAAAAAAAGGTGTCTGACTATTGAGGTTTTACAAACTGTCGTACGATCCAAACCAGATCTCAGGGAATTACCTTTCTCAAGTAAGACTGAAGCAGAGAAACTTCCAGAGGAGCGTGAGGCCTTCGACTTCACTGACAATGACAGGAAGTGCAGGAAGAGGCGCCATAAGGTTCCTGAGAAGGACCAGCTTGGATATATATGTGATGCGATCTGGGAAAACCCGTCAGATGTCGCGCTGGGCTGTTTTCAGTAAATTCCAAAATATTTTGAATGTCAGTTTTTTTGTCAAATTTTTTTTCCATTAAATTATTATTCTATAACATCTTTTCTCTTATCTCTGAAAATATCTTGGCAAAATTTCTTTGTTTAGTGCAGAAAAACAGCGATTTATAGTGTCAAGCTGAAAATACTCTCTTTCTCTAATGCATTCTATGCGACCATTTTCTCTAACGCCCGGCAGAGGTGAAAAAAACAAAACAATCGCCGTATATCGCATACACCTGTCCATCTCTTAACACATATATATATATATATGAAGAGTTCAGATGCAAAAGCCTCTAAGTGCCATCTGAAATTTTCTTCTAGAATGATAATTTGTATCAAGCTCGTATATTTAAGTTCAGTAATTTCACTTAAATGACAATTAATAGGTAATCTTCAATGCCATTTAAGTGAAATTACTTCGTAGGTCATACGCTGCTGTAGGTGAGGACAGACTTCCGGCTTCTTTCACAACTTGACTCAATGCTGAACGATCTCTTCCTCTATTTTGCCCCTGTACCTTTCCACCATGCATCTTTACTCCTCTTCTTCCTCTCGGCTGTTAACCCTGTTCGTTTTCTGGTTGTTCACCCTTTGTAACTGTGTTGTGCTCTGTCTATATATGCTTGCCAATGAAGGTTCATGAGATGAATTTTTTAGCTATTTCAGAGAACTGGTTGATCATTGGTTGATCTAACACTTTACATTACCTTCATTAGTGTAAAGTCAAGATTCGCCTGCACAATTAATCAATTCAGGGCACATTTACAAAACTTTTAAAAGTAATGTGAAGAAAATATGCTTGACAGACAAATAGTTCAACCATTTTGAATTGAATGACTTCCCTTAAATTAAACTTAACGAAAAATGAAAATTAACCATGGTTTTATTATAGTAAAAATGTAGTAACCATGTTTTTCTGGCTAATTGATTACCATTTGTATAACCACAGTTTTACCACAAATACAATGGTTAAATAAACTATGGTTAGAGTAGCAAAACCATGGTTTAACTATAATTAGATTTATTTTTAGTAAAACCATGGTTAATATTTGGAAGGGTTATGCTTAGGGAACTAATGCCTTGATGTTTTGAGGGGAAGACTATTCAACAGGGAACCATGTAATTTATTTTGTAGGAAACAGCAGACCCTTGTACATAATCAAGTACATGACTATACCAAAGCATTTGCAATTTGTTTAAAAGAATGAGAAATTGCTTTTATGATGTGCACAAATGACTAGATGATATGGGGGTTGAACAAGTAGTTTTGAGAATTTCAGTTGTATTTCAGTTATTTATATTAAATAACTTTAATATTTTAAAATATTGTAATTATTTTTATATTTCCATGAATGGAATTTGTATATTATAAAGCAATGATTTTATTTTCCTGTTTAGAAAATAAGGTCAGGCACCTGAAATGTCTTCATCAGATAGAGTCAGAGAGAAAGCAAAAAGTGGAGGGCCAACTGCCTGACAAAAGAGCAATAAAAGGAAGGAAATATTTAGTCCAGAAAACAGCCATCACAGAAGAGATGCAGAAGAGTAAAGTCTTTCTTCCTCACAAATTATATCAACAAAATTTTAAACAAATGCATCAAACATTAATCACATTCTTTTTTTAGGTTGAAGAACCACATGAAGACATACTACAAAAAAGAAGCGTGAAATCCAAAGAAAACCGCAAACTGAATGACCTTAGAAGAGAGGTTAAGGCTTGAAAGCCAAAAATCTGGAGCTAAAGGCACTGAACTTTAAATTTGTTAAAGATGTTTCTATCATAAAAATGAAAAACACTTCCTTTTGGTGTTGATTAGAGGTCATGTGAACTTTTCTGTTATTGTTGTTTATATTTAGATATTATTAACAGATTTGAGGAGTTGATGCCAAATACAAATATAATCAGATCTGTTGCACCAACCTGTCCACTCTGCATCTCATAAAACTGATCCTCATCCAGTTAATAAATCACATGTAAGAACCTTATTTCTTTAGATATCATAGGGATAGTTTATCCAAACAAATAAGAATTATCATATAAAAATAAAAATAAGAATCTAAATTGATTTCTCAAATTTCTGCAGATTTTGGCCTAGACACATCGTGTGACGTCATCACAACACACATTCAGACAAAGCCCACTTCAAAGTAGGCTACCTGCGTTAATCTTTAATTGATCGATAAACTTCTGTCACAAACACACACACACTCTGATTGACGTTGTTTCTATCAATTGGTTCAGAATATCAACTGTGCCTGTTTGCTGCATAAAAGAGGCTCGCACACTTGAGGAGCGAACAAGTGAAGGAGACGCTTAATGAAAATGTAAATTCTTTATCATTTACCAGTCAAATTTGTAACTGAGACAAGATGATTTTCCTTCATCCCAGAATATATTTTTTCTACATTAGCCCATCATGTATCTAACCATACAAGAGCATATTTGGCGTTAAGAGCTGGAAAGACCACCAAAACTGGTAACTCCGCAGTGAGTCACTGGCTGTTTACATGCACAACTTTTCATTACGATTGATGAATCTGAATGCATCAACGCTAAACATGTGTTCGGGTTGATGTGCGCATTTATGTCACAAGCTTTAAATTGAAATATATTTTTTGACATGCGCACACTGCACGAATATACAGAGTTGTATATTGTTTGTAATATACACTGTTTGCACTCAATAACCAAAGACTTACAGCTCAACTGTATTCAGAGGCCCAAACTGAAAATAGCAATTTGGTTCAGTTGTTATTTATATGGCCAGAAATGTAAATCAATGAGAGATTTATAACAGTATAGCAGACCACTTACATAAAATTCAAATAAATACCATTTGTCACTTTATGTCTCTCAGACAGTAATATGTCTTAAGCCCTATTCACACTGGATTAGTATTATCTGGGGACCTTGTGTGATTTAAAAAAAATGCATACGCAGGCAATATTAAAAAGGCGAGGATGCAAAAAAAGAGCAGAGTTTTTAAACATCTATGATATGTGTTTTGCTTGTATATAGAGCTGTTACTGTAATACTTGTGATTTCTGACACATCACTGTCCTTCACTGACTACCTTTCACAGCTGTCTGATAACGTCGGGTATGTAAAACTTTTGAAGTGACTCCCATGTGCGCAGAACTGAAATGAATGTTGCTCTAGAATTACGTAAAAGTCGCATGAATTCCGATATGACTGTTTGGACTGCGGTCACACTGTAAAACATCTGACCTGTATTGAATTTAGGACCATGTATGGATGTGGCACAAGCCAGAATTGAAAAGATCAGATTCCATGTGGTTTGTGCTGTTCACACTGTCATGAAAACAAAAACAGATCAGAGTCATGTGAGCAAAAAAATCAGATTTAGGCCACATTTACCTGCAATCTGGATGTAGCCTTATAGTTCAATGTCTTGTGTTGGTTTTGTATGGATCACACTGTTTTTTTTTTTTTTTTTTCATGTTGACTTTCACTCTTTTGTTTTGTTAAAATTAAGCTGTTTATATGATCTGCAACGCCCTACATATCATCTTCATCATAATGTACCCAGCGATTTGAATCACTCTACATAGGCATCATTTTTAAAATTAGACTCAACCTTTCTATCAGTACTTTCTGGTATTTTATGAATCACATTTATTATTGACATTTTTCTTGCTGCTTCTTTTATTTGTCTTCTACTGATTCTCAGAAGATCATTATTTTTAGTGATTTTATAATGTTCAGGTATTTTTAGATTCAAATTAACTTTAATATAACTTTCCACATTTTAATATTAGGAAAAAAACACACTGACTTTTATGTTTAAATACTGACGTATGATGAATGAATACACTCTTTTATCAAGTGTGTTTTATCACATTTTTCACTATTTGCATTTTAATACAGGGATATCTGGTATAAATGTTTTTTTACCCTAAACAGTTTTACCTTTTAGAGAAAATATCACACTTTTCAATAGCAGTTAATATTTCACACAGAATTCAACTTAATTATCCTGACATCTATTTTACTATTTTTTGCACTTTTTTCGTGCTAGCGTGTGAGCAGGGCTTTTATTTTGTTGTGGTCTGGTGACGTCATATGACCGCGCCCCCGCTCGTGCGTCTGTTGTGGTTCAGCTGAAGAAAGGTTTGTCTTTTTAAACATTTAAAGTTTTTAAACATTGCTATATGAATTATTCATCATTAAATCATAATAATTACAAAGCTTTATTTAACATTAATGAACGTCATTTCTGTCAACAAAGCTTACATGAGTTATTGAAAATGTGCGTCTCATTTCGCTCCCAATATCGTGAACGAGTTTATTGTAAACACGAATTAGGTCAATAGGAAATATTAATGAAACTTTTCTTCGAATCAGTTATTAACAAAGTGATTCCAATCGCTGCACGCTGACGACACATGCTGTTCAAAACTGTGTAAATGCAATGCAAACACACACACACACACACACACACACACACACACACACACACACACACACACACACACACACACACACACACACACACACACACACACACACACACACACACACAAAAGACAACAGACAAACCAACTGCTAATGTTTTCTTTAAAAATTATTTAAAATTATTTTTATAATAAAAAAATATTCTGTTAATTATTCTCATCTTAAACTTAATAAATTCTCCAAACACAGAAAAAGTGACACAGCAACTGAGATCCACGTGACATTATTATGAAGATGCCATTTCTTAAAGAGGAGAGTGAAGAAATGAAGATTGAAGAAACATTAAGAATGAAACAAGAAGATACTGATGAACAAACTAAGATGTCGTTTATTAAAGAGGAGAGTGAAGACATGAAGACTGAAGAAACATTCAGAGTGAAACATGAAGATACTGAGGAACAAACTAAGATGTTGTTTATTAAAGAGGAGAGTGAAGACATGAAGATTGAAGAAACATTCAGAGTGAAACATGAAGATACTGAGGAACAAACAGGTTGGTTTAATTATTCTCAAAGCTGCATGATCTGTTAATGTTCTAATATTTTTTAATTTAAAAGGTTTTCTGGTATGTCTGAGTTTTTGGGGTTACCATTGTGCTGACAAGTAGAGCCTGTGGTTCGGTTGATGATTGGCCGAAAAACCATTAAAGACCATATTTACTATATTTTAAAAGTAATGACTGTGCACTTCTCAGCACAGAGATAGTCTCTTGGCTAATTACTTCAATACATGGGTCAATGACGTGGCGTGTCAATTCTGGTGTCCAAGTATTCATAATATTTTTTTTTTAAATGCACTTCATTAGCCCAAGTGACTCAACTTCCCTCTCTTTAATTACTCATGTGAGCATTTATTATAAATAATTAATTTTTAAAGAACTATTGAACTCAAAAGTCCTAAAATGTCTTTCCGGGTAACTGTCCCGGCTTAAAATCTGAATACAAAAATACGACAAAAATGTAAAAAATATAAATAAATGTATTTAAAATCTACTTGGGCCTAATTGTATTGATGTTTTCAACGATACCTACAAATATAGTGATAATACTAAGCTTATTTAAATTTTTATGACAGAAAGACTTTTGTCTCCAAATTGTGATTTCTCTAATGTCAGTCCTGGATAACAGACATCAATGACCGTTTTATACCATAATGCATTTTGGTATGTCATGTGACATAATATTGTATCAAAAAGACGACCCTGAAGGAGCACCAGAACATGTGCAAAGGTCAGGAAGCGTCTCTTAAAATGTTGATATTTTGACCTTTTGACCTTTTCAGTCACTGGTGCACTTTGTAGCAATATCATGTCCTTTTGGATAACACTAATAAAACATTTACAATGTTTTAATATTTAAAAACTATTTATTTGATCTAAAAGATTACCTTAAGCGATGATAGCTAAGTTGTAGTTTTCCATAGGTGGTTAAGTTAGTGCCTGATTATAAAGAAAAATATTTGTTTTGTCATTCCTGGATAACAACATATCATTCTTGGATTACAAAAAACCTGTTAGCCAGGACATGTCATCCGTTATTTTAGGCATAGTTATTATAGTTATATTATTAAAATTAACATTATTTACATAATTGTATGTTTTTTTTTTTGCCATATTTTTGCTGTCATTCATCTTGATTTCATATGATTCAATGAGTCACATCGAATCATCATTGAATTGAATTTTGTAATGTTAATGGTCAAATCATGAATAATGTAATCATACTGATTAATATATCAACATTTTATTAAAGCTTTAGTATAGCTTCTGGTGTTTTAAGGTCAATTCTGTCCTGCCAGATGCCTCTGTCTAAGAGAGGCAGAGACAGTTCAGAGCCAGGATAAACGCAGATGCAGAAGCTAGGGCTGAGTATCTTGGACAAAAGAGAGCAAGGTATTATAGTGATGACTCGGTGGAATGATAATGTATCAGTAACAAGCAAACTTGAAATATTAATCGAAATAGGTTCACACTCCTATAAACATTCCTATAAACTAAACACATAATACGCATGTGCATGCCATCAGCGTTCTCACAGGTTCGCGTTTTTAAAGTTTGCGCAGAGAGAACTTAAGGGTTTTCTGTTAGAACGGTGTCATGTTAGCGGCCCCTAACTAATGATCTTTGCGACGAAAGTGAATCAATCAAAACTAACTTAAGCTGGACAATAACTTTATTCTAGAGCTGATGTAAAGCCAAAACAATCTCTGTTAATTTAATTTCCTATTATCACTGTAAAGCTGCTTTGGAACAATCTAAATTGTTAAAAGTGCTATATAAATGAAGGTGACTTGACTTGACTAATTTGCAATAAGCCTAAGGGCCCTATCTTGCACCCAGCGCAATTGACTTTGTACACCGACGCATGTCTCATTCCTATTTTGCACCCAACGCACAGCGGACTTTTCCCTCCACAGACGCATGTCGGTAAATTAGGGAATGAACTTGCGCTCCCGGGGGGCGGTTCAGCGAAAAGAGGAGGTGTGTTCTGGCGCAAACGTTCCCTGGTGCTATTTTGCAGTTTCAGAAAACAGTTCCGCCACTGACCAGGAAAAACCTAGTCTAAAGTCAGTGGTGCGTTCAGATGCTATTTTAAAGGGCGCATGCTTGGCCATAATGTAGCGTGAGCTCAACGCGCATACACTTTGCTTCTCTACTCTACACAGACGCAGCAGTTGCCATTTTTGCAAACCATACATAATTACAAGGAAAAATATTCCACACGAGGGAAATCATTGTTGTGGCCATGAAGATGTGAAAAAATAGGCATAAATCTAGCTTACACATTTAGGGTGTATTCACACCTGCCTCGTTTGGTTCGATTGAATCGAACTCTAGTTTGTTTCCCCCCTTGGTGCGGACCTTTTGGGCAGGTGTGAATACAGCAATCGAACTCGGGTGCGGACCAAACAATCGAACCGAGACCCAGCTGAAGAGGTGGTCTCGGTACGGTTCCAAACGAACTCTGGTACGGTTCGTTTATGGTGTGAACATGAACCGACCCAACTGCAGAAAACTGCGTCTTTTTATTTGACTGCTCTTATGAGGATACTTAACAAAACGGACATTTTGGCATAATGGTCTAAAGCGAGCGAGCAAGAGCGCGCGCACGGCAGAGAGAGGGAGCGAGAGACCTTGCGTGTGTGTGCCGTGCCTCACGAAGCGCATGTAAAGACCCAAGTCAGTGCGGGCGGGCTTTTATCTATACCATATAGTTTCTTCATATTGCGTTTGTAGAGAATAACACCAAATCAGTAAAATAACAAATATTACATTACGAAATATCTCCATGCTGAGCCTGTTTGTGCACTTCCTGCTTTTCCCTGCTTGAGAATTCCTGTCCAATGAATGGACGACCTTATCACACGTGTGGTTTTGTTTACACATTTTGGTTCACTTGCAAAAAGAGCAGTGTGAAAGCGAACCGTACCAAACAAAAAAAATCAACATTGTATTTGGTCCGGACCAAAGTAAGTGAACTATCGGACTTTCCTGGTGTGAATACACCCTTAGTAAAATTATTATACGCCTGTTTAACCGAAGCTAATTTGGGTGGGTTTCTCCCATCTCCATACAATGTCACTTCTCTGTGTTTTACGGCCGTGACGAGAACGTTGCTCTCCTCGGCTGTGAACCGCTCCTGGCGTGCGCTTGGCAAATCCGCCGTTATAATAGCAATCCGCCATGGAACAAGCGCGCCTGCTCTTAAAGGGAATGTGAAATGACGCTCTGATTGGTTTATTTCACGTTACACCAAAACCACACCTATGAATAATAAAGCTACTTCAGACCAACTCATTTTAGATTTGCGTCAGGTGCAAAAGTCATTTATCCCGCCGCTATAATAGCAAAAGCGCCCAAGACCCGCCCACAAAGTTACTTGTGTTTCGCATTTGATACTTGTGTTTCAGATCATTAAAATAGGGTCCTAAATGTTTTAGCTGTATAATGTGTTGGACTATACCCTTGGCCATTGTTTATTAAGCATTATAATTTTACAGATTTACTATACATTTTACAGATGTTTAAATCATTAAACTTTGAGTGTTGGAAAGAAAAATGACACTGAGGATGGTTTTTATGGTAATCCTGAAAAATATTGCAGAATGTCCTTCCATCTAACAGTATGTCATTCCGGCTAACAATAAAACGGGCAATTAATTTAACTCATATTTGTGTGTTAGATTACACAATTCAGTTTTTTGTTGAGTTAATGATAAACAAGTCTTATTTACTTTATTGGAAAACTTTTTTAAACATTTTCCAGTTTTTTTTTTGAGTTATCAGCAGCCAAATATGTGCCCATGTCTATATGAAATCCCAAATTGATTATATTAATTGATTAAAATATAATTTTCCGAGCACTAATTGTTTGTTGAGCTCCAAATATGGAGATCCAGGTCCGTAGCCAGCCTATTGAAAGGGGGGGTTCTTTTTTTCAAAAAGTGGACCTTTTTGCAGTTTTTCTCCTCCTTTTGTATTTAATTATGAGGTTCAAATACTTCATTTTGGTGACCTTTTATGCACTAATTTGTGCTGGATTAGCCTGTCTACTGGTATCTTAACAAGCACGCTTTTTAATGCACCTAAAATATTTACTGCATTGTTGTCAAATTGCTTCCTCATGTAACACCTCTGTTAGTCCATACACAGTTCATAAGTTTAAAAACCACACTAACAACAGAATAGATTTAATGAACTTTACTGAAATATTAATAATAATTCTTCTCATCATAATTTCTTGACTCTCTGTCAATGCCTCTTTGCTTGTTGCTGTATTTGTCTTGACACTTATGGATTTAGTACACTGGTCAGTTCCAATCTTCTTGGGTGCAATTTGGAGAATATGTTCACAGCTTCATCCAGGTTGACTGCCATGTCATAGTGTGTATGGATGAGGGCCAGGGATGACAAGCGGTCCTCTCCCATGCAAAAATATATATATATAATCAGCTACAATAATCATATTTATTTGAAACAGCAACCCAGAATATTTGTCACAAGCATTGATTAAAACAATGACAATAATCTAAAAAAAAACCCGACTTAAATTCTGGACCTTTGGCAGTGAAGGGGGGGTTCGTTCAAACCACCCGAACCCCCCCTGCCTACGGGCTTGAGATCAGTACATTTATATGCCAACAATGGTAGAAATGTAATTAATTTAAAAATTCATTACGTTACCCAGGAATGACAATTTCATGGGGAAAAAGATCTGATTCACCAAAAAAATGGTTAATTACATTCTTGAAATGTGTAAATATCATTGCATTACATACACAACACTCTAAGTATAGAAATATTATTTTTCTTCACATTTTAAATCCTTATCCGTCATTCACCCACATGCAGGTGTGTTTTTTTTAACCAGCTTAAAAATAAACATTCATAATGTAATTAATATATATATATATATATATATATATATATATATATATATATATATATATATATATATATATATATATATATACATATTACATTAAATATTTATCTGTGTTTATGCTGCATGAGTAGTGCCAGTGGTAGTGCCAGTCTTGGGTTCAGTAACCCGGTGCGCTCCATGGTCCGCAATAGGCCTACAGCATTCACTTTGACAGTTTTTCACCAACTTAACTGCCAGTGTGAAAGCACCCTAACTGTTCATTCATACTGTGTCTAAGTATGTGCTCTAGGCTCTCTAAGTATGTGCTCTATGTTTTGTTTGATCATATAGTTGATTTGTTGATCCTGCAACATTTCTAAGGTGGAAGAAGGCTGTTCTATAAATATTAGAAGTGTCATTATTAAAGAACCAATTGCTGCCAACACAAAACCCAGGTTCTTAATCGTAGAAAACATTGTAACAGTACATACAGCCATTGGGATCTAGATGTGTAGAGAATTTTGGTATTTAGTCTTGTTTGTATCGACTGTCCTCCGGTTGTTAAAGGGATAGTTCACCCAGAAATTAAAATTATGTCAGTAATTACTCACCCTCATGTTGTTCCAACCCCGTAAGACTTTCATTCATCTTCGGAACATAAATTAAGATATTTTTGATTAAATCTTAGAGCTGGATCACTCCTCCATAGGGTTCTATGTTATTGAAACTTGCCGGCCCAGAAAGTTAGTACGCCCTTGGCGATGAAAAAGGAAGCTTTGCCTTACAAATGTCACCCAGCGTAGACTGATTTACTGTAACCGAAGCATTGTTCTTGGTTGTCTTCACACACAAATCGGAGTGATAGCGAACGAGGTGGGAATGCAGGTTGGTTGTGTTGCCATTTTATTTTATTTTTCTGAGACAGTTCTTGCAGATTACAGTCTTTAGTGAGATTTTTTTTGTATCGCCACTAGGGATGTCAACGATTAATCGACGATCGATTAATTGTCGATAATACATTTAATCGATAGAACTTATCGATCATCGATTAATCAGGTCTTCGTGCGCGGCGCGCTGCTCAACCGCGAAACATGTAAAGCGAGCGCGCCGGAGTTATGTTTGGGACCATTTTACACCTTCATCATCATGTAAGTTTGCGTGTGCATTCGCAGCCTTTTGTTTTGTTCAAATGTAAGTTGTAATACTGTTTATTTTGTGTATGCCTATATCTGATTTATCTCATATTGGATGCATTTGGTTAAGAACTCTGTAGTAAAGCGTCAGCTTCAGCGCGCGCAGCTCAAACGGCAGTGCACGACTAATAATGACTATTGGGACTGTAATATTACATAACATTATAAAGAGAACAATACTGTAATAAAACATTGTGAATTATTTGGGTTTAGTTGCCGTGTCGCGTTGCTCCAGGAAGAGCGCGTCCACAACATGAGTAGTTCTGAATGAATGGCACGTAACTTAGTTCAAGTTCACTTGTGCATGAATTTGCGTCATTTTGTGCAGATATAATTTGTAATATTATGTTTATTTTAAATATATCTGATTAATCTCATATAGGATGCGTTTCATTCAGCGCGTGCAGTTGTTCCAGGAAGAGCGCGTCCACAACAGTCACACATTCTAGCGCATATGAGGCGGCGTTGGTGACGCGTTGTTTTAGTAGTTATATTTGATTATTAAATAATTAATTTAATTATCAATCACATCGAAACATTTTACAATCCTACTAGCCCTTTATTTATATTTAAAGCCATTCTAATTGATTTGGTGAGGAACATTAGCATTTGCAGACCCTGTCATGCTGTTGGCCACATGCCACTGCAGTTGATGCATATCGCAGTATTAAGGCTAACGATTAATCGATTAATTGATCGTTAATTTAAACGACGATCGATCATGGGAATTTGTGAAAATTGACATCCCTAATCGCCACTATGAAATCCAAAGTGGGCCCAAACCATAGACTGTAATAAAAAAATATGGACGTAGTGTCCGTGACGTCACCCGTAGGTTTCTGAAGACCGTTTTTGCAGCCTAAAGTGGGCGTAGCCGACCGTCGCCATCTTGGCAGCACGTCACTCCCGGATAAACGAAAATGGGCAAAGAGGTGGGACGTGGGTGGAGCTGAGGAGCCTGGTGCTGAAACCACGCCCACCTAGCTCAACGCGATCAAGTTGTCTATGGATGGAAGATATTGGCGGTTGATTTTGAACCGATTTGAACCAAGCTTACTATTGAGGTAAATTAACCTGAACCTACACAACAAAACTTGAAATAACTATTTATATGTTATTGATATTAACCTACACAAGGTTGAAAACGCTGCCGCACTTTTAATACATGTGGTAACGTTTATTTGCAACACTAGATGACTTGTAGAAAACGTTAACAGTTAGCACCAAGCTCTCTGATCATTGCTATGTTTTGGGAGGGTCCATCATGCGTCAAGGAGACAACCCTAACTCCGATTGCATGAAGCCTAACAAGGCTCTCTCGGATGATGCTTGCTCTCTCTGTTCCTGTCATGCTGTTGATAAGTAAGCAATGGGAATCTTCCAAGACTCATTGATTGCAACAACCATGAGGACCAGTGCTTGTGTTGCCACAACATTTTCTATCTCACCACCTCCAATGCCAACATAGCCATGACTTTGGTCCCCACCAAACTCAGTTTCCTTATGAATGTACATTTCATCCTTCATCAATGAGCAAACTGTGTCTTTACCAACTTTCTTGTGCTCAGCAACATGACTTTTTAAAGCTGTGAATGAAGCAACAGTAAATCCAGGATCTGCAGAGATGCTACTGTACCATTTCTGTATGGTCTGAGGATGAGGCAAAGCCAAGAGAAACTTCTCTCTCACATAGTCATAGGCCTTTTGAGAGTAGAAGTGCAGTGTAGTTGCGAATTGCTTCATGTTTTCGGAAAACACAGACTTTTTCTTCTTTTGGATTCTCTGAAATATCTCCCGGGGAACATCATCCTGACTTTCAAGAAAAGAGGCACATTCACTTGAAATTATAAGTTTCTTCTGAAGCACTTGATTACACCTTTAAAGGAATAAACTCTTGCCTTTAGTCTCCTTGTCTGTTGCCTTTTCAACCTCAGCTTTTTGCGAGCTACACATAGCTTGTCCTTTACCTCATAAGCTTTCCTTTTAATTGTTTTCGGAGACTCTGGAATATAGTAGCAGTGATCACTCGAAGAACCAAAGTGTGATTGTTTTCCACTCCGATTTGTGTGTTGAACTCTGCTACCCAAACCAAAATCCTCACACACATTCGCTGTCAGAGCAATGTCATCATGCACGACATCTTGAGCAACAAAGGCCTGTTCAGATGTGTCTTCCATCATCATGACATTGCTCTGATTGACAGCATGGCTGTTGGCACTACTCCTATTGTCTACATATGCAACCTCCTCATTACTATTTACAGCTGAAATAGGGATGCCACTTACCACCTCATCAGTACTTACCAAGTGTCTTCTTTTTGGCTGTTGTTCTTTACCCTTGGAGAAAGAGAAAATGGTAGGCACATTGGTGTCCTTCAGGCATGTCATTCCCTAATAAAAAATACAAGAAGCATAAAAAATGACATTATTGGTCATATTTGCTGTTATTGGCTGTAAATGGCTGTTATTCATAACAGAGATGCGTTTGTTTCATTATTCGGTCTAACACTAGTATGAATGTATAGATTACATTTTAAAACTATTATTGCTATTAAAAGAATATGTAACTGTTCGCAATAACTGTCACTACAGAATCATTCTGTGTTCCGCTGTCTCGCTTGGAGAATAATTTTTCAAACATGAATTTCATAGAAAGAATTTTTTTATTTAATTTTTTTATTTTATGGTATTTGCATAAAAGGTAGGGCTGCACAATATATCAAAATATCGCAAATGTATATATCGCGATATGCATACCACAACAGCTTGCAATAACTGGGGTCATGAACAAAAGACAAAGAGACAATAACTCACTGCTCTTGGCTAAATATCGCATTATTTAATGAGTTATCACATATCGCATTTTTCTTCAATATCGTGTAGTCCTAAATGCACTGAAATGTAAAGGTTGGCAAAAAGTGGTCATGTTGCCTGATTGGTAAAATCTTCACTCGGGTTTTTGCATCGGTGAAAACACAACTTAACTAAACTTAACTGATGTGTCACTAATTTCACCTTAACAGTGACCTAATCAAATATTTAGTAATATAACGTAAATGAATGTATGTTGGTCAATACTTCACCAATTTCAACCAATATGTTGCTTGACTCTTTGTAAGGTATGAAACGTTCTGTCGTTTCATGTTGAGCATCCACTGGTCCAGCCTGAGATGTTCTGGATCACCTAATGGAAAATTTACACAAATAAATAGATAGTTATATCCTTCACAGACTACTTTACATGCAAACAATAGAACTTAAATTACTACAGTGTTCAAAAGGTTGTAATAAATGTATTTTATCTTAAAAATTTGTGGCGGACATCACAGTCCTCATTCTGTTTCGTTGTACTGTCTATTGATTAATTACAGGCTTATTTCCTACACATATCTTTGAGGACATGTCAAAAAATACTTCCAATATAGTCAGTGTTAGTAAATGTTGCGCTATTTATGAAATGCAGGCGTAACATTATATGAAAATGTTTCAGACGTCTATGGTTTCAGCCTACATCTAATCACAGTTTGTTGGATTCTGGAGTGTAATAAAGTTTTAAATACAATTATAAATAATGAATAAATTTAATTATATTAGAATTTCACTCACGGAAAAAATGGAGTCCAAGCTTCTTGGACGGTCTGTTAATACAATTAACCCCACAGCAAGACATTATAATTGTGAAAAAAAATCACAAACACGGCAGAGATGCCAAGATTAGTGGCTGGAATTTATTTATTTTTACAGTCAGTGAATTAGCTGAGGTAACGTGACGGCTAATAGACAGCAGACAAACGGCTAATGATGACTAATGACCACAGCAGCAGAAATTCACCTGTCACTCAAAAGTGGACACACCCTTAATTATGCAGAAATTTAAGGCTTAATATAATTTAAACAGATGAATTATAAAAAAATCACCCCCTCACAGTTGTCTTGAAGGGCAAAATTAGCTGTGTAGACCAAAGCCACTTTTTGCTCCAGGCTGTAAACATGTTTTTTTATGCTGTAAAGTTGGGCATTTCAACATGGGGGAGATGCAGATTTGACTCACTTTTGCAGCCAGCCTCAAGCGGCCAGTTGATGAATTGCCGTTTAATTCACTTCCGTGTTGGTTTCAAGAGAGAGACAGGGAGGTTGCTGCTTGGCCCAGACTTTTGATTTAAAAGACACCGGTGCATCTTTGATTTGTTGTCGGTCCGCCATTATGCTTGTATTTCTTCTTTGTTGTGAATTACAATTTCCATTCATCTGACCATCTGCAATCTGGGAAGCGCCACCACAAGAAGCCTGGGTGTATTGCTGCTCTGGTAAGCCAAAGTGGGAAAACTCCACAGTGTGGGTATCTGAATTTGGATCTTTTGTATGCCTAAAAAAAATATCGATACTTGGTGCCAGAGTGGCGTTAACGTCTCGCGGCCGGAAATATCGCGACAAATCGGCATATCGAATTTTTTTTTGCTTTGTCCCACCTCTAGTGTGGAAGAAGACCAACACTCTGAAGGGGGACCAAATTGCAGTCAAGAGAGTTTCTGAGATGACACCATCCACAACACGAGGTTTGTAATAAGTTTGTTGATGTTGCATGGTTTTAATTATTTTCTTAACTACGTAATGTAATGTGGTTTAAAGCTATTGCTAATAAGATTAATCATATTTATAAAATTATTCTAACACACTCACAGTGTGATGTAGTGCAGGTGAAAAATCATGATCGTAAGCTTTATAACCATGTTTAAAGTGAGGCTGAGGTGTACACTTGATTTTTTTAAAAGCTTTGATTGTGTGCTATAAATGAATGATCATAATAAAAGGCTGGTAAATTGAGATATTACCATCACTTGAAATGATCTTAAATACTATTACTAATTTTTATAACCAGTTTTATACTATTATTTCAGCTGGCATCAAAAGATCTGTCACCCAGGAGGACAAAGAATGGGCTCATGCATCCTTGTTGCAACTTGGGCGTTTTACTGGGATGGGGTGGATTTTGAGTCCAGGTAAGATTTTTTAACTTTTGTACTTTCATGTTAGGGCTGCACGATTAATCGCAATAAAACCGCATGCGATTTGGCAAAGGCTGCGATTATTTTTGTGCGCAGCTTGTCAGTGGAGTGCGGCTGATTGGTGGTCAATACTGCCCCATTTGAACGCCAGAGGGCGCTCTCACGCAAACAAGATAAATATGCCCCGCTGCAGAAGTACAATAATGCGCATCATTCCAGGAAATTCCTATTGCTGTAGCTGAATAAACAGAAGATTGAAACACTTTGATTAAACATGACTTATAAATACACAATGTGTAAGAAGGCACATCATCTCACAGAAGGATGCTCAACTGTCGTTGTGAAGTGAGTTTGGAGTAAATGCATGTTATTAAATGTTGCATGTTATTAAAAAGAGGTTCATAAATGTTTCTCATGTTTTGGAAAGATATTTGATGCGTGTTGTTTTTTCAAATGCACGTTATAAGTGACTCAAACTCACAGTGCTTTCAGATGGAGCAGCGTTTACAGAGCCGTACATCAATGACAAGCTGCGCATAAAAAAATAAGCCATCTCGATTTAAGTGCAATTACATGTAAATTGCGATTAATCGTGCAGCCCTATTTCATGTACCCTTAAAATTAGCAGAAACATCACAATTACTCTACAGTAAACCAATGACAATTTAGCTAGGGTGTTGTCATCCAACACTTAATAATTTTGTAAAATGTTATATTTAATAATTTCTCAAAATTTGAACCAGGGGTTTCAAACTGTGTAATATAGTTAAAAACTAACATTACATAATTTTGGCTCATGAAAAATGTGGTTAACTACACATCTATGTATGTAAACCATTGCTTTCATTTCAAATGTATTTTGTATAAATTATGTGGCTAATTATGTACTTCACAACTTGTGCCTAACTTTAAATCTAGACTCTCCCAATCAAGACGTTTGATGGGCTGGTGACCAGCCCAGGTTTTGTCCTAGCTGACAAACTCAAAACTACTGGCATCAGATCCAGGGAAACCTACACCTTACCGGAGCTAACAGTTGTCACCTCCTCTTGACCTTGTCCTTCTGTCAGTGCTCAAAGACCCTACATGGACTGTTAATATTGACACTCTGGAAATATTTTATAAAGATTGTTTCCTACCATACATTCTCTCACAGTTGTAAGAACTGTAAAACTTTTTAAATTCAAAATAGTGTTTATGTGTACTGACAAGTTGATATGTCGGTCAGTGTTAATTTTCTCTGTTGCAGCTTATTGAACTTGAAGTCTCCCTGTTGTATTCTTGTTTACCTTGATTATTTATATTTCTTTATTCTGTAAGGGTTCACTGATCAAAATGTTTTGTCCAAAAAAATTTTTTTACGGTAATTGCTCGTAGTACCCTGCATTCATAAGCTGTACTGTTGTCCTTTAAATAAGCTGAATTATAATAAATGAGTATTTGGCATTTCACACAATCAAGGCAATTTTACTTATTATACAAGTTTGTAGGCCCTTCATGCTACTCACACAGAACTTATAACAGATAATTAAATGTGTATTAGAATATGGTAACAAAAAAATATTATTTATATACATATATATACTAGTAGTGGAACGGATCACCAAATTCACGGTTCAGTTCATTTACGGGTTTTGAGCCAGGGATCGGATAATTTTTTCGCATCAGCAAAAAAAAAAAAAAAATACATACATAACGTTTCGCTTTCTGGGCGCACACAGATAACGTGCGAGTTCCGTTGTTGTTTGAATACGGAAATTGCCAAGACAAAACGCGTCCAAATTATAAACTTTCACTCTATGTAGGTAAAGTTTAGCAGTTAATCCGCGAATCACATGCGTGCCGAACCGCGGGGCCTTATCCGTACGGATCAACTGCAATCCGTTCCACCCCTAATATATACAGACATATGTATTACACCCATTAACCTGTTTTGTGACTTTTTTAATTCGATTTCTGCAAGCAAATATGCAGAAAGTCATGTATGTACAACACAGTTAACTCACAAATTTGCAAACACCCATTCTCCGTGAAATTGGATAAGACACACACACATGCACTTTAAGTATCTTGTTTATATTTTTTATATTATACTTTCCAACTGGTATGGAATGTGAAACAATTTCAGTCGCTGAATTAAACGCTCCACATGTATCCTAGCTCTTGAGATTAATCTGTTATTGTTCACTTCCTCCTGTGTAAACTGTCCATTGACAAGGAAAGACGGGATGTTCAGGGAACATTTTTCTTGCTACGTAACCTACACACATCTTCAGCTTGTCTATAGATTGTTGCCAAAGCTAACGTTAACTAGTTAGCCTTAGGTAGCTAGTTTCATCTAACTAGGCGGGACAGAACACGGCCTGACAACTGAAACATGATGCGAGATTTGGGTTTATAGCAACAAACAACATATAAAACCCATAGACTACGTAAAGGCTAATTTATACTTCTGCGTCGGACCTACGCCGGAGCCTCTACGCTGTAGGCAACGCGTTGGTTTTCATTTATACTTGTGCGTCGTTGTCCGCGTTCATGCGCGCAGAGGGAGCATGTGAAACCCGAGGGAGCGGTCCTAGCAGACCAATCACAGCACTTGCGTCCGCGTAGAGTTGACGCGTTGTTACATTTTTGGAGAGGTGCACGTCAGGGTACGCCGAAAGGTACGCGCGCTACACAGCCTACGACGTAGCTACGGCGTAAGTTCGAGGCAGAAGTATAAATTGGGCTTAAAGTCCTCATGAAATCAAAATTGACCATATTTACTTTGTTTGCCTAAATTGATCGTTTTGTGGTGAACAATTCATCCATGCAAGTCAATCCACACAAAAAAATGTTTTGGCTTCATAATCTTTAATCAAAATCTGAAAATGCCCCTCCCCTCTGCATTGGAGGACCTTCTCTGATGACGTAGGTTTGAGGAATTGGTTTGGGCAACGCTTAACCACTCCCCTCAAACCGTTAGTCTGTTATGAGCAGAGATGGAGAGGAGGAGCGCTAGAGTAAAACCCTGCCCTCTGTTCAATATTCCGTTTCACTGGGAAATGCGTCACAACACTGGAGAAAAGTCGTTTGCAACTTCCGGTTCAGGCGGACTTTAAGCCTTTTTCTCAAAGGGCCGGTTTCGCTTTGGTTAAGTTTCTTCATTCGTTTAAGATTTGATACTTACCTTATAAACTGCAGCCATTTCCTCTTCTCTTTCTTGTCACAGGGAAAGCAGTAAAATGACAGTTGAATGTCACTTGTTTTTTATCTATTGAAACAACACGGGACACAGATAAAAACACGAGTGAAAGCAGTAGGTAGGTAGAGAGGACCCGAAAACACTATTATCAGAGAGTGGTTACGTCACGACTTAACCAGATTGCAATGGTGAGGCTGCTTTAAGAGGCCAAAGACTGGGAAGGGCATTCATGGTTTTCCCCCAGGGGGTGAAGGTGTGTTTTCCATCGGTATTCCGGTACTGGCAGGGGCGTTTAATTGCACAACAGTAATATTGAGTATATAGAAGTAAGTGAGACATAAAAAAAACGTATTTATTTTACTTTGAACAGCACACAAAATTTTCTACAGTTTGGTATAAGACATAAAAAATGTGTGTCCATTGTCTTGGACAAATGATTCAGAATCCATTCAGAATCCTTTTATAAGAAATTGAAGGTCTTGGTTTTACCTTGAGCAAGAGTCTGCTTTTTGTCCACTGTCTTGCACATTCAAAAAATGTAGTCCTTTCAGCTTTCCCGTTTTTTTTTTTTTAATAACAATAAAAATAAGGAATTTTGTTACTATTTTTGGGAAAATCGAAATCCTTTATTTGAACTGGTCCCCTTTTGACAAAGCTGCATCTTTGTTGGTCAGTTATTTTCTCAGGCCAAAGCACTGGGTCATCGGAAGAGTCAAAGAGAAAATTTTACGATCTAATGCGCAAAATCTCCTACACGTTCCTCAATCGAAACTAAAGTCCAGAGGTGCATAAAATAATAGGAACATAATATAAGGAACAGTTTACCAGAGTACATGAGACAATCATCATCGTTGAATGAATTTAAGAAACATTTAAAAACATATATTTTTCAGGGCTGCCCCCTAATAGTCAACCAAAATGTTATTAGTCAGTCAGTCGCAGAAAAAAAAAAAATTGTGGCAGTCACGGAGAGAATTGTGGTAATTACAGTGTGTTGACCTCAAATATGGCTTGCAAACATGCAAGTAGCAACTTTACATGGTCACTCACTCTAACGTTAACCTATAAATGTGCGCTAATATTAGGCACATATCCGTGTTTGTGCGGAGTGTGGAAAATAAAGTATAGTCCACTGTGGAGATGGCGAATCAGCATCATCAACTTCATCTTTGCAGCGACACTAAGACAGAAAACACTAGTTTATTAATAAATAATTAAAATGTCTCCTTGCTATTGTTGCTGATGCTTAGCCGTCAAACTTTATGAGTGCGCTTGAGCTCGGAATATAGACTCTATAATATGACGCCTGTATTAAACGCTCATTATGGTTTAGGATTCTCCTCAGTAGGCTATTTGAGTAATTAAGCAAATATAAACATGCGATTAGTTGACTAATGACTTGAATGAACGACTGCTAGTCGACTAGAAAATCTTCAGTCAGGGTCCTAATTTTTTTACATTAGCTTTTGATCAGGTATGAGCGTTGTGGTATTGTCACTATAGCTACTCGTCTGAGATGTCCTTGAATGGTGTGTTTTGATGTTTTACATTTGTGGTTATTAATTTCTGTGATTAATTTTATTTTATTACATTGTACAGCACTGTGGTCAACTGTTGTTTTATTTTGTGCTTTATAAATAATATCGGATTGGATAACTGCCAGCATGAAATTATTTGAGATATGTCATAAACAAAGCAAAGAATAAATATTTCCAATAGGTTCTGAGATTACAGGTAGGCATGTGCCGGTATCAACTTTTCATGCTGCGATTAATTGATTGAGCTTTTACCACGGTATACGGTATTATCACGATATTTTAATTGCTCAAGAGAAATGGATGGATTGGTGGGGGGGATGTAGAAAAAAAAACTACTTGCATTACAATAGTGATTGTCAAAACATTTGGTAACTAAATAGAATTTTACACAATTTTCACGCTTTCAATTCTTGGGATTTGATTTCAATCTTGATTCAGTATTGACTTTTTGGATAATTATTAGGTAGGCTACAGTAGATAGACATTAATTTTTCTCAAGAAAAAATATATCTCACATAATGCTGTAAACATACAGAGAGCCCTGTCTGCTGGTATTATTAAAGGTTAAAAATTAACTAATTAAATTAAATATAATTTGGTTTTCATTATAATAACAATTATGACACAAGTAAAAATATAATACAAATGTAATATAGTGCACATATTTAGCAAAATACTCCACTCTATAGCTATTTTTTTCTAGTCAACTAACGTGTTGGTCATTAAATGGCTTTCCTGAGGTAAATGTAAAGTTCTGTGACATAATAGTTCACCTGCAGTTTTATTGACCTCTTTCCGTGGTGGAAAAACAATGAATGATCGATATTATGTATGAGGCATATATAGCCTACCTTTCGGTAAATTGTAGCCTACTGTATCTTTAAATAAAAAGTAACAGATGATCGGTTTACTTGAACTGAGGCGCTACAGTGATCTGTCAAGTCACATTTACAAGCACCAAAACAGTATTTATTGTCTGAATTTCGTAATAAAATGGACAGAACATGAGAGCTGAGAATTGTTTTCATACCATAATAACCTGCTCTGTCTAGTCTGTCGGTCTCCGTGTCCTCTTTGCTCCGCGATTTTTCTCTGCGTGAGAAACTGCATGTGGCGCGAGAGCGTTTGAAAAGTGTAAATTGCGTGAGTCTCACGCTGAATGCGTATTGACAGCTCTGCTTTTAGAAGGGGGATAGATCGTCGGCAGCGTGCCTCCTTCCGCCATGCTTCTTCTCCATGTGGGGATTGTTTACATCAGAGCGCGCACGTGTTTCGCGCAGCATATACGCAGTGTTTGTTTAAGCGGTTGATGGAAAATAAGCTAATACGCGTTCTATAAATATAAATTCTGATCTATTATTTTTCACGGTATTTTGAAGTGCCCACGATAACAATATCGTGCATATTCATTACCGCGATTTATCGCATTACCGAATACCGGCACATGCCTAATTACAGGTAACACCTCTTTTATTAGCTTTGTGGGTATAGGATCTAATGTTGTAGGGTACATGTTGTTGGTTTTGATGCTTTACATGACTAAATGTGTTAATGTCTGTTAGTGGCATTAAACTTGTATTTGTCTCTTTTCACCTTAGACCTGATGCTGCTGAAAGAGGAGAGTGAAGTACTAGATGAAATGGAAAAAGACCAGTATGAGAAACATCATGATTTCACCACTGAAGAAAAATTTAGTTGCTCACAGACTGAAAATTCTTCCTCACAAAAAAGAGCTTTTAAGACAGAAACTATAAGTTACTTCAACTGCCAGGAGTGTGGACAGAGTTTTACTAAAAAAGCAAACCTTAAAATCCACATGAACATTCACACCGGTGAGAAGCCATTTACCTGCCTTCAGTGTGGAAAGAGTTTCACTCAAAAGGGAAGCTTTAACAGGCACATGAGAATTCACACTGGAGTGAAGCCTTACACCTGCCACCAGTGCGGAAAGGGCTTCACAGCAGAACTAAACTTAAGATGTCACATGAACCTTCACACTGGAGAGAAGCCATACACATGTGATCAGTGTGGAAAGAGTTTCAGACATAAAGTAACCCTTAATAACCACAAGAGGATTCATTCAAGAGATAACTGTTTTATATGTCATCAGTGTGGAATGAGTTTCACAGACAGCAATCACCTTAAGAATCATGTATTAACTCACACTGGAGAGAAACCTTTCATGTGCCATTATTGTGGAAAGACGTGCTCAAACCAAACAAGCCTGAAGACTCACGTAAGAATTCACACTGGAGAAAAGCCTTTCACCTGCCGTCAGTGTGGAAAGAGTTTCACAGTTAAATTAAGCCTTGAGAGGCACATAAGAGTTCACACAGGGGAGAAGCCTTTCAAGTGTCTTCAGTGTAAAAAGAGTTTCACATATCAAAAAGACCTGAAGCGTCATTTGCAAACTCATCCTGTAAATACATTACAGTGTACTTCAGTGTGACAAAAGGTTTAGAAAAAGGAACTATTTCGGTCCGTGTATGTTGCATTAATTCGTTTATTTTTTATTATTTAATATTGAAAGTATAAAAATCAGAAATTGGCATATTTATTAAAAAAAATTATCTTTCTCTTTTCTTTAAAAAAAAAAAAAACGGAGGAAGAAAACAGCTTGATTTCCACATGTACATGAAACGCCCCTTTCCACTGATTGGTTCAACCGAAGATCAGCCCATTCTGCTCATGAAATAAATAAAATCCATCCAGAATAAAAGTTATGACTACTGTGTATTTACTCTTAAATCAAGTGATCTCCGTGCTGTCCAGTGGGTCACGCAGCTTAGCCACACAGATTTTGCTAAATAAAACCCAAATTAAGTTGCCATCTCTGAATTACGGTAAGTTTGACATGGTGTGAAAACAGCATAAACTCGTTGTTTTGGGTATGGAGGAACTGCAAAAGGAAAACTGCAAAAACAACCAAAAGGCTGATTGGACACGAAACGGTTTGATGGCCTAAGACACGAAACGAGCGGTTTGTGTGAGAAAACGAACAGTATTTATACCGTTTTTACCTCTTATAACACAGCCTTATAAGAGGTAAAAACGATATAAATACTGTTCGTTTTCAAACACAAACCGCTCGTTTCGTGTCTTAGGACATCATTGTGTACTTACGATGGGGAATTGTTTTAATTTGGACTCTGTGCATGCTCTTTGAGGGGGTGACCATAGACCTGCATTATATGACTGTCAGACAAGAACGGTTTGACCTAAAAATATCAAAATTGAAACTACTGCGGAAAAAAAGACACCTACATCTTGGATGCCCTTGAGGTAAGCTAAAACATACCAAAATTTCTTTAAAGGGATAGTTCACTTTGAAATTAAGATTAAATAAAATAGTCCAACACCGTGGTACAACGAGCACACTCTGGCCCTCAAGAGAGCAGCCAGAAAAATGTAGCGCAACTGGAAGAAAAGAGTTTTTTCACATTTTGTGGAAGGAAAGCACAATTGCGTACAGAAAGACCTTAAAAACTGCTAGATCTGCTTATTTTTCCTACTCTCTTAGAAGAAAACAAAAACACAACCACGGTAAAGGTATTTATTTGATACAGTGGCTAAATGAACGAGAAATAAAGCTTAAACTTCTGAAGTTTCCATACAGCATAACACTAATGACTTTATGAACTTTTTTACAGGGAAATAAACAACTGAAAAACAAGCTTGAAAAAAACATTTAAATGTTGTTCTTGGACATTTAATCAATAAAACAAGCATCTGTGAGTCAACATACTATAATGTACTATAATGAGTGATATACTGTATACTGCCTACGACTGAAAACAAGGACAGAAAAAAAAAGCAATAGTCATAAATATGTCTGAATTCATCAGTAACACGTTCCTCATGGAAATCTGGAAACAAGCATTTAAAAAAAAAAACAGATGTTTTCTCTTAGACTGCAAATATCTGTTTTTAAAAATTCAGCTTCAAGTTTTCAAGATGAAGAAATTCGGAACATCAAAATCATTATTCTAAAATTCAAAACGCAAAAATTCAGATTCTACAGAAAGTAGATCAGAGGTCATCACAGGGAAGAGTAGAGGGTCTCAGAAAAGTAGAACAGAGCGTTTTGTCCAATATCAGAGCTGCAGTAGTGTTTTCTGGCACAGGTTTGGTGGTTCAAGAGGTCGTTATTCTGTTCTACCTGATCATGTATTGCCCGGAGGTAATTGATTCTTAAACATTTATGATTTATATGTTAGGTTAGCGCTCTCAGCATGTGAAACATTTGTTTAAGCAGTCTCTGGTGTTTGTTTTGAAGTATATTTGTTGTGAAAGTGGTTAGCCTGCCACTGTGCTTAAACAACGCATTGATTACGATCAGTAATATTGTCTACACCGGACGCGCTTTGCGCTCAAACAGCTTATTTCTACTTTTTAGAAACATTACAGGGGTCATAAGAATTCAAATGTTCCTTCCCTGACATTTAATTACCATTCTAGTAATCATACAAATGCAGGGTTGTATGCAACTCTCATGCATTTGGACGCTTTCAGGCTCTGTCTCAAGCTCTCAAACTCTCTGTCTTCCAAGCTGCCCAAGTAAATCTCACGGCAAATTAAAAAGCCAACATGCTGTGCGGGTTTGACATAACATCAAGAATCGAGTCATTCTTGCGCTATTTTGATGTCATACACCATTCGGTCTGCGCATCGCCACATCAGTGTAAATTTTGACAGCAAATTCTGATTTAGTCTTAGTCTTTTGAATAACACACCATTTAGTTTTAGTCATCTGAAATCTTTCAGTTTAAGTCGATTAAATATCATAAAAGTTTTAGTCTTAGTCTAGTCTTAAGTCTTTTAGTTTTAGTCTAGTTTTAGTAGACTAAATGTTTCTCCAGAATTTCCGGTCATTGGAAGTATCCACCAATCTGTTATGGAATGGTATTAAGGTTTGAATATGCAATACATACACAGATTTAACGGTTGTAATACAAAACATGTATTTTATTTTATTCTTAATGTCAAAAACACTGACCGTGGCTTTTTCACAAAAGATAATCTCACATAAAATAAGCATGAGGCCTGCTCTCCCTGAAAAATATACATGCTCCTGTTGGGAACTCAGAATCGAAGACCAGGAGACTTTTGGGATCACGTTGAAGAAGTTATTCTTTATTGAGGACTTCGCGTTTACGTGGCTGCAGTTCTTCAAAAGTCTGACTAAGTGGACGTTCTCTTACAGTTTATATACATTTACGGGCAGGAACCAAAACTTTGTGATGAGACAGGTTTAGGAACCTGTTCCAGACTGAGAGTGCTGCCCATCCTAATCCACTCAACATCTCTATTCAAATGCTGAGACCCGAGTACAGGACTGGCAGGACTCTCTTGCTAAAACACAAGCTCCAAGAGCCATTAAGAGTTTCAGTAAAACAGGACTGACCGGAGTCTTTTGCTAGAAAACTCTGATAATAATAATTTATACCTAACCTTAACATGCTAAATTCAATGTAAACCTAAATTAAACATTTTAATAAATTTGTAATACAACACTCCCTTAAAAAGATATGCATTCTCCCTGAATGATATGCAATGCATATGACATTCTTTCAAGATGAAGTACAATATTATTACAATAGATAACCACCTAACTCTGAACTTACTGTCTTCTACTGTCTGTGCAAAATCAAAAACATAAAAAAAAAATAAAGTGCAATTCTCAAAAATAATAATAAAACTATTGGTTGTAATGCCATTGCACAAGGCATCTAAATTAAAAAAATTCACTACTGTTAATGTTCACGTACCTCAAGAGAAGTTAAATGCCTTAGAATGCCTTGCTACTCTGTGCAAAATCAACAAGATTTGAACAGAACAGATTAGTGCAATTCTCAAATGTAGAATAAAAGATGTATTGGCTGTAATGCCATTGCGCAAACTACCAAAGAAATACTTTATGCTCCTCTCGACAGCCCCTCCATGGCCCATTTTTTTGAGGAAGGACCTCCTTTCTCAGGGACGGGGCACCGTATGGCACCCACATCCAGACCTCTGGACACTCTGCCTGGTACCTGGACGGGATGCGGAGGACTTAGGTGATCTACCACAAGCAGTCGTAGACACCATCACTTTTGCGAGAGCGTCCTCTATGAGACACGCTTGCACTCGGAAGTGGAACCTGTTCATTGAGTGGTTCATCAAGATGTTCGGTTAGTTCTGTTCTTTCCTTTCTGCAAGATGGGTTGGAGCGAAGGCTGTCTCCCTCGACCCTCAAAGAGTATATTGCCTCGATTCTCGCACATCATGATGTAGTAAATAGAAAATCCTTGGGAAAGCATGACCAGATCGTCAGGTTCCTGAGGGGCGCGAGGAGACTAAATCCTGCTTGCTTTGGCTTCCATCAAGAGTGTAGGGCACCTGCATGCATTTTCGGTCGATAAATCACGCCTGGAATTTGGGCTGGCCAACTCTCACGTTATACTCTCCTGGATTTGTGCCCACGGTTCCTACCACTCCCTTCCGGAACCAGATAGTGAACCTGCAAGCGCTGACCTCAAAGGAGGCAGACCCAGCGCTAGCTTTTCTCTGACCTGTTCGTGCTCTGCGCCTATACGTGGACAGAACGCAAAGCCTCAGGACCTCAGACCAGATCTTCATCTGTTACAGAGGACAGCAGCTTTAGCCCCTTTAAATTTCAATCCAGTCCCCCTAAAATTTAGTGATAAATTCCATTCAAATTCACATGAAAACGGCGGCAGGCTTCGGCTCATCCCCGTATTTTAGTCTGCAGCAGCAATCTGCAGCAGCGCCAGTGTCAAAAGCAGAAGACAATGTGTGTGCATTTATTGATAGTTTGTTATTAAATCTGCATCTGTCTGTGTAGTTGTTTGTCATAAATGCAGTTAACATAATATGATGCGGGAACAATTCAAGATGGTTTCCCATTCACTGTCAAATCTGGGTTTATTTATTTTATGAAGTTCCTTTAATCTAAATAGCATTAAACGTTGTAATTTTTTTCCTATTCTTGCTATATAGTTCAGTGCAATAAAATTGCTAAAATTTGTTATAATATTTTATTTATAATTTAGCAAAACACACGAAAAATGGGTGTTTAAAACATTACAGTAAGACCATTACAGTAATATAAAGTTTGTCTATATTAGCTGGTTATTTAAAATGATTAGCAATGAATTCAATATCCAGGGATTGACTTGATAGGCAGTGTAGCCTACTGTATTGTTCATGCCTACCCTAGTATACAAACAATATATTAAATTATATTATTTAAATCATACCCTCATTGGCTCAATTTCGATCTTAATTCAAATCACATGTATATAGCCTACTGTACATATAAGGAAAATATATTTTGTTGAATGCAGTTTGCCTTTTTAGCACAATTTGTTACTTTTCTTGGGTTAAATTCAGTATTTTCTTGCATTCATTAATATTCACTCGTGTGTGTTTATACAAGTGTCATTAAAATATAAAAGGAAACAAGTTATAAACTTTTTTAAATGTATCATTTGAAAAATCTAGTGTTTGATCATGTCTAAATATTTATGTCATGATCCTGTCATGATCCTGGTTTTTCCTTTCTTTACTCTGTCTCCCCCTTTTGGACACACACACTCTTACACACTCCCACGCTTTACACGCATTCATTCATGCCGCTCCTTTACATTCTGATCATTTCCAGCTGAACCTCATTACTTTCTCTTTGTCTTCTCATTACTTTCTCACCTGCTCTCTCTTTCCCTAATAGGGTTTGCTATTTATTGTTCTGACCTTCCCTTGTCTTGTCGCCAGATTATTTCATGTGTTTGTGCATACGTTACATCTGTGCAAATCCTGTCGTGTCTTGTCTACGGGCATCTTGTCGTGTGATCGTGTCCTGTCTAAGAGGTATCTACTCGTGTGATTGTCATCTCCACTGAGCTATACTGTGTGCAGAGTTTCCGACTGGTGGCTGCTCCTTGTAGCTGTTCTATCCCGTTCGCTGGAGCGAATCTGTGGGCTCACGCATCTGGGCGAGTACCTCTTACGCACACTTCGTGCAACGGGACTTTATGTTATCCTTGTGCTTTCAACCCTGAGTCTACGGAAGAAAGTTGTTTCGATTACCCGAAGTCTACGGAAGAACTTGTGTTATCTGATTAAGAAGTGTTTTGTTCTTACCGCTTCATTCTGCCAGCATCTCTAATTAAAGACTGTTGAATGCTTTCTCTGCTTTTGGGTCCTTCTCTACACCTTATCACAGAATAATCTGGCCAGCATGGACCCAGCAGGTGGCAATCCGTTTCAGACAGCGGTGGAGTTACAGGGCGTGATGATAGGCTGACATGAAGAGGAGCTGTCGGCTGCCAGACACGCCGTTGAGTCTCTCGCCTCCCAGGTTACGGACCTCTCCAACCGCCTCCATCACTCTCCCCGAGAAATACCAGCCTCGCAGGATCACCGCGAGGCACCGGAGCCTCGTATCAACAATCCTCCTTGTTATTCGGGTGAGCCAACGCAATGCCGCCCCTTTCTGACTCAATGCGAGGTTGTTTTTTCTCTGCAGCCTGTTACGTATGCCACGGATCGAGCCAGAGTCGCTTTTGTCATCTCGTTACTCACTGGGAGAGCTCGTGAGTGGGGCGCGGCAAATTGGGAGGCTGAGGCGGACTGTGTGTTCAACTTTCCCCGGTTCAAGGAGGAGATGATTCGGGTATTCGACCGGTCAACTCACGGGGAGGAGGCTTCACGGGCGCTATCCGCCTTGCGACAGGGTAGGCGCTCCGCAGCAGACTTTGCGATTGAATTTCGCACCCTCGCCACCACTGCGGGCTGGAATGAACCAGCTTTAGTGTCCCGGTTCCTGGAGGGGCTTAATTCTGATGTGAAAGAGGAGATCTACATCCGCGCACATTCAAGATGGCCGCGGCGTGAGTGAACGTGTGTCAAGCTCTACTCAAGCATGCTTATTGCTATCATAGTAGCTTTGTAAGATCTCCTCTTTTTTCTTTTTTGACTGCTTTTCAATACACTGGCGTTAAAGTTTTTCATACAGCCTCACGTTTTCTGTTGTTTGGATTACACGATTGGCGCAATGGATGAGTCACATATCTCACTCCAAACTTTGTGGAACGCCATTACACAGAGTAAGACTGATATGCTGGATCATTTTGATGTAAAAATGGACGTCATTCATAGCAGACTGACTAGTATTCAGAATTCATTAAGTACTTTGGGAGATCAAGTTCATTTGTTAGAGCAACGTGTTGGGGCTAATGAGGACAACGTGCAAGTATGTGTCGATCGGATTCAACAACTGGAGAAAGATAACTCCTACCTGCTGGACAAAGTTGACGATTTGGAGAATCGAAGTCGACGTTCTAATCTCCACTTTGTTGGAGTTCAAGAGTCATCGGAAGGCAGTGATATTGCCGGCTTTATGTCCCGTTTGATTCCACAGCTTTTGGGTCAAGACAACTTTTCCACTCCGTTGATCATTGAATGGGCTCATCGCTCTCCGACAGTTCGTCAAAGCGATAGAGCCAGTCCTAGACCTATTATGATCAAGCTCCTTAATTTCCAGGACAAAGTGAAAATTCTTCGCATTGCGAGGGAGAAAAAGAAGCTCGAGTACAACGGGACACGCGTATATATCTATCCGGACTTCAGCGCTGACCTGATGAAGAAGCGCAGGAGCTTTGATCCTGTTAAACGTAAGCTTCGCGAACTTAATATGAAATACTATCTTAGATATCCTTGCACGTTGTGTGTTTTTGTTGATGGCAAACAGCAGCGTTATAGCTGCCACAAAGATGCTGAAGCTGTCTACATGTCACCTCAGACTTCACCAGAATAATTTATTGACTGTCTGAAGAGAAGCTTGATTTTTCGGATAACCGAAGTTTGTTAGTAGCATAATTATTACTATTGTGTGGAGGTAGTTTTGTGATGTGAAATACTATTTTGGAGCGTTGGATTCTGTATTACCTCACACAGAGCTACTGTTTGGCATATAGCCTATATTTTTCTTTTCTTTTTTCTTTTCTTCTTTCTTTTTCTGATGTCATTTTCATTAAGTTATATTCTTTTTTATTTATTTTTATTATTATTGCTGTTTGAGTTGAGTTGATGAGACGGTTTTTGACCTATAGGGCCTATTATTTGGTTTACTCACTGGAATGCCCTGGAACATGGTCTCTGGGGCAGCTGGGTTAATCTTGAAGGGTGTCATGTTTTTATGTTTATATGTTTTGTATTTAAATGTCCTGTCTGTTTGTTCTTTTGTGATCAGTTTATTTGATAGTTTTTGCACCCTTGTAATGATTTTTTGGATTCAGTTATTTTTGTTCTTATATTTGACCAGTGACAGTATCATTGTTAGTTATTTTTCAAGATGGATAAAGTTAAGGGATTAAAAATCATTCACTTGAATATTAGAAGTCTGGTGTGTAAAATTGATTTACTTCGTGTGTGGGTTGATTTAAATAAGCCTGATATTATCACGCTTTCCGAAACATGGCTTAATAGCAATGTTTCGGATAATGAAATTAACTTAACCAATTATGTTGTTTACAGATCGGATAGGTGCTCCAGGGGTGGAGGTGTGGCTATATATGTTTCTACAGGTCTTGTTTCTGAATTAATTCTACCTTCGATTGATCCTTTATATTTTGAATGTATTTTTGTTAAGGTGGTTTTCCATTTAAATAAATGTATAATCATCGGGAGCATATACAGGCCACCCTCTTCACCAGTGGAGTCCTTTAATTGTCTGATATCCACTATTAATTCAGTTTTTGCTAAAAATGAGTTAATCTTATTAGGCGATTTCAATAAGAATTGGTTGGATATGTCATGTAATAAAGAGAAAAATATATTTAATAATTTAAATCTTACCCAATTAATTACTGAGCCTACTAGAATTACTTCTCGCACACAATCTCTTCTTGATTGGATACTTGTCTCACACCCAAATAGATTTTCAAGGTCTGGTGTGATGTCTGACTGCTTTAGTGATCATTCGATTATATTCTGTGTATGGAAAATTAAAGTACCTAAATTGCCACCAAAATTAATTAAAATCAGACAATATAAAAAACTGAATTTAGATTTATTTATTCATGATCTGATTTCTATTAATTGGAATAGATATCATTTAATTCCTAATGTACAAGACGCTTGGGATTTTTTTTATACTGAGTTTATAAATGTAGATAAGCATGCACCTTGGAAAATTGTTAGGGTTAAGGGCAATCATCTTCCTTGGATTAATTCGGAATTTATTAGTCTCTTTAGGCAAAGGGACAAAGCATGGACAACATTTCGTCAGACAAGAAGTAATGCTGATTGGGAAGTCTATAGGCATTTAAGAAATTTGAGCAAAACAAAAACTCGAAATGCAAAGTCTAATTATTATAAAGAATGTCTTTCTTTTCATTATAAAAATCCTAAACAATTCTGGAATAAAATTAAAAGCATTATTAATACATCAAATAAACATTCAGTTAATCAAATTAGAGTTAATAATAATATAATACTTCATGACTCCTTATCTATTGCGCAAGAATTTAATCAGCATTTTTCTTCAGTTTGGTCTACTTTAGTATCTGCCTCTTACTTGAATACTGATATTTGTAATGAGACTGAATCATGTAATAGTTCATTTTCATTTGAGAAGATTGCTCCAATTGATGTTCAGAGTGCTATTGATGAACTAAAAGTGACTAGTGGTGAAGGATTAGATGGAATTGAAAATAGGTATCTTAAATTAACTTCACATATTCTTATGTATCCACTAGCTGATTTATTTAATCTTTCTTTGTCTACATATGAGTTGCCGGTGATCTGGAAATGTGCACGCATTACTCCGCTTTATAAGGGAGTTGATGTACTTGATATTAATAATTATAGACCAATATCTATTATATGTTCTATATCTATAGACCAATATCTATTATATGTTCTATATCTAAAGTTTTTGAGAAATTAATTTATAAACAACTTTCAAATTATTTATCTATCAATAATATTCTATCATCATCTCAATCTGGTTTTAGGTCTAATCATTCCACAACTACTGCATTACTTAAGTTTACAAATGATGTGTTTTCAGCCTCAGATAATGGAAAGCTCACAGGTGCTATTTTTCTTGATTTGACTAAAGCTTTTGATTTGGTAGATCGTTACTTGCTTTTAGATAAACTTCATGCTATTGGTTGTTCAAAAAATACAATTTTGTGGTTTAATTCATATCTGCACAACAGGAAACAATGCGTTGTCCTAAATGGGAATAAATCTGATTTTCTGATTCAGCAAAGAGGTGTGCCTCAAGGTTCAGTTCTGGGACCACTTCTTTTTTCTATTTATGTAAATAATCTACCATTACTTCTTAAAAACTCTCAGGTTCAACGTTATGCGGATGATACTGTCATATATACATGTAATTCTGATCCTATACAAATTCAATTATCTCTTCAATCGGATTTTAATAGTTTACAAAACTGGCTTTTGGCTAACAAATTAGTGCTTAATAAAACCAAGTCATATACTATGATTTTTGGCTCTAGACATACACTTAATTCTAAAACCTGTTCTTGTGTTATATCATGTAAAGACGGTACTCCCCTGCATAGAGTCGACACTATTAAATATCTTGGTGTATGGCTTGACTCTAAACTTTCCTTTAAACCACACATTAATCATGTTTTACGAAAAGTCAATGTTGGAATGAGTATTTTGCATCGATCTCGAAATTGCTTCTCTTATAGTGTTCGTAAGAAACTAGTTGTTCAATTAATATTTCCGTTTTTTGATTACTGTGATGTGGTTTATCAGACGGCATTAAAATCTGATCTTGTCTCACTTAATTCGGCATATAATAGAATTTGTAGATTCGTTTAAGGATGTTCTTTTTCCACTCACCACTGTACAATGTATGATGCACTTCAGTGGCCATCTTTGAATGTGAGAAGGCAGACTCACTGGCTCCAATTTATATTTAAATGTATTTACTTTGATTATCCTAGTTACCTACAACAATACTTTGTACTCTTTTCTTCAAACTACCAAGTTAGGCATTCTGTCCAGACTTATTTTCTCGTTCCTCGTGTTAAAAAAAAACAATTGGTAAGAGAGCATTTATGTTTAAAGCTGTACTAGACTGGAATAATTTACCTGTAGATATTAGATCCATTACTTCTTTTCGGTTGTTCAAACAATCTTTATTATCTTATTTTAAAGTAGATTGCACATGCTATCATTGAAACTGTCGTTGTTGTTATGTGTACTGTTGCCTTTTTTTTTTTTGGGGTGGTGTTTTATTGTTTTATTGTTGTCTGTTTGTTGATGTATTGTTATTTGTAATCTTGTTATGTTCTCTAAGTTGTAATTGTGTTTCATTGTAAGGACCCCCTAGAAAACGAAATGATACATCTCAAGGGGTTAATCCTAATAAATTCTAACTAACTAACTACTCGGCTTGACTTGTTAATCGACCTGGCCATCCGAATTGAGAAGCGCTTTGATCTGCGCTGTCGGGCGCGCAGTCAGTATTCTGCTAGACAGTCTCCACCCGCTGTTTCTTCTCTGCCTCCTGCGGCACCGGAGCCCGAAGCTATGCAGCTGGGAGGTTTGCGAATCTCCGCCAAGGAACGAGAGCGGCGAGTACTAAACCGCCTGTGCATGTACTGTGCCGCATCTACACACTTCGTTTCGTCATGCCCAGTAAAAGCCAACGCTCGTCAGTAAACGGAGGGCTACTGGCGAGCGCAACATCAAAGGATCCTCCTTCAAAGGCCCGTACTACTGTTCCTGTTTGTCTCCGCTGGTCTGGTTCTTCCATCCCCTGTTCGGCGTTGATTGACTCCGGGGCAGAGGAGTGCTTCATTGACGAAGTTTGGGCACAAGAGCAAGGTATTCCTCTTATTGACCTAGCAGACTCTACGCCACTTTATGCCTTAGACGGCAGTTCACTGCCAAAGATTCGTAAGAAGACCGTTCCTATTTCCCTCATAGTTTCTGGGAATCACAAAGAGACAATTTCTTTTCTTGTTTTTTGTTCTCCCTTTTGCCCTGTTGTACTAGGACACCCTTGGCTAGCCCAACACAACCCCCAGATTAATTGGTCTGAGAATTCTATCGTGTCATGGAAATTGTCTTGCCATGTTGATTGTTTAACCTCTGCCATTCCTCCGGTGTCATCTGTCTCTGTTTTTCAGGAAGAGCCAGGTGATATGTCCGGGGTACCGGAGGAGTATCACGATCTGCGTGAGGTGTTCAGCCGGTCCCGGGCGGTATCCCTTCCTCCTCACCGACCATATGATTGTAGTATTGAGCAGGTTATTTTCATTGTCCGCCACCGAACGCGAAGCACTCGAAGACTATCTGTCAGCATCCCTTGATGCGGGTACTATTGTTCCTTCGTCCTCACCCGCGGGCGCCGGATTTTTTTTCGTTAAGAAGAAAGACGGCTCTTTGCGTCCCTGCATTGACTATCGTGGGCTGAACGAGATCACAGTCAAGAACCGTTATCCCTTGCCGTTGATGTCCTCAGCTTTCGAACTCTTGCAGGGAGCAAAGATTTTCACCAAGCTCGATTTACGAAACGCTTATCACCTCGTTTGCATTAAGAAGGGGGATGAGTGGAAGACCGCGTTTAATACACCCCTGGGGCACTTTGAATATCGGGTTCTTCCGTTCGGCCTCGTCAACGCTCCGGCAGTGTTCCAGGCACTCGTTAATGACGTGCTTCGGGACATGCTGAACATTTTTGTATTCGTTTATCTTGACGACATTTAAATTTTTCCGCCCTCTCTCCAAGTGCACGTACAACACGTACGTCGGGTTCTCCAACGCCTGCTTGAGAACAAACTTTTTGTCAAAGATGAAAAATGCTCGTTTCATGTCCCGTCTGTCACCTTCCTCGGATCAATTATTTCCGAGGAAGGTATCAGCATGGATCCGGTCAAGGTCCAGGCGGTCACCGAATGGCCTGTTCCTGATTCTCGTGTAGCGCTCCAGCGGTTTCTGGGCTTTGCGAATTTTTATCGTCGTTTTGTCCGTACCTTTAGTCAGGTAGCCGCCCCCCTCACTGCCTTAACGTCGGTGAGAGCCAAATTCGACTGGTCTGCTCCTGCCCAAAGCGCTTTTGATCGTCTGAAGACCCTTTTCACTACCGCGCCTATTTTGCTCTTTCCCGATGTCTCCAGACAGTTCATAGTCGAGGTCGATGCGTCAGAGGTCGGGGTCGGAGCTATCCTTTCCCAGCGCTCCGCCGCTGATGGAAAGGTTCATCCCTGCGCCTTTTACTCTCATCGCCTTTCGCCCGCCGAACGTAACTATGACGTGGGAGACCGTGAGCTACTAGCCATTCGTTTAGCTTTGGGTGAATGGAGACACTGGTTAGAGGGGTCATCTGTTCCTTTTCTAGTATGGACAGATCACAAGAATCTTGAATACATTCGAACAGCAAAAAGATTGAATGCTCGCCAAGCACGTTGGGCTTTGTTTTTTACGCGGTTCGATTTCACGATTTCGTATCGTCCGGGCTCTAAGAACGTAAAACCTGACGCTCTCTCTCGCATCTTTGACTCTTCCTCCACTCCTACAACACCTGAAGGGGTTATCCCTCCAGGTAGAGTGGTAGGAGCAGTTTCCTGGGGAATCGAGATGTCAGTTAAGCGCGCTCTCGCCCGCGTTTCCATTCCGCGTAAATGTCCCAGGCACCTTCTGTTTGTTCCGGTTCATCTCCGTCGTTCTGTCCTTCATTGGGGTCATGCTTCTAAATTCACTGCCCATCCCGGCGTACGGGGCACTCTTGCTACCGTTCGTCAACGTTTCTGGTGGCCCACTCTGGATCATGATACACGTCGGTATGTCGCCTCGTGCGTAGATTGCGCCCAAACTAAGTCCAGTAATTCTCCTCCGGCCGGTTTGTTACGTCCGTTACCAGTTCCGTCACGCCCATGGTCCCATATCGCTATGGACTTTATTACGGGTCTACCTTCGTCGGCTGGGAACACCGTCATCCTTACTGTCGTTGACCGTTTTTCCAAGTCTGCGCACTTTATTCCTCTCGCAAAACTCCCATCCGCTAAGGAGATGGCTCAAATTTTGATCGACCAAGTGTTTAGACTACACGGGTTACCTAATGACGTTGTCTCCGATCGAGGGCCACAGTTCTCCTCCCAATTTTGGAAGGAGTTCTGTCGTCTCATCGGAGCGTCCGCTAGTCTCTCCTCGGGTTTTCACCCACAAACTAACGGTCAGGCCGAACGAGCCAATCAAATCGTTGTACGTTCTCTTCGTAGTCTAGCGCATCGTAATCCCTCGTCATGGTCAAACCAGCTCGCCTGGGCTGAATACGCGCACAACTCGCTTCCTACGTCTGCTACGGGTCTCTCTCCATTCCAGGGCTGCCAAGGCTACCAACCACCTTTGTTCCCTTTGCAGAGTGCAGAATCTAATGTTCCGTCCGTCCAGTCATTTGTCGATCGATGCAAACGCACTTGGAGAGGGGTGAAATCTGCCCTTTGTCGTTCTAGGAAACGCATGAGCATCGCTGCAAATAGGCGTCGCATAAAGAGTCCTCGTTACGTCTGTGGTCAAAGAGTGTGGTTATCCACATCCAATTTACCTCTCCATTCTGAGTCTCGCAAGCTTATTCCTCGTTTCATCGGACCGTTCCGTATCGTCAAGATCATTAATCCTGTCACAGTTAAACTTTCGCTTTCTCCCAATCTACGCCGCGTCCATCCCGTTTTCCACGTTTCATGCATAAAACCAGTGTTACGCGCGCCTGTGCGTCCCTCAATTCCTCCGGTCCGTATTGTTGATTCACCCGTCTATAGGGTTTGCAAGCTCCTCGACATGTGTCGCCGAGGTCGTGGGCACCAATATTTAGTGGACTGGGAGGGGTATGGTCCTGAGGAGAGAAGTTGGGTCTCCGCCCGGGACATCCTGGACCCTTCGCTCATTGATGATTTCCTCCGTACCCGTCAGCAGGCTCCCTTAGATGCACCAGGGGGCGCTCGTTAAAGGAGGGGTACTGTCATGATCCTGTCATGATCCTGGCTTTTCCTTTCTTTACTCTGTCTCCCCCTTTTGGACACACACACTCTTACACACTCCCACGCTTTACACGCATTCATTCATGCCACTCCTTTACATTCTGGTCATTTCCAGCTGAACCTCATTACTTTCTCTTTGTCTTCTCATTACTTTCTCACCTGCTCTCTCTTTCCCTAATAGGGTTTGCTATTTATTGTTCTGACCTTCCCTTGTCTTGTCGCCAGATTATTTCATGTGTTTGTGCATACGTTACATCTGTGCAAATCCTGTCGTGTCTTGTCTACGGGCATCTTGTCGTGTGATCGTGTCCTGTCTAAGAGGTATCTACTCGTGTGATTGTCATCTCCACTGAGCTATACTGTGTGCAGAGTTTCCGACTGGTGGCCGCTCCTTGTAGCTGTTCTATCCCGTTCGCTGGAGCGAATCTGTGAGCCCACGCATCTGGGCGAGTACCTCTTACGCACACTTCGTGCAACGGGACTTTATGTTATCCTTGTGCTTTCAACCCTGAGTCTACGGAAGAAAGTTGTTTCGATTACCCGAAGTCTACGGAAGAACTTGTGTTATCTGATTAAGAAGTGTTTTGTTCTTACCGCTTCATTCTGCCAGCATCTCTAATTAAAGACTGTTGAATGCTTTCTCTGCTTTTGGTTCCTTCTCTACACCTTATCACAATTTACTCAAATGCAAAACCTAAAAAAAAAGTTAGCAGTTATGACCTGCAATACTCGATACTCAAGCAACTAGATTAGTAAATACATATATTTATTAAAGAGCCATACAGGCACCTAGTGGGTAAACCATAGCATTACAAATGGAAATTATTATATAGCCACAAAATGACTCTAATTTGTCTCTTTGCATTGGAATTTAAAACTATTTCCTCCATTTTATCCCTAATACTACACTAACTGTAATATAAATAACAAAAAATAGTAGAAAAAAGTTATTTTTTGTCATTGATGGACCATCATTATTGCACAAAAAGTATTTAGTACCAAAAGATCTCATCAAATATTATATAAATATTATTGAACTAAAATTTATAAAACATTTAGTTAAAAAAGTTAACGTGTATGGTCACATTTGACCACCAATGAGTATGAGTGTGACCAATAAGTAAGGAATACCTGAGGGTTAAATACAAGTAAAACATTAACATTAATGTTGCCTCTCCATCATTCACTCTACAGAATAAAATGATACTGTAAATGTCGTCGACGTAATAATAAATGCACACTATGCTGCAATGTTTACCAAAAACTGCTGCATATACCTGTATCCTGCTTAAAGCCAATCAAATGTATTGACAGAGCTTGTTTGGAACTAATGAGAGCTCCACGAACCATGTGACCGTGTCGTCGGCAACGTCGGTGAGATCAAAGCATGTCGAGACTCTGTTTGTCACTAAAGTGATCTGTTATGCCACGTTAAGTGCGCCAAAACTGTATTTATTGTTTGAATTTGTATTTAACTTACAAAATATGAAAGCTGAGATTTTGTTTCATATCAAAAGCAGGGTTGGCAATTTGGCGTGACGTGCGATTTACTTGGGCAGAGTGAGAATGTGAGACAGCCTTAAAGCGTGCGAGTTAGCAACCCTATATTTGTTATTTGCAAAGTTCCACATTCACATATCTAACTATCTAAATGCGAAACCTCTCTTGTTTTTATGAAATAACTTAAAAAATACCTATTTTCAATTAAATATTCTGAGAACAAGGGAGACCGGGTATGGTTGTAACACTTTTTTCTTCAGCACCTAAAAGTACTTTTTTTTTTAGCTACACGTCTGAAACTTTTAGGCAAAGTACCCACATTTGTCTACTACAAATGGCAACAATTTAAATTTCCTCAACTATAGACCCCTTCAATGTTTGTAAACATCGAACGCCTAGGTTGGGTGCGCGCGCAGCATGGGGTCAGAAAAATGGTGCGGCTAATAGACCGGCATATATGCACTGTCTTTGCCATCACAGGAACGGGAACGGAACCATAATAAACTTGTTTTAGCTAATGGCGATTGTCTGCCTGATTAGAGTCCTGCACAGGTTCGGACGAGTGACCCGCAAATTTTGCTCAAACGGTTGAAAAATATCCAAAGTGTGTCGGGTCGGACACGGGGTAAACACGAGTCTAAACGGGTTTAAAACAATCACATGCAAACGTAAAAATATATTCAGATTTTTAGGAACACGTCTACAAAAATATGCCTGATTGCCTGTATTTCAAGTTGATAAAATAATTTAAAATCCACATCAGTTTATTTGCCCACGCGCCACGCCCTCCCAGGATCTTTCACTTTTAAAAATGCATCATAACCGCGCGCGCGCGCGACCTGCTTGCAGTCGTCGAGATGGATGCTGAGGAGTTGAAGAAAGAATAGCTAGTGGAGATTGTAAAGTTGTCGACAGTCATCAAAAATCAAGTCCAGTGTGTGGGAGAAATTTGGAGTTATCTGAAGAAAATATTGTGAACGGCTTATTTGCTGCATGCATTTTCGTGTTGGATAGCCGCACATGTGGAACTTCATCGCCAAGGAACCACGGAGATAATTGTGGTAACAAACCAAGCAGTTCTGTCGAACAGTACTTTTTCAAATTTAACACTGTTAAGTATGTGTATTTTTTTATATAATAAACGGGCAGACTGGGACAATGCTACGATCAAAGACGCTCGTGTTTAGTGTTATTGACAGTTATTGTGACAACAACGGTATAGTTAAGCCCTGGTAAGTAAACAAATGTTTTCTGTAAATTGTAGACTGGTTTAATAGTTAGGTGAAGTTCGATATCTGGCATTAATTGTGACCTGTGTCATGCTACTTAGCAGATAGCAGCAGTATCTGAACCATAGACTGTAAAAAAATAGATCTGAACAGTCAGATGTCGTCTATTTTTTTATTTTTTTTAACGGATGAGATCCTGCAGGAATCCGGAAAAACTAGACTCCACAACTGGTGTGATTTTCACAGTCCACGACGCAACAATAAGGCATTTTTTCTTGACGAGAAATTCTCTGGTTAACACACAATTCAATGGGATGGAATGAACTTTCTGACCCCGACATGCGCACTGCGAACTTAGAATTTTCCTGTGACGTCGACCGTGAAGGGGTCTATATCACAGACTTTGTGAGATAAATACAAGGTGGTCCTTTGTTACAACCTACCCCACTACTGGTGTAGGTTGTAACACATACTGGGGTAATTTGTAACAGGTAGAAAAAAATGCACAAAAACTAAGGGTACTCCAAGTGATATGCCACAACAACAGTTTTATTTTAAATGAATGGCTGCAACAATAAAATATGTGTGAATATGGGGAGTGTATGTGCATATTGTGTGTGTTTGTGCATGCACACGTGTGCGTTTGTGTGTGCATGTCTGTACGTGCAGAATTCATATGGGTGTGTGTGTGTGTGTGTGTGTGTGTGTGTGAGTGAGTGAGTGAGTGAGTGAGTGAGTGAGAGCAAATTAACAAACATATTTACCCCCATTCCACAGAATGAACAAATTAAATGCATTCTTAAGTCACAATAGTGACAAGAACAAACAAATTAAATGCATTTTTAAGTCAAAATGGTGACAAGAACAAACAAATGAAATGCATTCTTGAGGGGAGACACCCCAGGTGAATAGGAAAAAAAAATGAACTAATAGATATCAGCATGAAACGTCCCTATATGTGCTAATTTGCATATATTTCCAGAAGAGAAATCTGAACATTGGATAAAGCCAGATTCAAAATTCTTCTTTCATTTTGTTGACATATTAGAGTCATAGGTTTTTACAGAGGAGATTTTGGATATCTCTTCTTTTTTTTATCACAAAAAATACATTTTCGCCCTACTTTTAAGTATAAAATGTTGTATAAATCAGAATCTGAATGATATGTGAACAAACTCCTCTGTAAAAACCTTAAGAATATAGATAGGAATACAACTGGAAAGTTTGGAGTATGAAAGTGCTGCTGAAGTAGAGATTTCTGGCTCAGAGTATGAGGAAAAAAAACATTTTGAGAAAACGGCCTTTAAAAATTTGTATTGTAAAAATTCATACTTTTTTAGTGGAAACAACTATTTGCAGATACCCTGGTATTCCAGAGTTCTCCAAAGCACAAGTTGAATTTGCTCAGCGAGTTACTCTGGTGTCGAGTAATGATGCTCATTAAATATGCCCCTCGATCTGAGCTGCACCAATCACATCGGGTTATCTTATATAGTTGGGCCAGAGGTGAGCTAAACAGATGATGACAGCGCTGTGACGTTGAAGTCATTAGTAAACATTGCAAGATGCCTATGGATGAACACCATATGTTTGAAACGGCTTTGGCCGCTACAATGAACGAGTTAGACTTGGCTTTTTATCTAAAACAGGAACAGAAGACAGCGCTCGAATCGTTCCTTTGCAAGAAGGACGTTTTTGCTGTTTTGCCGACCAGATACGGTAAGAATATAACCTACCAGTTAGCTGATTGGTCGTAGTGTTATCCAACTGCGTGCTGTGAGATTTTCAAATGCATGCTTGGTGCCGCCCCTCAAGCTGGGTGATTTTCATTAGTCGACGCCAGACCATTAATCTTTTAGATTTAGGTCTGGATTTCCAGGCTAATTTACAGACACAATATCTTATCAAATCACTAGCAACAACAATACAAACCACCTAAAAGACATCAAAACTTATAACACAGCATTTATGGCCTTCAACTGAACAGAACCCATCAAAACCAGTCAAAAACACACACAAACGGTCCCATGTTAGATGTCAGAGCACGTCACGTGATGCATCTGAACAAATCACGTTGTCAGAAATTGACATCAGCCAAAGAGATTTCGCTTTTACAATTAAATGCTCCATTGTACTTTCATGATTGGTTGTTGTTAAAAAAGAAAATGACCATATTTGCATCCGACAACATTGCACAGGAGAGAGAGAGAGTTTTCCAAAAGTATATGTAAGGACAGGGTGCAGACAGCGATCGCAGATCAACATGTTGATTTAGAACGCCAACTTTTGTTGAATTTAGGAGAAATCTCCAGACGCAAATAGACAAAGTGTAATAAAATAATGTGTATTTTGGATTTTTTTTTTTTTTTGACAAGTCTGAAAGAAGACATGTTTATTGAAGACAAATAGCCCAAAATCTCAAAGTTGACCAGTGAAAAAAAAAAAAAAACTATGTTTTGCCTGCCGTGTCTGTGTCTCCAGAGGCGGATCTAGGCACCCCTGTTGCCACCCCATTTATAAATCAGATAATATTTTTTAAGTATATTTTATGTTCATAGCCTACACGTTGAAGGCCAAGGAGCCCGCACCAAACTCCTCTCAAACTGAAATCGCCGATTTAGAATCCCCTCCCCCTCACAATGGTTTCACCCATCACCAGCACAGCAGCGACCCCCGCGAAATTTCACCAGAGGCAGCAGGGCAGCCTGGGCAGGCTGCACAGTGCATCTGTCTGCAGTACGCAGTGTCTCAGAGAAGAGGGGCTGATAAGCAGTTAGCAGTGAGTTTAGAGGTAAGTTTGACACCAAGTCGAAAAAGTCCATAAGGAGACAGTTAACCCTGCAACAACCACATTGTTACGTTATTTACATCCGCGATACTTTGTTGTCTCATCGAATTTTTCTATGATCGTCAGGTCAGATAAGGGTCTAACGTTAGTCTAGCTCTTTGTGTGTGTTTAGCAATTGATTTAACCCTCTGAGGTCGGCAAACGCGCTGGCGCGTTTTGCTGGATTTTCTTCACATAGTAGCACAATAAACTTAAATTACTCCATCATTTATGGTCATACAGAAAAAAGAAACATGAAAAAATAATCTATGATATGTCTACTTTTGTATGTGTCCACTTACAATCAAATCAAAACATTGTGCTTTTGTAAAATAAAGAAAATAAACAGGGTGTGCGTTCTGCCTCTCCGTCGCGGTAAACTTTTTTTTCTTGAGCACGTCTATAAACTGAAACAAAACTCAGCGAATACTTGTCACACTTTATGAGCCATATATCTTTATAAATATTTAAGTGTGTACTTTTAAATGATCGGATTCAAACTGAAAACAAATATTCTCTGTTTAAGTAATTTGTATAAAAACCAACAAGATATCCAGCTTCTCAAACGCTTGCTCATTATTTTTAATTTGACCAAGCCCACGCGCGCAAAAAAGATTCACATGTAAATCTCCACATGGAACGCGAACGCGCTCGTTACTTCAAAAATAAAGCAGCACCAAACTTCATAAGTCTCTGCTTTTCGTCAAGTTTGGAAGACACGCCATGAGCTTACATTGGATTTACCTCAGAAGAAGAACGCGATTTGAAGACAAGAAAGATGTAAGGTAAGAAATTCTTAATTATTAGTTTATGTTATTGTTGCATAAAATTGCAGTTGAACCGTTACTGTGTTTGTGGATATCTGCTCAAACGTAGATATGTATAATATGGCAACTATTTTGGAGCGAGCTCTGCGTTTGAATGTATCATATTTTGGAGCGAGCTCTGCGTTTGAAAAGCAAAACGCACCAAACAATAGGCTTCATGTTTTTATATTGTAATCAATATATTTTTCTCTAGCGTAGTTGTTACTGTAATAATAAAATTATTATTTTATGCAGCACTGCACGTTAGCCTATGCCTACAAGGCACAACAAACCTGGTGTTCATTATTGTTGGAAACATTTGTGTGTGTGTGTGTGTGTGTGTGTGTGTGTGTGTGTATTCTTTGAATTTCAAAAAGAAATTTTAACCAGAAAAATCTAAAATCTATTCCCAAAATAGTTTCTCTTGATATCAGTATGGTCACAGTTTTTTTTTTTTTTTTTTTTACAGGGCCCAGATGCCACTGAGTCCTGCTGACTTCAACATTCACATGAGTCTCTGTACATGAACATGGTAAAGTGAAAATCAAACACCTTGGAAATTAAAGGTATGTACAATGTTTTTAGGAATGGCACAAAGGTCTCTGTCTTTGGATCATTGTTTTCAATAAGTGCTTTTTTGTCATTTGTTGTGTATCTTTGGATTATGTTGTGTTGTAAATAAATCCAAACAATCAAAAAGCCATTCTTTTTTAAATCTCCTCATTCTTTGTGCAAGGTTGCTCAGAATGACAGGGCCTGATAGCTCCTGATAGAGCCATTAGGGGAGTGTCTTTGTTTTTCTCAGGTGTGAAAACCATACATATTAATGATGTGATCACGCCTCCCGCATAAAGCTTTCTCACACAAAACACGTCTTACAGTTTTTAAATAAATATATTGTCTTCTCTGAATGAGCAGTCAGGATGATTTTCACATAGTTTTGGATCAAATATTCTAGGCTACGTGATACAATTTTCAAAAGTCTTGTGAAGAAATAATCAGTATGGGTTTCATGAGCTTATTTCAGTGACAATTGTTTTTTGTATTTTCACAAACCACGCATAAACGTCATTATCTCAAAACTACAAACTTTTACACACATGCTGCTGATATATTATTGTAGCAGAGTTTGTGCTGAATACAGTGTAATCAGACTTTAGCCATGAAAATGTCACAAGTAACAGAAATAAGCACAAATGTCAGAGCATGTCAGAACACCTCCAGGCCCAGAAAACACCTCAGACCCCAGAGGGTTAACCTGTACAGTTTAATAGTGATGTGCAATAAAATAACAGCATCTTGCAAATAAGAAAATTGCATCAGATTATAATTTTATCAAGTTAGTGTTTTTCATTTCAAGATGTTCTTTTTCGTATGTTTGACATAAATGCCCAAACTATAATATGAATTCCATAGTTCCTGTGGATTTTGAGGTCTTGCATCAGAAAATTGTGTTTTTGATGTTTGCCCTCAAGTGATCAGCAGTTTAAAGTGATCAGCAGTTTAGAAACAGAGAGATTGTGTGTGAGAGATTATGAATGACATTCCTATGTACATTTTAAATTGTTGTATGTTATATTGTAATAAATCCAAAAATAATGTTTGACTAAAAAGGTACTTCACTGAGTCTTTATTGAATCAGAGGGAAATGTTTTGACAGCCACGGTTATCATTGCAACAATCCTGCATTATAATCTTGTTTCAATCCAGATAACCTAAATCTATTGATGGCTTATGTTGTATGACTAAATCTGTCCATGTTTCCCCAAAACACACTAGAAGACATCATTTGAGGGGTCTTTTTTTTTTATCTCCTGGGGAGCATACCCCCAAACCCCCCAAGAATTGCTTTTTCACACAATACAATTTAAGTATAGACTACACAGACTGTTGATACTGATTACACAGAGAAAGGGTCCACAATTCACAAATTAAGACCCACACCATCCAAAAACCCAGCTACATCTCTGATTTGACTCCCACTATGTGTAATGTAGTGTAGAGAACAAAACACATTCAATGAAAACCGTAGCATTTTAAATTATGAATAATGTCCATGGCCCCCCTCCTGAAACCTCATGTCACCCCTTTGCCACCCCAGGAAAAATACTCTAGATCCGCCACTGCGTGTCTCCCCTTATAAGTCACAATGGTGACAAGAACAAACAAATTAAATGCATTGTTAATCATAGTCACAATGGTGCACAGAAGCTGTGTGAGAAGGGGAAAGGGGAAAGGGGAAAGGGGAAAGGGGAAAGGGGAGGGAGGGAAAGGGGAGGGGGGCGCGGGGGACAGTTCACCTCTGGGTCTCTCCCAAATGGAACGGACATGGGGGGGAACGGGGGATCCACGGTATAGAGCAATACTCTAATGGAATTAGTGGTCTAAAGTCAGTCACACCTCGACTTTCTTCCAAATAATGCACATTTCATAGTTAATATTATAAATACAGGCCTATAGTTCCTGCACATTTTTGTTTTTCTGAATTGTGTGAAATGGCTAATAAAAATAGGTAATACAAAAACAATTATGTGGTCACCAAGGTGAATTGGTATAGAGCTAGTAAGTCCCGCCCATCCGTAAAACCCCAAGTGGACCTCTAGGTTGAAAAATCGTCAATGCAAGTGAATGGGAGAAAATAATTATTTTCTCGTCCCGTTTGAATTGTACCATGAATGTGAACATATGTTGTCTGTGAATTTTTTATATAACTTTTCATGTTACGAGTTTGACAGTATATGGTATGATTCTTCGGCTAGCAGTTGTGGAAAAGACATAACGGGAAAGACTACATGTCGCCTATGTGACGTCACCCCATAAAGTTGACTTACCCGTGGTTTTCACCAACCTCAACGATTTTGTCCTCTCCCTGAAAGAAGGCGGTGAAGTGCACCAAAGACACAGCCATGTTTAGCGGGATCCGTGAGCTAGTGTCCGTGTGCTAGTGGTGTTGACGTTTCAAACGCGTCGAAAGCAGCGAAGAGTTGTAGTCCACAAAGTGCTCTCACACAAAGTCTAACCGTATCAAACTTCTACCCGCTAAATTGTAGCATTCTTTACATGAAAAGTTATATAAAAAATTCACAGACAACATATGTTCACATTCATGGCAAAACTCAAACGGGACCAGAAAATAATTATTTTCTCCCATTTACTTGCATTGACGATTTTTCAACCTAGAGGTCCAGGGGGATTAGCGGAAGGGGCGGGACTTACCAGCTCTATAGTCTTGACTTCTGGTCGTGAGTGACAGTGTTGGGGGGATGGGAAATCTGTTGATTGTCGAGTGCCAAATAAACACAGAGCCAGCAGGAAAAGGTCAAAGCCATCAGGTGCCCATTTTAGAAAAAAAAAAAAAAAAAAAAGAAGAGGAGGAGAAATGAGCAAAAGATAAACGTATGCAACTATGTTCTCTGTATGATTATGGAATCATGTCATGAAGGAAGGCCTAATGTTAATTGGTGGGTGTAACTCTTACGTTTGTTAGCCTTTTTGCTATGCTTATCCAACAATAATTTGGTTTTAACTCAAACACGAGATCTAATTTCACCATAATATTGTGCTTTGCAACAAAACTGTTACAAGTTCACTTATTATTTATTTCCATCAGTTGGGTTAACGTTAGACCCTGTAATTAGCCAACGGAATTTTCAAATCTGTAGGTAGTTTCAAAGACGAACATTTGCCATTTATTTGCTACAACTCTATTTCGTGACAAAGTATAGTTTAACAAGTCATAACTAAAAGTGTGCCATGCATAGAATTCGAGGAAGTGACCAAGGAGCTAATGGTTCCTCCCTGAAAGTTAGATTAATATAGCGTGTAATGACAGACATTTAGCGTGTAAGTGCATGTTTATGTAACCCTCCTATTATGTTTGAGGTCAATTTGACACCAGGCTGTTTTAGTTGTATAAAACATAATCCTACGGTCTTTTGATTTCAATTTCAATTGCAATTCCAGGGGCACTTCTAAAATATTTTGGAGCATCCTCAGCCACTGGTCAGGATGAGCCACCCACCTCCCCCGCTACAAAGGCCTCTTCTGGAATGGTCTCGACCCTTCAGAATGAGCTACCATCTATGTCCTCAGCTACACATATGTCTCCACAAATATCTCTACAAATATCTGATATTGAGGATGAAGACCTCTTTGCCTCGACTTCTACCCAGCATGAGCCTTCAGGTGGGTTTTTGCATATGTCTTTATTTGTGTGTGTGTGTGTGTGTGTGTGTGGAGGGGGTATGCCTAGGCTACAAGACAACTGCATTTTAATGTAATTTTAATATTTCTGATCATTTCTGAGTAGGCCTATGTGTTATGTTCCACTGCTATGTGCCATGTAATGTGCCAATATGCTGTCTGATAGAAATGCCTGGACCTGAACCCCCACTGAGCCCCACTGCTGAGGATGAGCCTCTGTCAACCGACCCTGCTAACTGGCCCTCACAACTGACTGACAGGATTCGGACTGAGCTGGTTCGCAGAGGACCAAGTAAGGTGCCACCTAGTCTCGCGTAGCCAGACCTTCAGACTGACGGCTGAAGGTCTGGACTCTATCGCAGCTTTTCTTGGCCAAGAGGACGTTTGACTGACATGTAACGCAACCAATCACAGTTCGTTTTTTTCCGCGTCATGTTTAGGGGCGTGCCAATGTAATGTCGATGTCCATACAATAACAGACCGGCGTGCATTTAATAAATTATTCATTCAAGAACGTTGTGCAAGTTCACTGCAACAATGGAGCCGCAAACTTCACATACTTTTGAAAATCCAGCGTTTAGTTGATCCTGGTAAGCGCTCATTTGTCTCAGTTGTAAACACAACGGCTTTCTTCTTCCACGAGGGGTTTTGGCATCACGGCATTTGTTTCCAGACGGACCGTTAAAGAACGCGACACACACGTCTTGCGGATATCCTGTAGAATTCAACCAATCAGGTCGCGACTTTGAAACTCCTGAAGTGTTTCCAGAAAAGTGTGCCATATGCATCAGACATTTAGCCAACGTTCCGTGGGCGGGACGTCTGAGGCTGAGACTAGGTGCCACCTGGCTTTGTTTTCCATAGGAATGAGAGTGATGGGAGAAGTTGCCACCACCAATATTTTAAGAAGACATTAGTAAGTGATGAAAAGATGGCAATTACCGCACATCACATGAAAACAATCCAGAACACCTCAATTTGCATGAAAGCATGGAAGGAACTGTCAGTGCGGTTAAAAACTGGGAAAACTATTGATAAGCTGGAGATGGCACTTCTGGAGGCTGAGAGGGTGAGATGGAGAGAAGTGCTGATACGTCTCACTGCTATCGTGCAGTCATTAGCAGTTCGAAATTTGGCTCTAAGGGGACACACAGAAACACTGTTCACACCATCAAATTGGAATTTTCTCAAAGAGGTCGAATTTATGGCCAGGTTTGATCCCATTATGAAAGATCACCTTAACTGTGTCAAAAGAGGAACAGCAAGTGACAACAACTACCTAGGCCATCATGTGCAGAATAAGCTGATTGATTTGTTGAGCAGCAAAATCATATCTGCTATAGTGGATGACATCAAGCAGGCAAAGTTTTTCAGTAATTCTGGACTGAACCCCAGATATAAGCCACACATAACAGTTATCAGTGGTCATTAGAGTGGTGTCACTGATGGAGAAGCCCCATATTAGGTAACATTTTATGGGATTTTTGGAGGCAGAGGAGTCCACAGGCCATCACTTGACATCCATGATCCTGACAATTCCTTTTGAAGACTGCATAGGACAGTCATATGACAACGGAGCAAACATGAAAGGCAAAAATAAGGGAGTTCAAGCCAGGCTCTTAGAAAATAATTCCAGAGCTCTGTTTGTGCCATGTGTGGCGCATACATTGAATTTAGTTGTGTGTGATGCTGCTAAGGGATCTGTTGATGCTATAAGTTACTTTGGTGTCCTGCAAAAGCTATACACGTTATTTTCAGTCTCCACCCAAAGATGGGCCATGCTGAAGAACCATGTGAGCATTACCTTAAAGATGTGGGCAGAAACAAGGTGGGAGAGCAAGGTCAAGGGCGTCGAGCCCATGAGGTACCAGGGAGCTGCCGTGAGAGAGGCTTTAATTGAGGTGAGAGACCACACCAAAGACCCTGCTATAAAGGCTGAGGCCCAGTCTTTGTCTGAACAACAAACAAGGTCAAGTCAAGTCAAGTCATCTTCATTTATATAGCGCTTTTAACAATGTAGATTGTCTCAAAGCAGCTTTACAGAGATAAGCGTATAATTTAAGGTAACAGAGATTGTTTCGGCTTTACAGCAGAGTTAAGTTATTTCCATCTAAAGTCAGTTTTAATTGATTTGGTTCCGTCGCAATGATCATTTGTTATTAAATTAGGGGCCGCTAAGACGACACCATTCTCTCTACACAGACTTTAAACGCGAACCTGTGAGAAACGCTGATGGCGTTCACATGCGCATTTAGAATGGGTTCTATAGTTATGTGCGTAAGAATATACGCAGGTTTGGAATTCCCTACAAGCCAAGCCTAAACAAAATACTTGTTTTTCCTTATAAATTTTGATAAGGAATTTTATTTGTTGCTTTGGGGTAGGACCGCGAGACAAATTTTCCCGACAACGCCTTATCTGTAGAGTGGTAGTGGGATCCTCCATAGGGAGAGACTAGTTGGCACTTCAGCACTGCGTTGTCATCGGTCCAGGTGAAGGTCCTTCGTCAGATCTGGATACGGCCTGGATCCGGCAGGCTGCAGGAAAAACCTTGGGATAAACACAGACACTAAAATTAGCGTAGATGCCATTCTTCTCATGATGTAACGAGTACATCAGGATTTTTGGGAAGTGTTCCCGGTTCCGGCTGACCTAATCTATGCAGCATAACATTAAATTATAGAAGTCTATAATGTATTATGTGAAAGCTAGGTCAAAGAGATGTGTCTTTAATCTGGCTTTGAACTGACAGAGTGTGTCTGCTTCCCGGACAATGGTAGGAAGACTGTTCCAGAGTTTTGGTGCTAAATAGGAAAATGATCTACCGCCAGCAGTCGATTTTGATATTCTAGGTATAATCAACTGGCCGGTATTTTGAGATCGTAATAGACTTGACGGACTATAATGCGTTAAGAGCTCGCTCAAGTACTGCGGAGCTAAACCATTCAGTGCTTTGTAAGTAATCAGCAATATTTTAAAATTTATGCGATGTTTAATAGGGAGCCAATGCAGTTTTGACAGAACTGGGCTAATATGGTCATACTTCCTGGTTCTGGTAAGAACTCGAGCTGCTGCGTTTTGAACCAGCTGTAGTTTGTTTATTAAGCGTGCAGGGCAACCACCCAGTAGAGCATTACAATAATCTAGCCTTGAGGTCATGAACGCATGAACTAATTGTTCCGCATTTGTCAATGAGAGCATATGACGTAATTTAGATATATTTTTAAGATGGAAAAATGCAGTTTTACAGATACTAGACACGTGACTTTCAAATGAAAGATTGGTATCAAAGAGCACACCCAGGTTCCTAACCGACGACGAAGACTTAACAGAGCAGCCATCAAGTGTTAGACAGTATTCTAGGTTATTACGTGAGGAAGTTTTTTGTCCAATAATTAGAAACTCTGTTTTTTCAGAATTTAGAAGTAGGAAATTACAAGTCATCCAATTTTTTATATCCGCTATGCATTCCGTTAATTTTGTGAATTGATAAGTTTCGTTAGGTTTTGAAGAAATATAGAGCTGAGTATCATCGGCATAACAGTGAAAGCTAATGCCATGTTTCCTAATGATATCTCCTAAGGGTAGCATGTACAGAGTGAACAGCAGCGGTCCTAGTACTGAGCCTTGTGGTACGCCATACTGAACTTGTGAAGGTGGCAACTCTTACGACAGGAGGTGGGTCGAAATGCTTCAGCATCTGCACGGTTGTTTGGTATGGCATGCTATCTGCAATACAGTATGCCAGCAAACTCATGCAGTCTCCTAATATGCATGTGGACCTAGCTGTGAGTCTTTTGAGAGATCACTGAGCGAGATCTCCAGAGCTACAGGGCAAGTGGCTTTGTGACTCCACAGATGGCGGCCAAAGACATTTGTGAAGAAATTAATGTGGAGGCTGTTTTAAAACAAAAAAGGCTGAGGTCCACAAAGTGCCACTTCTCATATGAATCACATGATGAGTCTTTCAGTGATGCACTTGGCAAGTTGGGAGGTTGGATTCTTCAACGTTGTCATTGATGCAGCCACGTCAGCCATCAAGGAGAGATTTTCCACAAAAATGTTCTTATTTGTATGTAAGGGGATGGTTGTAACACTTTCAAAACATGTGTTACAATCTACCCCACCACTGTCACCCATTGTTTAGCTAGCTGTATTAGCATGGTGCTTTGATATTAACAGGAGGTTGATACACCATTATTTACTAGAGAAACTACAGTCTGACCTGATATAACTCATACAACATTATCTAGAACAGTAGAAGTACAAAACAAAATATTATTTTTTTTACTTTCTTACCTCAGAATTAGATTTTCTGCTGTTCTTCAGGAGAGATAGCAACACAGACTGGAAAATCTCCATGTGGGATCGCAAAGGAAGCCTGAGGAAGCTGAAACTCTCACATGACTTCTATCTTATCCCTGATTCGTGGAATTGGTAGTGTTACAACTCTCCCCGTGTTACAATTATACCCGGTCTCCCCAACTGAAATCAGAAGGTGTCTACTGCAACTGCTAAATATTAAAAACTGTAGCAAAGAAGATGGTTAAGTCTAGATACAGGTGTTTATAAATACATGACAAGAAAACAAAAAGCTTAAAATCAAAGTATAAAGAACATAGGAATGCAAATAAGAGTAGTGTTACAGAACATGGATGATCAGATTTTTGTGGCAGTGTGAACACTGCCTTAATTCCACAGATACATATTTAAAAAGTTTCCTTTAAGTGTGAAACTCTTTCCACAGTTTGAGTTATTACATGATTTTTAAGGTAATTCCAATCTTTGAAACAAAAGTTGAATCTTCACATGGCAGTTAAGGTTAACTTTACAACTGAAACTCTTTCCACACTCACTCAAACGTGTTTTCTCCAGTGTGAATTTTCATGTGATTCATAAGATTTCCTTTTTGTGAGAAGCTCTTCCCACACTGTTTGCAGGTGTAAGGCTTCTCTCCAGTGTGAATTCTCATGTGGCAATCAATGTTTGATTTATGTGTAAAACTCTTCCCACACAGTTTGCAGGTGTAAGGTTTCTCTCCAGTGTGAAGTCTTATGTGGCTTTTAAGGCTTCCTTTTTGAGTGAAACTTTTTCCACACAGTTTGCAGGTGTAAGGCTTCTCTCCAGTGTGAATTCTCGTGTGGGAATCAATGTTTTTTTTATTTGTAAAAGTCTTTCCACACAGTTTGCATGTGTAAGGCTTCTCTCCAGTGTGAACTCTTATGTGGCTTTTAAGGCTGCCTTTATAGGTGAAACTTTTTCCACATTGTTGGCAGGTGAAAGGATCCTCTCCAGTGTGAATTCTCAAGTGATTTTTAAGGCTTTCTTTATGGGTGAAACTTTTTCCACACTGAGAGCATGTGTACGGCTTCTCTCCAGTGTGAAGTCGTATGTGGCTTTTAAGACCTCCTTTTTGAGTGAAACTTTTTCCACATTGTTGGCAGGAGAAAGGCTTTTCTCCAGTGTGAAGTCTTATGTGGGAATCAAGAGTTTTCTTATTTGTAAAAGTCTTTCCACATAGTTTGCATGTGTAAGGCTTCTCTCCAGTGTGAACTCTTATGTGGATTTTAAGGCTGCCTTTTTGAGTGAAACTTTTTCCACATTGTTGGCAGGTGAAAGGATCCTCTCCAGTGTGAATTCTCAAGTGATTTTTAAGGCTTTCTTTATGGGTGAAACTTTTTTCACACTGAGGGCATGTGTACGGCTTCTCTCCAGTGTGGAGTCTTATGTGGTTTTTAAGGCTTCCTTTTTGAGTAAAACTTTTTCCACATTGTTGGCAAGAGAAAGGCTTTTCTCCAGTGTGAATTCTCATGTGGACTTTAAGGTTTCCGAGTTTATCAAAAAGAATTCCACACTGTTGGCAGGTGATATGACCTTTAGCAACTGTCTTTCGAGCTCTTTTTCGTGAGGAGGCCTCTTCGGTCCGTGAAAAACTATAAGATTTTTCTCCAGTTGTGAAATCATGATGTTTCACATACTGATATTTCTCTTTCATTTCATTAAGTTCTTCACTCTCTTCTTTCAGCTGCATCAGGGCTACAACAAAAAGGAAATACAAGTTAACACAAAGCAACATATATAAAGATTTTGACATTTAAAGCTTCAAAATCATCATGTATGCTATTTAAAGAGGTGTTACCTATAATCTCAGAACCTCTGGTTAACATATCACTCTGGAACATTAAAACTCTGAAGCGGGACATTATCAAACCTCTTATCTTAAAACAAGAAAATCCTGCACAATAATTGTACTTGCAAATATATCAAAATTAGTCCTTTAAGCGCAAAGTTTGGTCCCATGACTTTAATCAGGCATACAAAAAATGACTATTACAAAATTATCCAATCACTGCGTTTTTGACCCCATCGTGACACATCACCACCAACAACAATCAATGACAAGAATTTATCATAACATCACATAGAACATTTTTATTTTACATAAACAGATACATTGAAAATACAAATACCATTTTTTTATAACATCACATTGAATAACGCTTAATCATTTAAACCCATCGGTGATCAAGTCTGAATAGTTACTACAGAACTCTCAAGTTTTATCAAAATATGAACATGTGAACTGGTTGAAATGCATGTGTTTCACGGTGAATGCATGAGACTTGAGAGCCCTGTTACTCTCCAGAATAGCTCCCGTCTCTGTAAAATCATTTCTATAATGGTGGGACTTTAAAAAAAAGTTACAAATTACCTGTTTTTGGCACCTGATTGTGGCTACATCTCTCTGCATTTGCTATAAGATCTTTCGACAACATGGATCACTAGATTCTGTTGGATAGCTTCATTATTATGTTGGCATTTGTGGACAATAGCATGGTTTAGGTCCTGTCTATCTGACCGCTGCCACTTTAAGTGAATGAAAAACTATGCCACAGGGCTTAGTATGAGGGCCTCTGCTTTTCTTTTTATATGTTTCCCCTGAGAGACATTATCATTAGATTTCATTATGTTATGCCAATACTACTCAGTTTTTAGAAACATCACAACTCCTTAAGTTAACAGATGGAATTCATGAAAACAAAGATGTGATGTAATTTTCCACAATTAAATTATGACAAGACAAGGATGTTAAGTATATGACCAAAAACCTCCACATAGGATACTAGATCTCAGTGGATGTACTGTAACATGTTAATGTACTGTAAACATGTTTTCTATAGTTAAGAATGTCTCTGTTTATCTAAAGTAACAATGGTTCTCTGAGAGGAGGGAACGTGACACTCTGTTCATAGCTGATGTTATGTGGAAACCTCTTTCTCCTGGAATACTCAAGCCTGCACATACTGTGCATCCCCTTCCAGGGAGGAGGGTCCAGCTGTGGCTTGGGCGTCTTCTACAGGTACAGAATTTATAAACGCACATTGTTTACTAACTAACGGAGTTTTAGCTTTCTCACGTGAGGATTCCTTGGATTCAACGCAGCAGGTAGTAGCTAGTGCTAGCATGGTGAGAAAAGTAAGTTGAGCTTGGCTAATGTTCCCCATATATCTCTAATCTATAGCTACATCTGTCAATTTTGCCAAGCGGCCACAAGTTCCAGGCCACAAGATGTTTTGAGCAAGGATGCCAATTTCTCCACTGCCCCTTTTGCCCACTTTATAAGGGTTGACTACTCAAAAGTGGAAACACATTTACAGTCACGTCTGAAAGCAGTTGTACAGCATGGAGGTATGTTTACTGATTGGTGATTCATTGGTTTAGATTAATAACCTTTGTGTTGATGATATGAAGAAGGTGAGGACACTAAGCCTGGTCAAGAAGGCACTTGTGTTTGGACCAGTTATTAAAGCCTGCTTTGTTTGTTACCTTCCTTTCAGAGTTTGTGATGTATACCTGCAAATGTGGCTGCAGAAAGGAGTCCTACTACCACTGCTGTGCTTGTATTCTAATGTTTCAAAGAAAAAAAAAACTGCTTAGACACCTCAGCACATGCCACCCTCAGCCAGCAGAAGGCCAACGCCACCCTCAGCCAGCAGAAGGCCCACTGCACTCTTTTTCACCTCAAGCCTTAGAAGGCCAACTGAACCCTATGGAGGCCACGGTAGAAGCCCAGCTTCACCCTGTGGAGGCTATGGTAGAGCTTCAGCAACCAAAAAAAGCAGTTGGCCTACGTTCGAGGGTCAGAAAGGTTAAGTGCACAAAGTGTGAGTTAGTGCTGAATAAAAAAAATGTAAAGCAGCATATGAGACAACACCACTCAACTGTCAAGGAGGACATTACAGCCGACCGTCATCTGGCATGTCATCCAATAGAGATTGAAAGGGGAATATTCCCTGTTGTAAAGTCCTTCAGCAGCAATAGTGCACCCATCCAGTACAGAAGCAGACGTTGGGGGCAAGCCATCAAATTCGTTGTGAGCTGGATGCCTGTGTTTGCAACACTGAGGTGATGCACAGGAGTGGGTTTATATCCTTTGATTGTGCCCATCTGCAGTCCCTGCAATACTGCCCACCACCCCTCAGCCCTCACATAGAACTAAGGGAGGATGTTCTTAGGGACATTGTCAGTAGCAGGTGGTTCAGCGAGGAGCGGAAGAGGGCATGTCTTTTGAAAAAAAAATGGTGGAAAACGCTGAAGGGATCCCCTTCAGTGTTGAGGTGGGAAGCTCTTTCTCAAGAAGATATGTTTCCGTTTATGAGGCAAATCTGTCTTACTATAACAAGTTTGGCAGATTGATGGTCATGTTTGACACAGCAAATAACACGTGGCATTGCCATTGTGTTAAAGCCAAACAGGCCTGTGTCCACAAGGCCATTGCAAAATGATACTTTTTCCAGACAAGAAAGGAGCTCTTCACAGCAGATGAGAGTGAGGATACTCAAGAGAGTCAGGACTCTGAAGACAAGGTGGAAACTGTCACCTCAAGCGATTTTCAGTATCCCCCTCAAGATCAGGACTTGGGGTGAATTGTTAGGTACATTCACAACAAGAAAAGGCTTCCTGCAGACTTGCCTGCAAAGGTGTATGGGTTGACAAGTGAGACAGAAGTGCCTAAACATCTGATACCCAAAGAGTGTGTTTGTCCTGAATGTCCTGGCGATCTTTCCCTTGGTGAACCTCTGATCATCAATAGATCAGCAAAAATCATCACTGTCAAGGGAATCATTGAGGGTCTATGTCATGTTTAAACTAAAATTGACAGTTATTATTCCTTTTCCAAGTTGTATATACCACTAAATGCCCCAATGATCTACTTATACAGAAAAAATGCAGTAGATGTGGAATGATGGTGCTATACCAGGAATGGGGGGATGGCTTAGATAACTTTATTGACAAAGTCATTCTAACCCTCCATTTTTGCCTGTATCTTCGGAACTGCCTCCAGGTCAAATGTTCAAGAATTTAATATGTGAAATGTATGTGATTTATGAATATTATGTGACCATATTGCATGTTAAATGCAAAACTCTGATATTCCATATCTTTATGCACAGTAGGCCATTCATTAAGCAATCAGAACTCAGGTGCAGGATGAGGCTTCTAAGTTGACAGTCATGACATTAGACCATTAAATACATAATTGGAACTTTCCCAGTTGCACACTTGCATGGAATTACTTTTTCTAATTTATTATTGATGTTTTATTCCAGATTCACACAGCTCTGGGTCGAGACATCGAGACATGGGAGCTGACGTCGGGACAGCAGTACCCAAACAAAAACAGCCTAATACATGGATACCTACATTTTGAAGCACTGAAGTACCATGAATATAACTTATCTTGTGTCCGCTGTGGACATCACCCTCCTGTGGTGTTCATGGATCTCCACAAGAGCTGTGTCTTCAGCTTGGCAGGTACAATACAGGTTTTATTTGCATGGTGAACCCCTCCACCCCTCCACCCTCCAGGTGTCCTAACTACAGTATTTTGATATTTATTTTTATCTTAGTCAGTGAACTAGAGGATCCACCAGATGGATTTGATGGGGAGGTAGACATTGAGTTCTGGGACTCTCTATGTTTAGAGACGATTGCACGTGGTTTTGTTCCAAGCAAGTGACTTTTTAAATATAATGTTTGTTTATCATGTTACCCAGAGAGATATAATTCCTTTGTAACCTTTTTGCCCTGTCTTTCTCACTCCACTTTCAGAATTACAAAGTTAATTTTGAGCCATCGATGCAGACTATTTTTCTTTCAAGTGATAGGGTAAACGTACCTATTAAGCTCACCAAAATCTACATTGAGACATTTTTAGTGCACAAGATATTGGTTTTAGTACAAGAAGTTATTTTAAAATAAAATATCAATCTCTCACACTATAATATTTCATTTTATTTTAAATGACAAAAGTATTTCAATTAAGATGTACATCATTAAATATAAAAAGTCTGGCTGTGCTTAATGGGTACGTTTTGTACCCTTTAAGCACACCCCTGTTCCCAATAAGCTCACAACAAGTTTTATTAAAAATTCTTGTTTATTTTAAACAACCTTTTTAAGGAATAATTGAAAAAAGTTTTATTTGAAGGTACAGAGTCAATCACAAAAAAACAGAACACTAAAATCAAGCAACAAGGCATTCAATTTGATCAGGTAGCCTATCCTATTCATAGTGACGTGTCATTCAAACTCATTGCAACATCTAGACTAGTCCACGTTCAGCTATGTAACCCATATTGAAAAATCAAATAACAAAACAAACCAATGTGCTCCTTAAAGGGATACTCCACTTTTTTTGGAAATAGGCTCATTTTACAACTCCCCCAGAGTTAAACAGTTGAGTTTTACCGTTTTCGAATCCATTCAGCCGATCTCCGGGTCTGGCGGTACCACTTTTAGCATAGCTTAGCATAATGAATTGAACCGGACAAGACCATTAGCATCTCTCTCAAAAAAATGACCAAAGAGTTTTGATATTTTTCCTATTTAAAACTCGACTCTTCTGTAGTTACATCGTGTAATAAGACCGACGGAAAATGTAAAGTTTAAATTTTCTAGGCTGATATGGCTAGGAACTATACTCTCAAAATCGCACCTTTTCATTTTCCGTACGTCTTAGTACACGATGTAACTACAGAAGAGTCAAGTTTTAAATAGGAAAAATATCGAAACTCTTTGGTCATTTTTTTGAGAGAGATGCTAATGGTCTTGTCCGGTTCAATTCATTATGCTAAGCTATGCTAAAAGTGGTACCGCCAGACCCGGAGATCGGCTGAATGGATTCGAAAACGGTAAAACTCAACTATTTAACTCTGGGGGAGTTGTAAAATGAGCTTATTTCCAAAAAAAGTGGAGTATCCCTTTAACTCTCTGGGTCAGAGCTTTCCTGTCTACTCCAAACTTCTTGGACAGATACGACAGGTTTCTGATGGCTCCTTCTTTGTATGACATGCCTCTTTCATCTTTGGGCATACACTATAGTTTCGTCTAGCTTTTGTCATCTTAAGACTGTTAAAATAAGTTTATTAATCATTTTTTTGAAGATTAACAGTGACAACCATCAGTTAATATTTAAATTCTGATTATTAAGTATTTACATAGACGTTTAATGTGGGTGAGCTTAAAGGGAGCACACACTGTGCTTAATTGGAGCAAAAACATTTTTTAATTAATAAATATTAAATTAAAATTTAAAGGAAAATATTTAGCTAAATTAATAATCTAGGTAATGTATTAAGTTTATACCAATTTTAATATGAACAACTATTATAGACAATATCTATGAAATTATGCTTTTTCTAATTGATGTCACACTGAAGCTGTGTGATTGTCATAGTAGTGCACCCTTTAAGCTCACCTAACAATAATATGAATTCTTTAAAAATTACAGCAGTTTAAAACCACAGACTATCAATAAAATGTAAAATTATAATATTATGGATTTAAAAGTACAAGCCATTAATTCCTGTGAAGTAATATATTAATGTAGCACACAATCTTATACAGCTAGTAAGCTAGCTATGTTCGTAGCATCTGGGCTATGTTGCTAAAACTATCTTTTAGATCTAACTGTAATTATTTCCCACATCCAGGTTCCAGGTTATAATATTTAAAAGTCTAAACATTAATCTCTTAATTTTGCAATAAGAAGATGTACTTCTTCAAAATAAAGGCTTAAACATATAAAAAATGCACATCTGAGGGGCTCCTCTTCTGGTGAAAGTTTTCAGACAGCTTTGAAAATAGCCGCCAGACAGTGTGAACACATGGACACACATATCTCAGTGTGCAATGGTCTGATTGGTTTAAAATTACAGGAGGTATATAGTAACAAACACATCAATTGGTTAATACATCAAATAGGATAATACATTGCTGTTTCTTTTTATAATCTGAGCTCCAAGATGGTAGTGTGCTTAATGGGTACTTGAGCTTAATAGGTACGTTTACCCTAAACAAAATCCTTTTGCGGTTAAATCCAACAAGGATCCACCCGCAAATCCAACAAGGTGCACAATACGGAGCATGAAAAGGTCCACTCAACAAGGCACCCAAAAGAACAGACAGAGATTGACGTAACAGAGGACAGGCTACTGGATGAAGTATCCAATTTGAAGGTAAACAGGTCTATGTGTTTTTAGTACCGAAACCCGGTATTAAACGGCCCCCGGTGCTGAATTATGAAAGACCGCTGGACGTTATGAAAAAAGCTCGGACGTTATCGGTTCTGCTGTCGGTACTGGAGAAATTAAGAAAGTACACGTGCTATTTATTATTGCTATTAAGAAATTATTATCTTGCAAATTTAATCTCGCCACCCACTTCTATATATAATAATATTGAACCATTTGTCTGTGATGCATTTTTGCTAAAGAGAGAGAGTGTGTGTGAGAGAGCGATCTTTCACAAGGAGCCACGGCGCGCACAACACAACAGCCCTGCTTAATGAATGACGATGAGGACAGAACTAAACATTCAAACGGTTAAACTTAAGATCTTTGATATTAAACTAATTTTATTTCAGATTTAGATTTTGGCTTCCAATGATTATAAAAAAGATGATATTTGAGGTGTAACCATTAAAAACTAAAGCCTTATTCTGTCTAGCGCAACTTCCTTCGCCTTTACAGCAGTGCGCTGTCATTTCTCCCTAAAACCCAAACGTAACTTCAGAATCTGCACGATCTGTGATTGTTGTAAAATGTAGTCTATACTGTTGCTAAACTGCGGGACGCGTTTGATAATAAAAGGCTATTAAAAGTACCAAAATTGATGCAATAGACGCTGTTCCAAATGCAGCGCGTGCTCCGAAACACACCGCAACGAGACAAGCAACGTATATTTTGGGCTTCGTGTGCGCATCTAAATGATCAAATATACACAAAAATGTCAAAATGGACGTCTTGGAGATTCACTTAAACAGTTTATTCACTTAAATACAGTTTATGTCTTAAATGGACGTAAATAGTTGGGAGAAAATATGGTGTAATAATGATTAGATCTGCATTTGGTCTTAAAGAGGCAGCAGTCTAATAAACCTGCTGACGATTGCTCCATTAATGTGAATCAAACAACAAAAGGCAAAGAGAAAATCAGTCGCAGCTCTTGAATGAATAATTTTAGCTTTTATAAGCTTTAATCTATCTATGATAAACTTTGCAGTGTTATTTTACATCTGACTTTATTAGATGTCTTTTTCGCCCATATTACTTCTGAACAGTAATGCCAGTAGACATTACTGAAATTAAAGCACTGGGTATATAATTTGTATATTTGTTTTATTGTATACTTTTTTTTTGTTTGACCATGTGTTTGTACTTTGTTTTTGGTGTCCTATGTCTTCTGTATATAAAACACAAAACCCTGCACCCTTCTGCATAACATACATGTTTTATTTGTTTTGTTAAAGCATTGCTTTTTCTTTTTCTATAGATATTTATTTTACATGTCAAAATATAAAGCAATATTAATTATGTTCTAAATTATTTTTTTCCCTTTTTTTTAATATAACAAAAAGAAATGATAAGAATACTGTTAAAGTACCAGATCGATAAGGTGTATCGGTTAGAGTAGTAATACCGTTAAAACCTTAACGATACCCATCCCTAGTGTTTTTTTTTTGTTTATTCTATATAATCAATATAGCTAGTATAAATGTGTTGACAGTGTACACCTTTATTTTGGTAATCTATTACAGGTCCATGCCATCCGAAAGCTCTGCAGCGAGTGCGGAATTGATTCCCAAGGTTCCAAAATAGAATTGGTTCTACGGCTGAGAGAAGAAATGAAAACCCGAAGCAAATTTGATAAAATCTTTCAAAAGGTTTGGGGAGGATCTGGAAAGTAAAAAAAAATGTCCCAACAATGTTGATCTTTTCTCATTAGGTGACTGCTGGTAATTTATTTGGACTTCCTTACTTGTTCTCCTCAGGTGGCTGGGCTGTTGTTATGTGCCCCTGTGGACAGGTTGTCTTGCTAATATTTAACATTAGGGCAGAAAGTCCAAGGGACTTCACTGATTTATAGCTATCTTGGAAGCACATGCCCAACATATGCATATATAACTTTGCAAGAGGTCTAAGAGCCCGAGACGATGCCTTTCAGCCCTCATGAGGGTAGCCTGTTGGACCCCAGCCATGAAAACATACAGTACGCATCCAATGGTCACAAGAAGATCAAGGAGGAATTAAAGAAGCTTGTGACTCCTGAAATTCTGCTGTGTCTCAATGAGCATGGTCAGGCAGAATTCTGTGCCTCTCAGCCAACAGAGCTTAGCCCCGACCCAGTTGTTGCCACCTCCTCTCAGCCAGCAGAAATGGAGTTTAGCTCAGACCCAGATCTTTCACCACCCTCTAAACGTAAGGAACATTTATATATTTTATGCATTATATTAGTGATTGTGTATATGTATCCAATAACACGTTTCCTCTCATTTTGTCTCATCTCTTCATTTTGAATTAGGCTCAAGGTTACAGGTGCTCTCCTCAGCTGTTGACAGTACTAATCCCAACTTTACAGTTGCTAATTGGAAACGAGAACCAAACGCAAGACTCTGTGAATTAGTAAGTTTGAGATTAGTTTTTCTGAATTAGAAATTTTAAATATGCATGCATTTAGGGCTGCACGATTAATCACAATTTACATATAATCGCACTTAAATCAATTTGGCTTATCGCGATTTTGAAATTGCAAAGGCTGCAATTATTTGTTATGCGCAGCTTGTCATTGATGTACGGCTCTGTAAACGCTGCTCCATCTGAAAGCACTGTGAGTTTGAGTCACTTATAACGTGCATTTGAAAAAGCAACACGCGTGAAACATCTTTCCAAACACGAGTATCATTTATGAACCTCTTGTCCAACAAAAGACAACATTTAATAACATGCATTTACTCCAAACTCACTTCATAACGACAGTTGAGCATCCTTCTGTGAGATGATGTGGCTTCTTACACAGAAGGCAGTCATGTATTTATAAGTCATGTTTAATCAAAGGCGTTCAGATGGAGCATTATTTACTACCGATCAGCCGCACTCCACTGACAAGCTGCGCATAAGATAATCGCAGCCTTTGCCAAATCGTGTGCGGTTTTATTGCGATTAATCATGCAGCCCTACATGCATTCATAATGTTCTGTATATTTCCCCATAGCTGGACTATGTACTGGATAGTAAGGGTGACCCTAAGGAGGAAATTGTCCAAGCCCACAACTCGATACTCACAAGGTCTGACTTTTGGACTCTGGGCCGAGATGTTGAAGCAACGGTAAATCTGAACCAAGTGTGTTTAACTGTATTTCCTCATTGTATGGGATTATTAAAGGTAGGGTAGGTAGGATTTTTATAAAAAACTTTTTTTCAAATTTGTTTAAACTGTCTCTATATACCAATACATAATTAAAATGTAAGTGCTCTGAAAAAGAGAGTATAAAAATCGAGTGACTGTAGACCTTTTAATCTACAATAATCTTTAATAATCAATTTTAATCTTTCACTTTCACTTTCACTTTTCATTATTTCCATTCAGGACGAAACAATTGATTGGTTTGGGCGACTGTCACTCACTCTCGCAACCATGGCTACCACCCCTGTTGCTAGATCTGCCCATATGCGCACGCACCCGTTTGATTTGAGGAGTGCAAGAGGGGCGCGGAACCTACGAAGAGTAAAATTATGGCAGAGAAAGAGCATTCAAAATTCAAAGCACCTGCATATGCAGTCAGCGAAGGCAAACAAGGCAAAAACTACTTCCTTGGACTCTGGTTGCCCGCACTCTTGAACGACCTCCTCTGCTTCGCCCTCGACCCCGGACCTGTCCTCGAAGCGGTACTTGTCTCCGGAGTGTAACGTTAGTCCTCATCAGAGTCAACCATGTTTTCATCACGGAACCTCTTACATGCAAAACACCGTATATGTTATGAATCTTACACGAAATTCCCCTTCATCACAGTTTAACTGATGGTAATGGAAAAATGTGTATCAATGCAACCTGTTTTTAGCTTTGCCTTATAAATATAGCTCGTTACCTACAAATATAGCTCGTTACCGAATCAAACAAAGTATATTTTAAACTTTACCAGTATCGATATGCTAGCTTGATAGTGAGTACTAAAAGAAATCTTATTTGTTTATATTTATAGTGATAAAGTTAGGTATTTTATTACATGTGATTCTGACATGATGTCACTGCATGCACTGCGCTCCTTCCTCTCCACTCGTCTCAGGTAAATAAATGCGCCGTCTTCCAGCTGAGCCTGAGCGTTTGGCGTCACGCGTTCATGTGTTTTGGGGGCGTGGCTTTGGAAGGAGCTCAGAAGGGAGGGGGTGGAGTGAATGGAAATAATTAGCTGTGTTTACAACAGTTGTGAGAGGTCTACAGACACTTGATTTTTATACTCTCTTTTTCAGAGTACTTACATTTTAATTATGTATTGATATAAAGACAGTTTAAACAAATTTGGAATGTTTTTTTTTTTTGAAAAATCCTACCTACCCTGCTTTTAATTATCTAATCATTGTTTCCTTTAAGATTGCAAATTTTTGTTTCAACATTATCATCAAGACTGCAAATGCACATGTAAGTTACATTCATTACATTTTACATGATCTGTGCATTCGTGTTTCCTGACTGTATACTTTTATGTTGCCTACACAAAGTATGTGATATGCATCTTTTTTCATATAAAGGGCATTGCAACCATGGCTGTGGATGCCTATGTGGTGGTCACCTGGCTTCTTCCATATGAGGCTTAGTAATGTAACAAAACTTGTACCTCAGCTTTAGCCTCATGTTTAAGTTCCTCTTCGAACTCTTTTTGTTTTCCTCAGTGTTACTTGGCATCCAAAGGTGTGGTGCTTCTCCCTGCCTGGCAGCCTGGGCACTGGACATTGTGTGTGAGTAAACCCACTTTGACGTGGCTTTTTTATCTGAAATACTGTGCTGTTATTATTGAACACTCATCCAATAGGCTATGGAAATAACTCAATCCATAGCCTATTGCATTTCAAAAGATTTGCGCCCCTACAGCATGGTAGACAATGAAGGCTTTCGATATATGATGCACATAATATATCAACAAGTTCTGTTGAATGGACTGTAGTTGCCACAGTTCAAAAAAGTTCAAAAAAGAAAGGGCCTAATTTTAGGAAGTTCAATGTTCCCAGTCGAGTTCACATTTCAACAGTCAACCTGGTAGCTAAAGTACTCCTTAAACCACATTTAGCAGTATTGTTTGTATGATCTGACTACAGCACTTTAAAGCTAAATGTAAAAGCTTTTTTTATTTAAATTTTATTTTAAACTTGAATTAAATGTATTTGAAAGCTGGCCAAAGCTTGGCACTTTGCAACTTTTAAGGTTTTATTTTTGTATGAAGACATATAAAGTAATATCAAACTACATTTAATTTGCTGTGCTTCTTTTCTTTTAAATTGTATGTCTACTGCAATCACATAGGAAAAAGTAAACTACATTTACCTACTGTGAATCGTTTTTTTAATCGAATCTTGAGCCTAAAAATTTATATTGAATCGAATCGTGACATTTTCTGAATCGTGCACCCCTAATACGTTTTATAAGTCCCTACTAGGAATTGCTGCTACTCCCAGGTCACTTTTAAGCACTGGGAGGTGTAGTTCAGCCCCATTTTTAAACCATGCTCTTAGGGCTCAAGGTGGGTATGTGTAGTCATAGTAGAGATTCAGCAATTCCTAAACAGGGTTTAGTGTTAAATTTGAAAGACATGAATTGCAACTTACACGTCTTCCAAACCTTTTCAGTAACCTGGCACATGCTGTGTCCAATGGACCATGGAAGGCTTTTTACTTAGCTTATGAGGTTAAACGTGTGGCTGGAGCGCTATTCATTGCATTTAGTAGAGTAGCATACACTGGTACATAGGCAGGCCCCTTGATTGTTTATTATGATTTGATGAAGAGATCCTATGTGACGCTGATGGACCCTGGTCACTGCTAAATGCAAGTTTAAAGCGCATTGTGTTGCACTTTTTGTATGATTAAAGCTACAAAATGAGGGTGGATATCAGTAGGCATCATATAATAAGAATCATTGAGAATAAATCACACTCCCCTTTTACCACCACAGGGCGCATCTCCCCAGCATCAGAGCAACAGCTGTGGGGTGTTTATGCTGATGGTGAGATGCATTATTTTCAGAAATGATGACTGACGCCCGTTTCACACATACTCTGTGTGCAGTGCGCTATAGTGCTTTCACATATGCTGCGTTTGCAGTGCGTAACTGATCCATGGCTTTACCACAAACACACACTTACACAGAAGTTATGCAGCAACTTTTATTAAAAAAAGTTTTGTCAGCATTGCGATTCTCTTTGTGCACATATACACTCTTTAATGTAAACACAATTTAAACAACGTAGGCCTATTATTCCATGCTTTACTTCTACTTATATTAAGTTGCTCCTGCAAGTGGTCAAATATTTAACCATGTACTTATATTAAAAACACAAACATTTTAAATTAAAACTTAAAATTGACAAAAAACAGTCGACTCTCATGCCTTTTCTTCTGCATTTAAATTAATACAATAAATCTTGCATATCACAAAGAACTTGTTTTTCCACCTCCACGAATGAGACAAGTGTTGTTCATTATGTCGCCTTGTTGAGGTAAATTGTAGTTTTCCTTGCTTACCCTGGTCTTAAAGTAAAAAGATGACTGTGAAAAAAAGTAGTATGTAATTAAATATGGTGAGATAACTACATTTTCAGGTCAATCTGTGTTCATTTTGACCACGAAACAAGCGCGGTCACTTTAATTCAGCATGTGTAGCACAGCAAAAATAGAGCACAGCTCCTGGAACAGATCGCCGGACTGCATTCGCGTGCAGTGTGAAAGCTCTAACCTGTTAACATGGGTACGGAAAAAAAATACGCACTGCAAATGGAGTATGTGTGAAACGGGTGTGATGACTGGTTTGCAGAACAACTAACACATTTGTATGTTCATTTCAGTACGCAATGTATGCTACCCTCCAAAAGCCATATGATTTCTGTGAGGTGTGTTCGTTCAAATCTCAATCAGATGTGTAGCGTGAAATATAAGGCTTTTAATAATTTAGTCCTATCTGGAGGCTACAGTTAACATGAACCAAAAGGCCATACACCTAACTTTGTCTGCAGGTACTGTACTTACTAGAGGAGATGGCTAAAATCTGTAAAAATGTACACTGCCATAGTTCCCATCAATGAGTAAACAGTACTGTAACATGTATTTGTGAAGACGTGTTGTGTCGACGTCAGGCTGTGAAGACATTTAAAGCATAACTTTACTTTTCAGGCTCTCTATCAGGAGATGGTGGTGTGGGCTGCTGCTGGAGACCTTTACATACTGCGTCCATATTTTGCCATTTAATTATATTTGGTGCTCATGAAGATGGAAGCCAATATACTGATCTCTCTCTCTCTTTCTCTAGCCCTGCAGGACTAGCTGACACACCCATCTCACCCTCTCCATCTCCCCATCTCAGCCACACCTTCCAATCTCAAAGCTGAAGGAATTGGCTGAGCGCACACCTGGTGTTGAGGCACATAGCTTATGGCAGGTATCTGATTGAAGATGTCTGCCTAGCATAGTGGTGGGGGAAAAAATCAATTCTGTTCAGTATTGCGATATTTTGCGCACGCAATTATATCGATACAGTAGTGCAAAGTATTGCAATATTTAATTCTAAAATTATCTGTTTTACTTTTGGGTTATAGGGCTGTGACGGTGGGAGTTTTTTTCCACTGCGGTGGTAATGGACCAACTACCGGCGGTGGTTGGGGGGTTGTTTTGAGCAAAAAAGTGTTTATTTGAGCAATTCTGTCAAAGAAACAACACACAAAAGCCTGTAAAGTATTGAAATAAATATCAGTAAATATTGGAAACTTAATATAATAAAGTTAAATCTATTAAAAAACAAAAACTTAAAATAAAAAAACAATTGTTTAATACTTCCACACAAAGACGCGTGATACTCTGCGCTTTGAGAGGGATGTGGGACACGAGCAGGCGAGACCATCGATCTCTTTTCGGATATCTTCATGTTTTCTACTTGTTGTAAAAGGTATGAAGAGCTAATTTTATCTTCCACAAGGGCAAGGCATTTAGGCTATGTTTGATATTGCGCTGCCAGAGAAAGCAAAACTAAAATCACCCAAATAAGCTTGATGCGCCTTACCAATTAGGCCTACCATATCTAATAACAAGCACAAACTGTGTTAAAAAGAATTTGATGTACAAGTAAAAATGTAGGCTATCTGTCCTACAGCGTTTTTCTACTTTACCACAGTAAAGAATACAAATATAATAGGCCTAATTAAAAGCAAACCAAGGAAGAAACGTTTATAATCCCCTACGAAAATGGGTGAGACATGAGTGAAGATTTGGGAAAAGAAACAAGAGATTCCATGCAGGGATGAGTCACGATTTTTGAAGATTCGATTACTTTATTTAATTATAGAATATCGAATAGGTTGTGCGATTATTCTCTAAAATAAAATCTCCATGTTTTCGGTGCTGATGCGGTGGTGACGCGTTCATGTAACCAGAGGGTGATGCTGCCAATAACACATAAGCGGCATTCAATAAGCGGCATCCACACTAATGCACAGTTCTCTTTTGAAATATAAGATGTGGTTTGTCCTGTTTGTTTAATCCCTCAAGACATAACTGACTGTGTTTACATTAATTTCGCGTCATGAAAGCATTTTGAGATGTAAGTACATTTAACCAGTTATACAGTCACGCACAGCCGCATGAGCGAGCGCTCTTCACAAAGCACGCATCAGCATTTGAAATTTTAAGCCTTCTGTCAGTGAGTTTCATATTTTTAACAACAATCCAAATTTTTCAATCCAAACAACATAAATTATGCTTTCATAGAGCATTTGTAAGGAAAATACCAGCGGGCAAGAATGTGCATTTGCAAGCTTAACATCAAGCAAAGCAGGCATTTCTCACAACGCATATCCTGTGCAATGAAGAGTGCGAATGTCACTGTAATTCACTTCAGCCTTTCCAAACTTTATTACATATTATTTTACGGAGGTTTGAGTGGTGTGTTGGAAGCAAGCAGAAAACAGGTGTTTCTTAAACACACGCAGCATCATAGCGCATCTGTGGTGAAAAACTATGCTCATAATACAGAATAGTTGGAAAAAGAGAATCGTATTGTATGACCAACACAATATTAGATAGATTTAACATAAACTGTTTTTTCCTGTATGCCAGGCCTATATGCATAGCATGCCCAGTTGATGTTTCCTCTGCAGACTGTTTACTCTCGTGTGTCACGTGACCAGGGTGTAATCACAGCCTTTACGTTAAAAAATTGTGTTTTATCATATCGCGATATTATAGCAAATGCAATTAATTGTTCAGCTCTACTCTAATCTACATAATACAATAAGCTTCAATGAAGAGACTCAATGTTCCTATATTACTGAGTTCAAAAATGATGTTTTAGAAGTAGTAACGGAGGCTTGGGCTCAACTGTTAAACTGTCAAATTAGTATTTTTACTCCAAAAAATGGTTTTAAGCCACTCATTTACATCTTTTGATGTAGTGTGTCGGTGGGAAATATCAGTTTACATTTCCAAACATTTATTTTGCCATTAATTGTAATAATCCAGTGAGATTTTTGAATGAACAAGGAGTCCGACAACAGCCGGTGCTCCACATGGAGATCTGATCTCACAATCGTTAAATTTATCTAAATCCAGAAGAACGGTAGCAACGACTCCAAGACGCTTGTAGAAAGCAGACAAAATGAGTGCTTTAACGCATTCAAATTATTTAAAGGGGTCAATTAATTATTGTTTTATTGTTTCAAAATGTTTCCTGGGGTGCACTTATAATGTTAGTATGATTTTACTTAAAAAAAAATTCATAATTTAGAAGGCATTTTTCTTAGCCTGATTTTAGCCTCTGACTTGAACACTCTTTTTGAAGGGGCGTGTCTGTGTGAGATTTCAGTGTAAACGCCCACTGCTGTGATTGACTAACAGCTTTGTAAATGAAATAGCTAGTATTACATGTGGAACTCTCTCGAAAACTTTTAGCATGTTTTTATTATTACTGCTCTCAATGTTATCTACTCGTGAAAAGTGATAATTAAAGTGAAACTCCCTTCATTAGCGGATTTCTGGCGAGGGGGTAATCTCTACAGCTTGCCGTTCCCTAAAAAGGTCATCACAGGAAAGAAGTTTCTTCGGATCTGCCGCTCCCTTCACCTCAGTAGCATGGTGGACGATGCTGGTAATGAGCAGAGAACAGGAACATCACAATTTGATCGCCTCTGCAAAATAACGCCACTGTACATGGAGGTGAGGGATGCCTGCAAAAGGAACTTTCACCCTGGCCAAGAAATTTCCATTGATGAGAGGATGGTTACCTCTAAAGCACGTATTGGGCTAAAACAGCACATGAAAAATAAGCCTGTTCGCTGGGGAATATAAACTTTTTGTTCTTGCAGGCTCAAGCAATGGGTACACTTGGGACTTCTTTGTAAGCTGCAAGGAAACAGTGGCAAGGGGCTCAGTTATGAGTCTGTGATGGAGCTTCTTGACACAGTTGCTTGACACAGGCTACAAGCTGTTTGTAGATCATTTCTACACCAGTCCCTCTCTTTTCTGCGACCTCCTTCAGAAGAGGATCTGGGCGTGTGGAAACATAGGCACGAAAAGAATTGTTTTTCCAAAAACAAAAATAAATGTCTGGACTCTAAATCTCCCTGTGGCAGTATCAGATGGATCCGAAAGGACTCCCTCCTCTTTGTCCAGTGGCGAGACACAAGGGACGTGTTCATGTGTTCCACACTCCACACAGCCCATGCGGGGGACACTGTTCAGAGGAGAGTCAGAGATCCAGATGGGCATTGGGTGTTATGCTATTTGAAATTAAATAAAATATCTCATTGTTTTTTTTTACATGTCCAAACAGGTGGGGTGGATCTATCTGATGCCCTAATAAGTTACTACAAAGTCATCCACAAGACCCAGAAGTGGTATAGGACATTTTGTTTATCACTTCATGGACATTGCTGTTGTGAATGCCTTCCTTCTTTACAAGGACATCAAAAAAGGTAAAGGAGAGGTACCAATGCACCAGAAGGCCTTTAGAGAGACACTTGTTGAGGAGCTGGCAGCAGCAGACCAAAGTAAAGCAAAAGACACCAGTAAAGTTCTCCTCCTGTGATGTGCCTCTGTGCTTTGTCCCAAATCGGGATTGCTATAATGATTGGCATGTTGCCAATAACCTGTGCCCCAGTTGTGAATTACATAATTTGTAAATAGATTAAATACATATACATACATGTACATGTACATATAGTGTGAATTCTAATATTAAAGTGTTTTAATACCATAGCACTTGTTTTGTCTCTTTATTTATAGAAAGTTTGGTTTCAAGAATTGGAAGAAGAAAAAATAACACTATAATGTGTTTATGCTTCAGTTACTATGTGTCAGCAATTAATGACAGTGAATCTGCAGGCATCTGTTTACAAAAAAAAAATGAAGGCAGATTTTTTTTTTTTGGTCCTTTTTCAGTGTGTTCAAAGTTCTACTACTCAATACCAGTAAGAGTTACAGTGATTCTGAGTGTTCCCTTTCAAAAGAGACCAAAAGCATGCATATACTCCAAATGGTTAAAAAAACAGCATGCAATTTAATTTGGGTAAGCCTTTTTAAGCATTTTAGGCTAATTTTGCAGGATATTTGCAAATCTATGGCATCATATTAAGATATCAAGGTTGCAGTGATGAGCATTGCCATAGACATTTATGCAGCGATCTCTCATTGCAACTCGATTTCTGCGCACCAACGAATGCTTGCATCATTACTAACAGTGCAAACACAATGTTAATCAGAGATTCGTTGATTATTATGGGAGTTTTGGACTCAAGTCCAGAACTCAGTCAGTGATAAACGCACTGTTTGATTGAAAGCTACAGCTATTCTAAACTGAGCTTTTTTTGAGCGCTTTCTATATATCATTCAATCAATTTAAATAACAGATTATTCATACCCTACTAAGAGAAACTTGCAGACTGATTTACCAAAAAATCCAGTGAAATGTACCGAATACGAATAAATAATGTTCAGAGACAGTAATGAGACAGTCACATTGTTTAAAATAAACAACCACATTCCCAGCATTAGGATCCTTTAGAAGGTAATGTTATTTTTTGTCCAGTGACTAGTGCTCCAGACCCTGTGCTCTAAAGAGGCGGCCTTTCACAACTTTATTACGTCATAAAGAGGCATATTCCAGAATGAGTCGTTCGCTGTAGCAGTGTTGCCAGATTGGGCGGGTTACCAGTTTTGAATTTGATTGTGCAGGTTAAAAAGGGTTTGGTCGGGTGGACAAAATTTTGGCTGGTTTGGGGTCAGTTTGCGGTTTTCAAACATCTACATTTTAAAGTCTAATCGTCAATAAACAAAACTAAAGTGTGCATGTAGTCCATAAAATCAGTCATCATGTGTCTTTACGGGAATTTTACGTGTTGTGTGTGAATGCACTCTCTGATTCCGGAAAATCACTGGCAGTGTGAATGAACCAAAATCAAACGAACCGGTCAAATCCCAGGGTCACTTTATCCGTGTATTTTCCGGAATCTCTGTGTGAAAGGGGCTAATGTGACTTGATTTGACTTGAAATCGAATATGGGACGACTCTTGGCCATGGTCACGTGCACACTGGCTTAACCAGACATCTGCAACTTTTACACCATCCTGACTGCACTCTACTCATCCCTAGTTTTGACTGCTAAATTCTGCGTTATGTTCTGCAATGTGTACATCCGAGGGTTAAAGTCATCAGTTAATTTCTTGATTGGCGTTTTGACAGTGTCCACCTGGACATTTTAGTCATATTTGCTAATTCTCCTTAATTTATTGCCCTGTTTTGATCCATTTTCCTGGGAAATTAATACATTTTTTATTTTATTTTATTATCGTTATTTTGTTTTAAGGAGATACAAATTGTGATTATCAACCTTAAATGACATGGCAATAAAATTATATCACATTTTTTGGCAGTAATTTTTTATTTTTTTTTATTTTTTTGAGTGGGTGGGTCTTGGTGAGCTTGGTGAACCATCCCGATCTGGCAACACTGAAGCTGATTTTGGACTAACAAGGATGTTTTCAGTTTTGAAACTTTTAGGATATTCTTATAATAACCTTTTATATGTCAAAACCTCAAGGAAAATTGTATTTCTCAGTTCATGACCTCTTTAACGCAATTAACGCAGCATCAGTTTTTTCCTGTCATCCTTGGGCTGGGTACAGTATATGATCACACTCTCATTTATTCAAGTGCTATTAAACCATTCAAGTGTAATAAGGGCCATGAAACACCAAAACACCTTTTTTGAGATGTGAACAGATATGTACAGGCCAAAGTATGTGAGCAGAGTGGAGAGGCAACAATTTCCCCTCCGTGCTCACATTGGAAGTTAATAGAAGATGTGAAGGTCACAACTAGCACTGGTCGGTGAACCGGTTGCAGTTCCATTACCGATATGCATTTATTTTAAATACCGCTGCAAACAGCTGCTGAATCTATTCAATGGCCATGAAGAGTGTATTGAGAGTGGACCACTATTAACCTCATGCCCTTCTTACACTAATGTTAACAACTTTATAACCAGGGGTGCACATAAGTGATGCGCATGAGTAACCAAAATAAAAAATGTGCTAGGTAAGTTCAGACCACTCATTTGCGTACCGACATGGTTGACAGCTGTTAATGCACAATCACCGTTTTAGATAGACTATATAAGATTTCAAGGCAAAATAAATCTGCTGTGCTGTGGTTCACTAGGCAGTGCATATACTTACTTCCTGGAAACCCGTCAAAATAAATGCTTGCTGATTTTAAGTTTGAAAATGTTGAAAATTCATATAAAAATAAAACGATAATAAAGAAAAATATTAAAATAAATAATTTTTAAGTGTACAATAAATAATTGTATTTTTATTTAATACTAGTATGATCACACTATTTATTATTTTGTTTATGTTTTTTTTTAAACTAGCTAAATAAAGTACTACAATAATGCTATTATTTATTAAATTAAATTTTTAATTTTAAAACAAATTTTTACATAGTTATATTTAATGGGTCACACTATGTGCAGTGTGAGCACCAAACCAAATCTCCAGGTGCTCTCATGAGAGCCAGACTGAAAAAATGTCACCCCAGTTTATGACAACAATAAGACTGTAATATCAAGAAACATTGATTAAAATTAAGATACAATTTATACAAAACGAAATTCACTTTAAAAAAAGGCTCTCTACAAAACAAAACTTAATGAAGTGGTTAAAATCATGTCTGCCCACTCCATGTTGTTCCCTTTTAATATAATCAACATAGATGAAATAAAAAAAAAACATTATATTATTTAAACATAAATATGAAACTAAACGCGCCTTCTTTAATGGCTACAACATGTATAGTTGGCCTACAGTACAGAGACATTTAATGTCGGAGCAGAATTTAAACGAAAGCCGTCTTACCTGTGAGCATGTGGGGAAGGGGTGCGTTTTTCGAATAATTATTGAATATTATTTGTACTTGAAATGCCAATCCTTAATATTTGGTGTTATATATCCCTGTTTGAGGTCTCTGTGAAAGTTTTAAAGCAGTCTATTAGTGGCGCTTTCAGGGCGGTCACGTCCGTAACATTGTTTTTTCCTCATAAATGTGAACAGGAAAAATAAACTAAAATTAATATTTTATGTTCTATGAGACTCTCATATTTTATGAGACTCAACCGTTCTTCATCCGGTGGGTAGTTATTACTTTTGGTTTGTGCAGTGTAATTCACAGAATTACTAAAAAATATGTTGGCACCTAAAACTTAGAGATTTTTTTGTCATGTCCGTAATGAATATATATTTCCCTCATCTAAAATATAAAATGTGTGTAGACTGATATTTTTCTAATGTCTGGACTACTTTATTAAGGCATTATGGATGTATAAACAGACATTTCAATATATTGGTATTAAATGCATTTTCTGAGAATTGCAACTGCAAATGTCTGCAAATGTCACGTCCATAACGCTGGAATTGCCTTGATACTTTTTGCATTCAAATGAATTAAATAATTTTGCTTATAAATGTCTTCTTGTATCCCTTTATTAAGGAAAAAACTATTTTTTTGTAAATTTCCATTGCGCACCTAAAGATCTTACTGTGTGCACACCCGAGAAAAGTTAGCGTCAAGCCCTGCCCCTCTGAGTTTTATGATTATCTGAATATTATCTTCCATGTGTAATGTTTTGTTTTGACCCTCTGAATTTTAGGCCACATTTACACATAGCCGGGTATTTAGAGAAATTAATATTCCCCTCCTCCGTTTTCAATAATAACATCGTGCACACAACATCGTTTTCAAAAAAGTTGTCATTTACATCAAACCCGCATAAATACGCCGTCGAGCGTGACCAGTAGCCAAACAAACTGTAAACATAGGGCGCTCACATGACATTAAACCTTTTCTGGCACATAATATGACGTTTGAGAAGCTAAAGACCCGTTTCTCCCAGTTAACACGGCAACACATAACCGGCGTTATCAGAAATCTCCACTTTGGCTGGAGTTTTTAGAAATAATCATTTTCTGTGATAAAAACGGGGTTTCGTGTGAATGAGAGGCCAAACCGCAGGGAAATATCTGCATCTTCCCTTCATGTAAACGGGGCCTTAGTTGCTGTAACGTCCATGTTTTGTTACGGTTGCATAATTAAAAGTGATATAAATGAATCTTTTTCCTTGTTTCAGTTCAGAAGTAGATATTGGGTTTGTTACATGTGACCTTTTTCAAAAAATATCCTTAAATTTCTTTAGAGCTGGACATTTTAATAAGGATCAAATAATGAGTTCAGCTTTGAGACAAAACCAACCTGTTTGTGTCTCAGCATCTTCTTGTTTCACACTGATCGCTTCTTCAATCTTCATTTCTTTACTCTCCTCTTTAATAAACGCCATCTTTGTTTGTTCTTCAGTATCTTCACGTAGATCTTAGTTGCTTCACCAGAGTTTTTCTGTGTGTTTGAACAGTTTGACATGTTTAAGATGAGAATAATTAACAAAAAGAAAAATAAATCCAAACTAAATCTCTGTGTGTGTCTCAATCAGCTCTAGTTCAGTAGTTCACTTTCCTGTAGCTCAAGCAGTAGAGTGTTGCAACGCCAAGGTTCAGGGTTCAAATTCCCAGGGAAAGCAAGAACTGATAAGAATATAAATGTGTACCTTGAAATGCAATGTAAGTCGCTTTGGATAAAAGTGTCTGCCAAATGCATAAATGTAAATAACTGTAAATGTAGTTCAGTGCACTGGTAAGAGAGTCAGTCAGAGTGAGAGTTAATGGCCTTTAATGGAGTTAAAGTCTGAATATATAGAATTAAAGTCTGAATATATATATATATATATATATATATATATATATATATATATATATATATATATATAGAATGAATGTCTGAATATATAAAACGAATGTCTGAATATATATGGAATGAAAATCTGAAAATATAGAATGAAAGTCTGAATATATAAAATTAAAGTCTGAATATATATAGAATGAATGTCTGAATATATAGAATGAAAGTCTGAATATATATATATATATATATAGTAATGGTCAAAATTGATGGCACCCCTGATAAATATGATAAAAAATTGCTGTAAAAAATAAATCTGCATTGTTTATCCTTTTGATCTTTCATTCAAAAAATTCACAAAAATCTAACCTTTCATTGAAGTAAAATAATTGAAATTGGGGGGTAAATCACATTACGAAATAAATGTTTTTCTCCAAAACACGCTGGCCATAATTGTTGGCACTCCTAGAATTTTTTATGAGAAAAATATCTCTGAAGTATATTCCCATTAATATTGACCTTTTTTAGCACACCAGGGTGACTAGGAACATGAAATTGTCCAGCTATGACTTTTTGTTTCACAGGAGTTTAAATATGAGGAAGCACAAAGGCCAAATTCCCTGAATATAGAGAATATAGTTCTGATGTGCAGCAAAAGATTGTTGAGCATCACAAAATAGAAAGTGGCTGTAAGAAAATAGCTAAAGAATTGAAAATCCCCATTTTGACCATCAGGGCAATAATTAAGAAGTTATAATCAACTAAAGATGTTACGAATCTGCCAGGAAGAGGACGTGTGTCTATATTGTCTTAATGGACGGTGAGGAGGAAAGTTTGAGTGGCCAAAGACTCTCCAAGAATCATAGATGGAGAATTGCAGAGATTACTTGAGTCTTGGGGGTCAGAAAACCTAAAAAAACTACATCCCTAAGCCTACATCCCCTCATGTTGTTTGGGAGGGTTTCAAGAAAAATGCTCCTCACTCCTCCAAAAATAAACTCCAGCATATTCAGTTGTCAGACATGACTGGATCTTCAAAAGGGACCGGATTCTGTGGTCAGATGAAACAAAAAAGGGCTTTTTGGCAGCAAACCCACCAGATGTGTTTGGTGCAAACAGGGATGAAGAGTACCCCATGCCTACGGTTAAATTTACAGCTGGATCTTTAATGTTGTGGGCCTATTTTTTTTGCTGGAGGTCCTGGACTTCTTGTTCAGATACATGGTATTATGGATTCTAGCAAATACCAACAGATAAAAAATCAAAACCTGACAGCCTCTGCTAAAAATCTTATAATGGGCCGTGGTTGGATCTTTCATCAGGACAACGGTCCAAAACAAACATCAAAATCAACACAAAAATGGATAATTGAGGACAAAATGAAGCTTCTGCCATGACCGTCCCAGTTCCCTGACCTGATGAGTGGAGTGAACTGAAGAGAAGAAGCACCAACATGAACTTGTGAATCTGAAGGATCTGGAGAGATTCTGTATGGAGGAATGGTCTCTGATCTCTTGTCAGTTATTCTCCAAACTCATCAGGCATTATAGGAGAAAACTCAGATCTGTTATCTTGGCAAAAGGAGGTTGCAAAAAGTATTTAATAGCAGGGTGCCAACAATTATGGCCAGCATGTTTTGGAGAAAAACATTTATTTCATAATGTGATTTACCCCCCACTTTCAATTCTTTTACTTCAATGAAAGGTTAGATTTTTGTGAATTTTTTGAATGAAAGATCAAAAGGATAAACAATTCAGATTTATTTTTTACAGCCATTTTTTTATCATATTTATCAGGGGTGCCATCAATTTTGACCATGACTGTATATATGTATGTATATATATAGAATGAATGTCTGAATATATAAAATGAAAGTCTGAATATATGGAATGAAAATCTGATGTTATCAGCGCCATCTTGTGTTATTCATCTACTATTTTTTATACACATTTTGAACAATGAGTGAGTCCGCACGAAATTTAGTAGCATTAATTTTAAGTAACGTTCATCTAATTAACACCTTGGCGAATGCGTGTACGGGCCAAAATACTGGCAACCGTACTCAACATCGTTCTACTGATGAAGAAATTAATTCGCTATTTCATCGCGGAAGAGCGAATGCGGTGAATTCATAAGATTCATAAATTCCTTCGAGAATGATGCATAATGTTCTTTCAGCAACATGACTGCCCATAAGCGCTAAGAATGTTGCAAGAATGGAAATATGATCCTCGAGATGACGTGATGTAGACTCCAAATTGTTTGTTGTTTGGAGTATGACCAACTGTTGCAAAAAAGTCTTGTAGCTCACCAAAGTATTGGAAAATTTCAGGGAATTAGGCTACATTTTTAAATGAATCACAATTCAAAAGGCTAAAACAAGCTACACATTATTCAGTGAGAATTGTCAAATGTTCACTTTCTTTTCACATATTCACACTTTCACATACATTTAGACTTTCATTCTATATTTCAGACTTTCATTCTATATATATTCAGACTTTCATTCCATATATATTCAGACTTTCATTCTATATATTCAGACATTCATTCTATATATATTCAGACTTTCATTTGATATATTCAGACATTCATTCTATATATTCGGACTTTCATTCTATATATATTCAGACTTTCATTCTATAAATATTCAGACTTTCATTCTATAGCCTATAAATTCAGACTTTCATTCTATATTCAGACTTTCATTAAGACTTTCATTCTATATATATTCAGACTTTCATTCTATATATTCAGACATTCATTCTATATATATTCAGACTTTCATTTTATATATTCAGACATTCATTCTATTCAGACTTTCATTATATATAGGATATTCAGGCTTTCATTATATATATTCAGACTTTCATTATATTCAGACTTTCATTATATTCAGACTTTCATTCTAAATATAGGCTATTCAGACTTTAATTCTATATATTCAGACATTCATTCTATATTCAGACTTTCATTCTATATATTCAGACTTTCATTTTATATATTCAGACTTTCATTTTATATATTCAGACATTCATTCTATATATTCAGACTTTCATTCTATATCTTTCATTCTATATTCAGACTTTCATTCATATATATTCAGACTTTCATTCTATATATTCAGACATTCGTTTTATATATTCCGACTTTAATTCTATATATTCAGACATTCGTTTTATATATTCCGACTTTCATTCTATATATTCAGACTTCATATTATAAATATAATTATTTCCTGAACGGCTTGCCATAATATATAAAATACTTGATATATAGGCTATCACTTTCCTAAAAACATTGCATTTGGTTTGGTAAAGTTGTAATCACACGTTTGTGTTCACGTTGCATTTACACTGTTTTGACAGTATGCGGTGATTCGAATCACTGAATTATTATTCGTAACATTTGATTCAACTGACTTGTAGTTTCTACAAGCTCCGTTTCTCCATCACCACTCGCCAGTGACCGAATTCGTGTTTACAATAAACTGATTCATGACATTGGGAGAGAAATGAGACGCACCTTATCTATTACTCATGTGTGAATGCGCTTTACTGACAGAAATAACGTCCATTAATGTTAGATAAAGCATTTTCATTTTGATTTTTTAATCGATTTAAATACTAAATGTTTTAAAACACAAACCTTTCTTCAGCTGAACCACAACAGATGCACGAGCGGGTCGCACACTTATGATGTCATGATGCCAAAATAAAGGCCCTGCTCACACGCTAAAATCACAAGTGCATAGATTATAGTAAAATAGATATCAGAGGAATGCGTTGAATTCTTTGTGAAATATTAACTACTATTGAAAGAGTGTGATATTATGTCTAAACAGCAAACCTTTTATTTTTAGGGAAAAAAAAGAAAAGAAAAAAACATAACAGACTACTAAATATAATCAAAATGTAGTGACAGATGTGATTAAAACCCGAGTTCATAAAACAGTTCATACATCACACTTCAATACCGAGCCACATATAAAAGTGTTTTTTCTTATATTAAAATGTGGACATATTAAGTTAGAATCTAAACGTTTTTTTTTTTTTTTTTTTTTTTTTTTTAAATGCTTTAAAATGTTTTATACATTATGTCATGTTTCCTCAGAACTAATTTTTCTTGAGTATCAAGAAAAGGTCAATGAACAACATTTTTGAATTTTGTGTGTGGCACAAGCTCTTCATTCAACAGAATCTCTGCTTGGAGATAATTACCTGTGTCATTTTGGCTAAATTAAAGATACACTGTGTAAGAATCTGCATATGTGGTGCATCCAGAATTTATAAGTTCACACACAAACCTTATAAAAACGTTTGTCTTCAGGTTAAAAAAAAAACTGTAGAATGTTTTAGATGGGGACCTCTCAGTTTAGTGCTTTGAAAATCAACAATTATTAAACACATTTAAATGTGTATCTAGTTTTGAGGGAAAGGGAATCTAATAGTCGGGGAGCCAAAGTCTCAAAAATGGGTTGAATCTGACATGGTCTGCCATACTTTTTATTTGTGTTTTTTTTCTGTTAACTTTGACCCTAAGAATCAATAATTGGAGGCAAGGCCGTAACCAGGGTTTGAAAATTAGCGGGGTGAGGTGCAGGGCCGGATTAAGAATTCAGAGGCCCCTGGGCACAATTTTCTTGCCGCAACTCTGAACAGCTTTTCTTGTCGCTCTGCCGCATTTGCGCGTGTAATTGAAGAGGACGCGCAACGAGACTGACGGGACAGGAAAGTACGTTTTTTTAGGTGAGAGACTTTTTATTTCGTAACAAGTTACAAATAACGTTAGAATAATGATACAGATCTGTATTATGCTATTGTTTTTGATAGTGTTGTACATTTCTTACAGATAATCATGATCATTGCGTTTGTCTTACCGAATTTGGTATCTTCCTGTCAGCAATTACAGTTTTTCTAAGCTCCTTCTTTTTTATTAATGCCACGAAAAACATTAAAAAAAACAAAAAAATTATAATAATGAGAAATAAGTTCAAAGCTTGTGTTTTGGAAAAGAAAATTAATATATCACTAGCCCTAACATTCAACTTCCCACTTTATTAACGTCCTAAAGTGTCACAATAAATGGGAAAACGAGTCCAAAAAGACGTATAATAGGTGGATCTGGCAACACAGAGGCTGCACCCGCGCCCTCACTCACAACGCGCTCTCAAGCCCCGTTCACTGTTCCTTCTCTCAGCGACATGAATTGCAAACACACATATGACGCGGTTTAAACGGCTAATTATTCATTCAGAGAGCTTGAAATTTAATTTTTGAATATAAAAAAATGACCGAGGTCCGGACCTCGGTGACCTTATAGCTGGCTACGGCCATGATTGGAGGGTCTGCTCTGCTGGAAATATCGCGGAAAAAAATTGTGGCCATTTTAGTGTAAGCACCCTTTATTTTTTATCAGAAAAATGTGAAAAAAATTTTTTTTACTCAAATCCTCAGTGGGTTGGGTAGGCTGTCAATAAATGCATTCCAGATACACAGAACACATGTGCTGACAACATCCACTGAAAAAATAACTCTTAAAACACATTTCTATATGATTTTGCATCAATTTAATGCAAAAAAAATAGGCGTTTTCTCACTTTTTTCCAATATTTTCATCTTTACTTCATTGGCAATCAACTTTTCCCCCAAGTTATGACATCAGTCAATATGTCATTCTTTTCACCAAACAGTATACTCATTCCACAGAAAAAATTATAAAAATCCAACCAAAATCAATGGATCTGTGATGATTTCACTAATAGTTGATCAGCAGGCTCAGAACCTCAATAGAATTTTAGGCTACTCTCAAAATTCTGAAAAACATGCTGGATATTTAACATCATGGCACACTTATGCACACACACATGATCTTAGTAATATGAATGAGTTTGCTTGGAACAACCAACCAACTGTAACCGACAGTTGCCAACGGACTTCGAAGCTGCTCATCGTCTGTGGTGAGTGACAGTGACTTTAGTGAACACCGGTAGGTCTGCCCCAGCGTTTTGGGAAAATAATGGTAATATGGATTTTGTAATGGTAATTAACTGAAAGGACCATGCCAGTTTTTAAACAAGTATATTTCTGATGATTCCTCATCCCAAACGTATCCCTGTAGCAGTAGCAATCATTCTCTTCTGGTTTACTTAGCTAGCTTTAGCCGTTTTAGCTAATTTCTGTGGTTTCTTTAAACGGCCATAACTCCTCACAGGAATGGGGTAGAGACTTTTTTTTAAAATGCTCAGAACAGTGTTAATTTTGTTGACACTATAATTTTCGCCATTATTTTCGTCAACGACATTTTTTTGTCATTGACACAGGGGCGGCCTTAAGCATCTGGGGGCCCGTTTCAATAACTAATATGGGGCCCTGCCCACATAAAATGTAAACATAATAGAGCAGAAAAAGCAAGGATTCCTGTTGGTTTTGCATCATATTATTTTATTACGTGCACTTTCAGCTTAATGAACAGGCAGCTTAACAAATAATCCAACCTTATTTGATTAAAACTATATATAATTATACAACGTTTTACGTTGGAATAAGCCTCGCCCTTTCACGCAGGGCAACTTCACTGCCTAATTGATTTGCGCAGTATATTTTCAGCTGTCTGGGCTGACTTAAAAAAAAAAAAAACAGCTCAAACATCCCCTCAACTTGAAGTATTAAGGAGCCCGGGAAAAATAATTTTTTAAAAATCCGTGGCGACGGTTTTGCAATCCGTGCGCCCAGTTTATAAACAGTAGGCTACTCACGAATTCTCAAACTGTTCCCTCGGTTTAACAAATCGTGCCCACGGATGAATAAACCGTGCCCACGGATTAATAAACCGTGCCCACGAGTTTTTAATCCGTGCTCTCAGATTTGTAAACAGTGCCTTTAGTTTTTGCAATCTGTACCCACTAATTCATAAACCGTGCCCACGCTTTCACAATCCGTTCCCACGGGTTTGTAAAATGTACTCACGGATTTGTGGCTCACTCTCATTTTAGAAGAACACCAGGAGGTACGTTGTTAACGAATCTTATAGTATATTGTTTTATTGTGTATTAAGAGGAATACATCAAATTGTCTTAACTGCGTCTAGCGGGTATGGGTGAATATACAATTTAATATGAATGGCGTGCATCAAAATCTTTTGTTTATTTGTGATAATCTTAAACATAATCTTGATCTTGACATATATATATATATATATATATATATAAATTATTATACTGTAAAAACACATAATTATTGTTGATTTTATGCATCATAACTAGAGATGAAATGGTATGAAAATGTAATTTCATGATTATAGTGACCAAAATGAGCATGGTTATCACATAATCCTGTTCAAAAAGTAGCCTAGGCTACTAATACTACACAATAAAATCAATTCACCAAGTTTTATGTCGAAAATCAGAAAATAACAAATAAACTTACCATCAATATGCACTTTTTGTTTACATAAACATTAAAATAGTAACATTAAAAATGATGGCCAAATTTGAAAGGAGTGTCTTGCAACATGTTATCTACTAACATGTACAAGTTCAAATAAAGTTTTGACAAAAAAGTTTTTATAAAAAGATAAACCTCGCATATTTCAGCCTTGAGCCTTTAAATCATTTTTATAAAAAGAATGATTCAAAAAGGACAAAATACTGACATTTACAATGCACATTAGCTTATCTTTTATTATTAATAGTAAAATTCGGTCCGATTTTCCCGTGGCGTCTGTCGTTGCTAATGCTATGCAACCATGCGCTCTCCACAACGACAAAGAAGTTTTAATAGCTAATGGATTTCCACCACCGAAAAACGCTTGCTGTAGCTCTGCTAGAATATTTATTTACGGAGAAGAAAAAAACACCCGTAGTTTGGGTGCACCCCCATCCTTCATGTTGACTCGTTGCGCCTGGAAAAAATTAGCGCGTCGCTTCAATTATTTGAAATAATGAACTTGAGCGTGCAAAAGACGCAATATTGAACGGCCCTTGGCGAGCTACCTCCAATCAGGCCACGAGCTACTCTCGCGAGCGACGTGTTGGAGACCACTTTAGACATTATGTCTGAAAATCAATATCCTAGGGAAAAAATGAATAGGATTTTCCTGTTCTGTTGGGGGCCCCCTTGGAGGGCGGGGCCCGTTTCAATTGAAACGGGTGAAACATAGGTAAGGCCGCCTCTGCATTGACATTGACGAAAGTGTCAATATATTTCCTCATAGTTGTCGTCATTTAAAGTCGCCATGAACCGGAAGTTACAAATTTTTTTCTCCAGTGTTGTGACATATTTCCAAGTGAAATATTGAATATTGAATAGAGGGCAGGGTTTTTCATTAGCGCTCCTCCTTTTCATCTCTCGCTCATAGCAGACTAACGGTTTGAGGGGAGTTGCCACGCCCTCGCGCCATAGCACATGACAGGAAGAGAAGAGAAGTCGTTTCGAGGGGGGAGGGAAGGATAACATATTTGATTAAAGAATATAAGGGCACATGAATTTTAAAAAAATTAATGAAGTGCACAGATAAATCATTTATAATAAACACTACAATATTACATAAAAATACGAATTGTAAAATTTGATTTCATGGCGACTTTAAAGCTGGTTTTTATTTAGTTATCGTCTCGTTTTCGTCTGTGAATTTTTTTTATGTCACTGCAGTTAAATCTGTGTCTGTATTGCATGTTCAAACTTTAAAAATTATTCATATTAACAGGTTAATTAATAGATGTTTTCTCCGGAAGTATATAATGGGTTTGGAAATTTTAGAGAAATTCTAAATTAATTTATTACAATTTAACTAAACCCATTCGATTTTAGATTTAGTCGACTAAAATCTTATTGTATTTCGTCGACTAAAACTAGAGTAAAACTAAAACAATTCAGATGACTAAAATATGACTAAAACTAAAATGGCATTTTAGTCAAAAGACTATGACTAAAATTAAATCAAAATTTGCTGTCAAAATTAATATGCTGAAACCAACAGAAAGGATGATGTTTTACAGACTTGACAATCAGCTGAAAGCTCAATGTTACTTTCTGGGGAGGAATCCTTTGTGGCACACACAATGTCGTGCAAAGTACACAAATCGTAAAACTGTTGACCAGAAGAGGAAAAAAGATGATAAGCCATAAGGCACTTCATTTGAAACAGAACTTAATCCGGAGCCAGACAGCAGCAGGCCTACTAAAAAAACATGGATGTCAATGCCACAGCCCATCAAACACAAGGAAGAGTGCTTCATTTGTGGAAGAGCATGCACGACCAGAGGGAATAGATCCCCCATTTTGATCCGCCACTTATGAATGCAGTATGAGAAAAAGCAAACAAACTTGAAGATGAAGAGATACTACACAAGATTCATGGTCCTGATACCACAAGGAATGCATGACCAACTACCTGACAAAGCATCTTCATTCACAGGAAAAGACTAGTACTGCCACCACTCCATATGATGCTGCACTGAACCAACTCATATCTCGGATAGATGAGACCCTTTTCAAAGTGAATGCCATATTCTTCGTTACAGCTTTGAGGGATGAATTCCGTAAATACTTGGAAAGCCATGGAGTTCACAATGTTACCTCATATAGATGTTAGTCCTTGATTGCCCACCTTAGAAGGCACTATGATGTAGGTGGCAATTGTAAAATAATGGTTGTGCCACAGAAAGGATGTTCTAGCCTGATTTGCTCAGCAGAAATGAATGTTGGCTGCATGCAAGTTGAAGGAACTTAAGGAGAAAACTGAGGAGGCAGAGAATGAAAAAAATGGACGGCATTTATATAGCGCTTTCACAGACCTATGGCCACCAAAGCGCTTTACATATAGCCTTACATTCACCCATTCACTCACTCATTCATACACTGACGGTGGTGTCAGCCATGCAAGGCACCATCCAGCTCATCGGGAGCAGCTGGGGTTAGGTGTCTTGCTCATGGACACCTCGACACTTGGTCATGTGGAACCGGGGATTGAACCACCAACCAATGTAGAAGAAAGTGATGATGAGTTGACACCAGATGACACCATAGTCTCTTCCTACAACACTGCAAAGAGAATACGGAAGGAGCTCCAGGTGCAACGTACGCAGACCCTGAAGGAAGCAAGAGAACCCAGAACAGCTCAAGCCAGTGGAAGTCACCAGATGCCTGGAAGTATGACTGAAGACCCGTCACTGCAGCTAGAGATATCATACCTGGAAGCATCCCGAAGAGTAAGCTCTAACCTGTATAACCACCTGGCATGGATGATAACAGATGCATCTCCAGAGTTAGGTGAGGACGGCCGGGTGAAAGTCAGTCCTAAGCAGCAAGAACAAGTTCTCAACCTTGCCCAGGATGACCCCACACCAACGGTTAGTTTACCTCTACTGAAAACCCGCCAACCAGCCCTGGAATCTTCTCAGCCTTTTCAAACCAAGGAAAGCCACCTCAGTCTAAAAGATTGTCAAAAGAGTCGCTCCCTGGTTGGAGTTGAAACAGAGCCTAAGCTTCCTGTGTGTCTAGCAGAACCTCTTGACTACCTGAGCATCCTCTGGCATTTAGTGCATAGCTGCCCTACTGTACTATTGGAGGACCTGAAACCAAGTTGTGCTGCTCTAACATGGAGTTCATTCCAAGCATTTCTCATCCCAGATAATATCCCTGCAACTTTGATTAGCTATGGTCCCTTCTTCCCAAAGTCACCAACAAACCCAGATGTGGTTGAACAGTCTGTTCAGTACTGCATGGATGTGTCGAGAAAACATGGTCAAGAGTATGCCATCATCACATGTGACCAAGCAATCTATGAGGTGGTTCTGAGTTTGCAAAAGAAGAACAAAGAGAAGTATGCCAAACTTATCTTGCACATGGGTGGCTTCCATATTGCTCAGAATTTCCTTGGAGCCATTGGGCATTTGATGCAGTCCACTGGAATCGAAGACATCATGGTCGAAGCTGATGTCTGTCTCCGTGGAACAGCAATCAAAATCATCAGTGGGAAAGACTACTATGCAATGCTGCATGCCCACACTATGGTGTATGCAGCTGTAACCGCACTGGCATTGGTAGTACATTTAACATTAGCTCAAATGATCTATAGGGAATTTTAATAATTAACCCCCTGAGGTCGACGGTATCGCCGGCGATACCAGCTCGCTTTTTTTTTATCAGTGTAAAAGAAACTCAGAAATACTCTGTTGACTTTGATTTTCCATAGGAGTTTCATACATCAATCGATTCTGTTAAATGTGTATTATTTTTGTGTATACTCACAATAAAAACAAAGTGTTGTGCTTTTCGCCAAATCAAGAAAAATAAACACGAAGCGAGTTCTGCCTTCTCTCTGTCCGTGTAGTCCATTCTGAAACGCGTCCGAAAATGAATCATAACTCAGCGAATACTTCTCACACAGACACGTGATATATGTCTTTATGAAGCTTGAAATCTCTTCTTTTAAATGAAGTAATTTATATAAAAAAAATGTTTTCAACTCATGTAATCCGTTTGAAAGCAAGGAGAGGTACCGTTTTTCCTTCTCCCTTCATTATCTCTAAATGAGCTGCGGCCGCCCCGCCCCCGGCGCGATTCACATGTAAATAGTTAGGTGATCTAGTATGCATCGCATACGCCCCCCGATCAATGCCATAAAAACACAGTTTCTTCATCAGACTTACTGATAGTTCATCGCGTTTTGAGTATGGCACGCTTCTCCGGCTTCTCCGCCCTTCAGATGATTCTGGACAGCGAGGAAGAATGCACCTTTTCCTCAGAGGAAGATGAAGACTCGGACGACGAACGGCAGCATTTTGAAGAGCGAATTGATCCCGCCGAGGACACACAAAGTTTTACTGTTATATAATTATTTTTCTGATAATTCAGACTATATCTGCTTAGTGTTGGCTAGCTTTTGGCATCTTACATGAAAGATTGCATAACAATATCCCTTTACATTTGTGTATGTGCTCTAGTGTAAACTTTTTCAATGTGATAGGCTATTACTCTCTAAACATATTTGTATATTAAATATATTTCACTCAGTTTTGATTAGCTTATAACACTGATTATCATGCTAAAATACTGCCGTATGTCTTATGTACCTTATTTGTGAATATCTGCTTAAGTGTAATGTGATTTAGTCTAAATATATTTCAGCCTCCGGTAAAATATGTGATAGCCTAGGCCTACTGTCCAAATACTAGACATTACATATATATATATGGTTTATGGTTTTGGTTAAACTATCACACTGCTTATCATGCTTCAATACTGCCTTATGCACAGATGTTTGTGAATACAGGTGTAAATGTTTGAAATGTAGTGATGTGTCGTTCGCGAACGATCCGTTCATTGCGTGCGTCACTAAATGCGTGCGGTCTTTATGGCTCATCAACAGATACTTGCGGCGACGCTGTGATATTTCTCTGTCCTATATCAACAGATATATACATAGATTGTGCGTCCATAACAATTAATTGCCCATCAGTTTACTTTGGATAATGTATGCTAAATATTTTTTTTGTTGTTGTTTTTTAGGAATATGGCTGCAGCTAGCTCTCCTTCTCCAGCACACTCACAAAGGGGCACGCAGTTCAGTTCTCCGTATGATGGAGAATCTTCCCGAGTAAGTCCACAGACATAATATTTACAGATGAAATATAATTGTTTACATCATCATAATATAAAAGTACATATTCTTGTGTGATATTACAAAAACTGTTGTCTTTTTTTATCCATGGCCATTAGTGATCGATAATGATAATAATACAGTGTCTTTGATTGTGTTATCAGTATGCTCACAGTGTGTTTTGTTTTGTTTTTTACAGATGTGACAATGAACTTGTCCAAGCACCTGTCCCAAAGAGAGCCAAGGCTAACCAGCAGGCAAGCAACAGGCAGTCCATTCTGGCATGGAAAACAGAGACTGACATGGTTCCACAGACTGTGCGATTCCGTCCTGCACGAGAAACTGGACCGCAACTGAGCCCTGTAGACTCACATTCGCCCATAAGTGTATATAATTAATTTTTTTTCAGAAAGTGCTGTCTCAACTCTGTGCCACAACACAGGAATTTACTGTGAGATACCTGCCTTTACTTTTGTTTATCGCTCACAATTGCTTTGTTTATAGCAGACTGATTAATTTATTTTGCTCACATTTGATTTGCTTAGAGCAAATTTAGAACATTTAGTTCCTCTACATAGAGGAATTACAATAAAACAGATTGAAAAACAAAACCTTTGAATCTCCTCTTCTTTGTTCAGGCACTTGATGGCCCATAAGCCACTGGAAGAGTGTATGTCACACCCCTGGTCTGAATCTCATTAAAGGAGAACTCCGGTCAATTTTAACATTGAGCTCATTTTATTGTACATTTGGAGCGCTGTCAATACAGAGAACAACGACAAAAATCGGTGTTGCCTACACCGAGTTATTCTATTTTTAAAATTTGCACCCTGTTGACTTCAATGGGGCAAGTACTAAACCTGCTTTTAGCCTCTTAACATCCTTGATGTGTCATTACAAGTGCACAGAAAATGTGAGTGATTCCTTCAGAGTGAACACGAGTGAATCTGACTGCAGTAGATGTGAAAAAAATCTATAAAAAATGTATAAAAATTATGTTATTTAAGCCAGCGCAAATACCTGTGTTTACATCCTGTTTTTCGGTTGAAGTCCAAAGTAGTCGATTGCCGAGTTCACGCGCATAGGTTTAGTTACCTATGATCACGCGCGTGAACTCGGCAATCGACTACTTTGGACTTCAACCGAAAAACAGGATGTAAACACAGGTATTTGCGCTGGCTTAAATAACATCATTTTTATACATTTTATACAATCGACTAAAAGTCTTATTTACACATATTTAGTATGTGTTTTGTGGTCTTATTTCTGCAACTTTCTTTTTTATTTTTTCCAATAACCACGCATAAACATTATTCTCTTAAGAATTCAAACATATACATGCATGTTGATCAGATATTTTGGTAGCCCTGTTTGTGCTATATAGAGTGAATTTACACCTTTGCCATTAACATGTTTATAAATAACTGAAAAAAGCACAAATGTCAGAGCATGTCAGAACACCTCCAGGGCCCAGAAAACAGCTCATACTCCAGAGGGTTAATCATGAATATGATTAATATTTTGCATATTACAGTTAAATTAATTTATCGAAACTGAAACTAGATCGATATGTATATATGAATAACCAATCACAACGAATTATAATTCCTCATTCATATATCAATAATCTTATTTCAAATCAAAGTTATGGGATAACTTTCCATGAAATTAATTTAGTTATCAAACAATCTGTTTGTCCAGCAAACATTAACGTAAGATTAACTTAACAAATCTCAAGTAAAATTATCCTTCTTACAAACGCAAGAAAGAGTATTTTTTCTGGCCTTGAAAAAAAAAACCAACTCGCTGTGTTTATAAAATTAGGTTACTTAAATCGTAACAAGATAAAGCATGTAGCTTGGATCAACAAATCATTGACTTCGTAAAATGAGCATTGAGACAATCAGGAATATATGGAATTTAATAATTGAACTAATGAATACATAACTACGATACACACAGAGTAAATATGTATGTATATACAGAACACGTAAACAAATACAAGACTAAATGAATAACAGATGAGAAAGGGAGAGGATGAAAGGGAGAAAGTGAAACTAAAGGTCAGGATGAGAGAGGAAGGAAAGAGATCATATGAAATGATCATAGTGTGGTAAAAATCACGTATGTAACCTTTTTGAGAGAGACAACAAGGAATCACATCAATCAAAGCCAATCAATACTTGCGTATGGTTCTTGTATTTGTGAAAGACGAGTGCGTGGGTCGTCCTTTTGGATCTGTGCGGTCTTTCGTGTCTTCCGGTGCGAGCAGACGCGCGAAGGTTTAAAGGTTCACAGAACGTGAAGTTACCAACTAAATGATTCAGAGTTCATCTCCCTTTCTGGAGGGAGAGGCGAATATGAAAATAAAACTTAGTAAAGAAAATACAACGGAGATGAGGACTCCCTAAGGAGCCATGGAGCCAGGAATTCTCTCAGACGCAGTGCTCGTGCACGTCCTTAAGGAAGAGGAGCGCGGTCGCGGGAGGTTCAAATCTCTTTAAGGTTGAAGTTGCCGGCTACGTTCGCTTCACTGAACGTAGGTAGAGTCAAAAGATGAAAATAAAGAAAAGACTTAAAGGAAATAAAAGAGAAAACGGAGAATGGAGAATGCTCCCTAAAAGGGAGCCATGGGTCTTCTGAAGAAGTGGGTTCGGACAAGTGCAGGAGAGAGTTTTCCGAAGGGGAGAGAGAGAGAGAAACAGGCAAGTTCCGTCTTTTGAGGGAATCCCATCCCCGCCCCATTTTACGGGAAGGGCAAATCATCTGTCGAGATTTTTCGAGCGGGAAGATTCCTTTGTTTGTTTGGAACAGCCTCTTGGCTCGAATTACAGTGATGTTTGACTTGAGCCTTTCGGCTCCAGAAATATGAAATGTGTCAAATGATACAAATTACTGCAGTTGGTTATCGAAATTCAACTCCGTTAGATTGAGAGAATTTCAACGATATCCCACACGTCATATGAAGATTTTAAGAATATCAAGTTACATAAGATATGCATATTTACAAACATTTGTAAGTTCGTTACATGGCTAGAAATAAGATTTACCCAAAATGTGTTGTACCCTAGGCTACAAATGGAGATGAAGCTTAAGGAACTAAACACGGTACACACCTGATTTGTCTAACCTTATTACCAAAGTTTACCAGGATACACAAACTACACCACGTAAAAGAAAAATTATGAGATGGGAAATTACATGGGGGGTAGGGGGGGAAAGGCAATTGCCAGAGAATGTTGGTGAACATTCTCTAACTAAAACACTATTGATTAAAGAATACATTTCAAAACCACACCTCTATTATAAAGCAAAACTAATCACACATGCATAATGTAATTGTACTTATATTAAAGGATATTCTATCCTAATTCAAAACACAAAGGGATGTTTGTGTGTGTGTGTGTGTGTGTGTGTGTGTATGTCACATAGAAAGTTTCGTTATCTCTCTGTGGGTCCTTTTGAAGCTCCCCACAGGGAAGAAGAATGTTGGTTTCAGGTTTCTGGAGTATCTCTGAGATGCCATAAGTGTCAGAAAAGTCCATTTGCTCCAGTCTCTCTGGAGCCGGCGTATGATTTGTAATTGTGAAGGAATATACCGAAAAGAACACAGAGAGTCCGAATTTGTTAATTCAGAACAAAACGAACGAATGATTCAAATAGCCCAGTCGCTACACAGCCATGTTTGCCCTACACTGGGAAGCATTTGCCAGACCTGGAGTACATGTGTGTGCTTAGCAACAAAGTCCAGCTTCTCCTAGATGCCCTGTCAGAAGAGGATGTAGAGAAGGAAACTTCTGCGTGTGCTGATGCAACTGACCAACTGAAAAAGCTGACATGTTTGATGGCTGAGTTTGATGAAGCACGTACCTCACCTACCACAGAGCTATGGCTAATGTACATGGATATGGTGATGATTCTTAGACAGTTCATCCATGCTGAGTGTGCAGGTCTGTGGGAGGAACACCTGGCTGAAGTGGAAAAGATGTTACCATACCTTGTAGCTGCTGGCCACTACAAGTACGTATCCTGCCTGCCCCACTACCTAGAAGCTATGAGAAGCTTGCCTACACTGGCATCAAACGTCTATAGGGAATTCAAGGATGGGAAGTTCACTGTACGTCTATGAGGAGGAGAGTGCAGTTGTGCGGAACCTGTACTTTGTTCAGGACTTAGAGGAAGACAGGAAGGTGGAAGTGTTTGGCCATGAATGGACAAGTTGCCCAGCCTACCTGTTTGAGCCAGATCCGTCCCTTGACCAAAGTTACGCAATGCATAAAGGAAACAATGCAGACTACCTGGCTGGAATCAAGACAGCCCTTGGCTGCTCATGGGGGGAAGTGGACAAACTACCGCCATCTGACAAGCCTGTTGTATTGGTAGTAGATGCCATGGTGTTCATTCAACGTTACCATCATCTTGGGAGCAGCACCTTCCATGAACTGCAAGGAAAGTACCTGAGGCAGCTCCTTGGAATCCTCCCAGACTAGTGTGACTGCATCCACTTTGTTGGTGATCGATATGATGTCTCCCCTGCTGAAAGTCTGAAAGGTGAGGAACGAGAGAACAGGATGAAGACCTGCCCCAGCAAAATGAAGGAGTACAAGCCACATGATACTCTCCCTATGCCTGAATGGAAAGGCTTCATTCACAATCCACTGAATAAAGCTAATCTGTTGAACTACATGGGGGAAGTATGGGAAGCTTAGAACAAGTCACTTCCTGCAGGATGCACACTTATTCTTGGTGGAATCTTTTGTGATCCTGGTCGCACTGTCCTCTTGTCAGTGGATTGTCAGGTTGAGCTGCCAGAACTTTCCTGTGAGAAACATGAAGAGGCAGATACCAGGATGTTTGCTCATATTGCATACTCAGTACAAATTCTACACCACAAACGGGCTGTAGCGGTTGCAACTGACACAGATGTGATCATGATGTGCATGTACTACATCAAACACATGGATGGGCTGCAGGAGCTGTGGGTGAAGACGATGGATATCTTCCTACCTGTTCATGCCATCACAGAAACTCTGGCGGGGAAGTATGATGTTGCAGCTTCAGATCTTACATCCCTTCTCCTCAGCACCTACATACTTACCGGATGTGACACAGTAAGCTAATTGTACAGAAGAGGAAAAAGGCGGGCCTACACAACTGCTATTAAACACCTGACAGACCTTCTGCCGCTGTGCAGGTACGGTGACCCTGAGGAAAGCCTGGATGTTCAGGAAGAGGTTATAACAGCAGCACGGCGATACATGGTGTCACTCTTTGACAGGAGCGAGCCCATCTCTTTGTGAGCATCAAAGGAGACGTGTTGCCTTCCACCAACTGAAGATGCCTTCCTATTACACCTTCGGCGAGATGCGCCAAGGGGTGCATCTTTTAACGTGCTGCTGTATAACCCACCCTGCCAGTCTTGTTTGCTGTCTCCTCAGGTGGTGAGGGTGAAGGTCTGTCCCCAGAGCAGTATCTGCAGTTTGCCACCCTCCTGATTATCCCACCTCACAGGGACCTGCACCTAGTTAATTAAGTTATGTTAAATTATTTTGTTCCGTTAAAGTTGTAATAGTTGTCATCTGAGGCAATAAAATAATGAAAGTCATTTTGCTGTATTATATTTCTTGTGTGACACATTTCCATTGGGAGAACAGGGTTATGTTGAAATTAAAAATATGCCTAGGCCATGATGCTTAATAATGTGGACATTAAAAACCATATATCCAGTTAAATATCCAGCATGTTTTTCAGAATTCTGAGAGTAGCCTAAAATTTTATTGAGGTTCTGAGCCTGTTGATCAACTAGTAGTGAAATCATCACAGATCCATTGATTTTGGTTGGATTTTTATGATTTTTTTCTGTGGAATGAGTATACTGTTTGGTGAAAAGAATGACCTATTGACTGATGTCATAACTTGGGGCAATTTTTTTGCATTAAATTGATGCAAAATCATGTAGAAATGTGTTTTAAGAGTTATTTTTTCAGTGGATGTTGTCAGGACATGTGTTCTGTGTATCTGGAATGCATTTATTGACAGCCTACCCAACCCACTGAGGATTTGAGGAAAAAAATAATTTTTCACATTTTTCTGATAAAAAATAAGGGGTGCTTACACTAAAATGGTCAAAACAAATTTTTGCGATATTTCCGGCAGACCCTCCAATTATTGGTTCTTAGGGTCAAAGTTAACAGAAAAAAACACGAATAAAAAGTATGGCAGACCATGTCAGGTTCAACCCATTTTATTGAGCTTTTGAGACTTTGGCTCCCCGACTATAATGTGCAAACTTTTTGTTTTAATGCTGTTAGCATATAAACATTGGAGTAACACACAAAAAAACAAAAAACAAAAAAAAAAAACATAGTTGTATTCTAGAAAGAAAGAATTCTCAGAAATAATTTTAACTGATTGTATTTTTTTAGAAGAATTTATACATTATTAATGAGTTTATCTCCCCCACCTTTCATCACATGAGATTATGATATGATACTGTGTTTACTCAATGAGCAGCACAATTCTGATAATTGAAATTCATATTTTTTTCACAGAGATCACAAACAAAACTAAACTAAATAAAATGTAGTTTACTAGGTTCTGACAAAATGTTAGTTGCTGCAGTCGAAATAAATATTTGATTGATTCAAATTCTCCTTTTTTAAAAAAAATCTGCTTGAATTAATGATTTAATGACTTGCTCATAAAGACTTCACTTGTTTCAATAATGGAATTTTTCCTGTAATTTAGGAATTAGTTTGATGGGGTGTTTGACTCAACATAGCGATCTTTTAATGATTAATCATGCAGCTCTGTGTGTCTCATTAACGCAAACGCAAGTCTCATGTTTTATCACATTTTCTGTTGTCACATATATTAAAGTATTGGTTTCTTTTCAGATGTTCTGCTAAAATCTTTATTCATCACAGTTTATTTGCCTGGAGTGGTTTGTTCTGATGATCGGTTCTGTGAACCCGCACTGATAGAAAAACATTGGTTGCAACTGCAGCTATTTTGGCCAATCATGAAAGTCGACTAAGCAACCAACCATAGAAACCTCTGCTGCATTTTTTATACATTTTTTTTTATTGTGCTATGTTTTTTTTTAGCTTAATTTGTATAGCTTAATTCGTATTCGTAGGTTATTGAGTGAATAAAATATAAAAATGCTTTTCATTTCCTTAAAAATCGAACCAATTAATTTGAACTGGAACACCATCATGTTTCCGATCGACAAATGCCTTGATCGTGGTCAATATCTTCTATAACAGTGGTTCTCAACTCCAGTCCTCGGGACCCACTGCTCTGCACATTTTGTATGTCTCCCTTATTTAACACACCTGAACCAGATCATCAGCTCGTTAGGAGAGACTCCATGAACTGATTTGAGTGTGTCAGATAAGAGAGACATACAAAATGTGCAGAGCAGCAGGTCCCGAGGACTGGAGTTGAGAACCACTGTTCTATAACAGACGCAATGGCGGAATCTACACATTATGTTTTATAAACAAAGTTCGGGAGGAGCAAATAATCAAATAATAATTCAAATAATCAATCCAATCAACTTGTCATAAAACAATTACCATGTCTACCCTATCAGCATGAGAGGAAGCATATATTTATTCACTCTGTCAACTCACATAACATTCCTTGACAGTTTTCAGCATCCCTACACTCACTCTCGGCTTGTTCTTCCACAGCCTGGAATACGGGGGGAGTACTTTGGGTTCGGGCCGAATACCGAGCCCGGGGCCCTCTCCTCGGACAGCAAGCCAAATATGCATTTATTCTAGACTCAGTCGAGACCAAAAGCCATATTTGGCAAGACCAGTGGCCGAGACCGAGACAAGTCCGAGTCCGAATACCAGCGAATCCGAGACCATAGAAAAACGGTCTCGAGTCCGGACTCGAGTCCAAGACCGGACTCGAGTACTACAGCCCTAGCTCAGGCTAAGGAGCTAATGGTATATGCACTGTGCTAAGTGTCTCACGCTAAAATGACAGCTGACTTGATGTAAAGCCAATAGTTAAAGTTTATGTTTTTGCCCTTCGAAATACTATAATAGTTCAAATACATAGCTAACAGCGAGACTGTGTGTGTCGTGATGCTGTATTATTCTGCTAGTTAAAAATGTATTATGCAGTAACTTACAATATTGCTCTGAGCATGTGACAGTGATTCATGCGCATATATGTCAGTCAGCGTGGCATTGCACGTCAAGTTCGTAGAGAGTGTAGCAAATAAATATAATATATATACAGTAAATAAATATTAAATCAATCATAACTTGTTATAATTAATTATGAATATTTGGATCAGTCAATAGAATTAACTTAACCACTTAAACTCTGCAGCATATTTTGAATTTTTTAGAGGATTTGGCATATCTGAATTTAAAAGAGTGCCCTTCCCACATCCATTGGAGTAAATAGATAAAAATGGTCTCATTTTACAGAAAACACTCTGAATTTTAACACAGTGGTGGAATATTGCATATATTATATTGTATAAATTCACAATTTTATGATAAACACATATAAAAAGTCATTTTTTGATACTGTTTTTTCTATGTCCCTTTAGAAAGTTTCTTTTGATTCCACTAGGTGGCAGTAAACAGGGGAAAAATATTTTTCTTGATATCACCTTCTAAAAAAAAGTTATTGAGATTTATCTGAAAGGAGTCACTGGTGTCTCCAAGTCTACTTTTACGGTGTACATTTTTTATTTCTGAAACAATAGAGCATACCTGAATTTAAAAGAGCGTCCTACCCACATACATTGGAGTAAATGGAAAAAAATGGTCTCATTTTACAGGAAACACTCTAAATTTTAACACAGTGGTGGAATATTGCATATATATTTATTGTATTTATTCAAAATTTTATGATAAACAAGGATAAAAAGTCAGATTTTGATTGATTTTAAATAAAAAGTTTTTATTTGAGTCTGTAATTTAGGACCTGTTTGGTGTATGTCCCTGCGGAAGGTTTCTTTTGAATCATCTAGGTGGTAGTGAATAGACAAAAAAAGAATGATCTTTCTATCCCCTTCTTAACAAAAGTTATTGAGATTTAACTGAAAGGAGTCACTAGCGTCTCCAAGTCTACATTTACAGTCTCCATTTTTGATTGTTAAAAGAATTGGGCATACCTGAATTTAAAAGAGCGTCCTACCCACATACATTGGAGTAAATGGATAAAAATGGTCTCATTTTACAGAAAACACTCTAAAGTTTAACCCAGTGGTGGATAATGTCATATATTTTATTGTATTTATTCACAATTCTATGATAAACAAGGATGAAAAGTCAGATATTGATTAATTTAAAAAAAAAAGTTTTTATTTGAGAGTCTGTAATTTAGGACCCGTTTGGTGTATGTCCCTGCGGAAGGTTTCTTTTGAATCATCTAGGTGGCAGTGAATAGACAAAAAAAGAAATATCTTTCTATCATCTTCTTAAAGGTCCCATGACATGCTACTTTTTGTAGGCTTTAATATAGGCCTTAATGGTCCCTAGTACGGTATCTGAAATCTCTTTCCAAAAAATACAGCCTCGGTGCAGAATTATAGCCACTACAAGCCAGTCCCAGAATGAGCTTCCTTCAGACAGGCCGTTTCGGTGTCTGTAGCTTTAAATACTAATAAGGAGGAGAAAGGCGGCGCAAGGTGGAGGCTGGGTGTGGCCTTGACCATCTTGCGCAACGGTACCGTGGCGTGCATGTTTACGTTGGATATAGCAATGGCACGAAGACACGCAGTCTTTCAAGCATTTCAGTTTGACCCAGAATCTGATCCGGATGGAGAAGCAACGGATGAAGAAGTTGCAACTCAGCAGCTCCAGCAGGACGTTTCCGAATGGTTAGTTTAAAATATTATGTCTGGATATGATACTTTATTCGGATGGTTAACAGTTATTATCATGTAGCTAACGCTAACCTACTGTTGCCTTTTCATGAGAGATCTGTAACATCTGTAATTTATCTTATTACAATTACATCATCAAGCTCTGCGATCTTGAAATGCGAATATCGCGCGCGCCGTATAACCAACAGGAAAACGGTTATCCAAATAACAAAGAAGTGTACAACACTCGCGTTACAGTGTGTGTATTCACACACATAAACTGCATAGCTGCATAGCTAATGTTACAGCCACATTCTACTTGTAACAATCTAGGCAAACATAAACAGTAAAGCAACACACTTGTATATCATTAGTTGACTTACTTGTCCGAGGTGTGTAGCTGAGCCAAAGAGAGTGATCCAGACTTCAGTTTCAGACGTTCAGCAAGCCCAGCTCTGTATTAACCCTTCGGTGTTCATTTGTACATCCAATTATTGAGCAATTGTTATGCTTCGATCGCTCAAAAGCCATGTTATCTCTTGTAGACAAACTAAAATCGCGCGCGCGCGTTCCTACTTCCTATCGCATTTTCTCATGGGCGGAAAATATTCTCTGGGCGCCTGGGCGGGCAAAGCAGAGAAAGGGGAGGTAACATTCCTCCTTATAACGTCACAAGGAGGAGATTCAAGATCAGCGCGATTGAGCTTCCATTTTCTCAAAGGCAGAGAAATATAGCAAAAGCTCGATTTACACCGATTGAAATTTCTAGAAAATTGGGGACCATATACAGGCTAGGGGAACTCATATTAATGTTAAAAAACCTCAGAAAGTGCAAATTTCATGTCATGGGACCTTTAACAAAAGTTATTTAGCTTTAATTGAAGAAAGGCAATGTCTTCTCTGAAGTCTCCACGTTTACTCCATAAACCCAAATTATTCAAAGTGCAAAAACAGGCTTATTACCTGTAAAATACTATTTTTACCATGTTACATTTGACAAGAGAATAATCACTTTATCACCTAACTTAACCCATGTCATGTAATATATTAACAAAATAATGAAAAGTAGCAGAAAGTAGCAGTTCTTGTATTTTATTATACATAAAGATAATAAACTCCAAGAAAATAAATTAAATGTTTAAGAGAAAAATATGCAAAAAACAGTGCAAAAACACAATATACAAATCTAAGATATAAAATAACTATATACAGCACATAGTAACTATAAAGAGTCAACAATTTACTATAGAAGAAAAAGAAAAAAGGACAACATGTAGTTTTTGTTTTTTGCAAACGTTGAAATATTGCAATAGTTGACGGAACTGCACATTATCCAGACGAGTGTCCATCAGTGTGCCATTTTCTAAAACAGTTTCTAGATGGCACCAAGCACAATGATACATTGCTCTTTGTACAGTACAATGGAGTCGTTACTTTGAGGCCTGAAAGTTTGCACAAAGCACAAATTCTCCTCCCACTTGCGGCATCTGACCCAAAGTACTCCGGACAACATTGCTCACCTGCTGCGGCAGATGTGGACGGCTCCGGGGCATGCGATGTGGACGGCTCCGGGGCATGCGATGTGGACGGCTCCGGGGCATCTGAGGTGCTGGATTGTGTAGCCAGCTCAGACACAAGCCTCTCCCTAAATTCCTTCTGGCTGAGAGGACTTTTGTTCTGGGATTTGCAGTGGTGCTGGTGCAGAATGAAACAGTTTACTACTGCAATGTCGACAAAATGGAAAAAAAAAGTCTTGTACCATTTCTTCGTTTTGTGCAGGACATTATAGTACCCGATGAGGGCATCCGACAGATTCACACCTCCCATGTGTTTATTGTAGTCTTTCACTGCTGCTGGAATCGGGACACTGTGCCTTTCCCATACACCTTCGGGACTCTTGACACGCCTGAGGACCTCATCACCGTCATATGCCTTGTGCATTGTTGAACACATAGTCACCTCTCTTGTGTCCATCCACTTTACAAAGAGAAGCTTCCCGTCTCGAAGCCATCGAATGGTTCCCCTTTGGGCTCTGCGGCTGATGTCATTCGCCTTGGTTTTGGGGAAGCCCCGCCGGTTGGTCCGTATAGTGCCACATGCCAGAGTCTTCTTGGCAAGCAAGTCTGTAAAAAGGCATGGGCTCGTATAGAAATTGTCCATAAAAAGCTGGTAGCCTTTGCCGAGAAGTGACAGATCCAGAAGCTGCATTACAGAATCATAACTGAGCCCTTTTCCAGTGGCCAGGGAAGTTTTGCCTTCATAAACGAAGAAGTTCCATGTGTAACCACAGGCAGAATCAGACAGCACGAAGAGTTTGTAGCCCCACTTGGTCGGCTTGTCTTTCATGTACTGCTTGATGCCGATTCGCGCCCTTGAAGCCACCATCCTCTCATCCACTGCTAGCTGTCTGTCTGGATGGAAATAGGTTTTGCATGCCAAGACGATGTCATTGTACAGGGGCTTGATCTTGTGAAGTCTGTCGTAGGCTTCAGTTCCCACTTTTCTTGAGTTGTCTCGATCATCCTCGGGATTGCTAAGATGCAGGTTCCAAGAAATGGCCTGAAATCTGGACCTTGACATGACCGATTTTGGGAATGGTAGGCGAGAAATTTCTTTACCAGACCAGTAATCAACAATGTTTTTTGCACCGAGGAGCCCCATGTAGATGACAAGTGCGATGTACTGATACAGTTCGTGTGCATTCAAAGGCAACCAAAGGAAACGTTTTCCAGCCTCCGCCCGCATTTGTGCAAAGGTGTTGGTGTTTTTCACAATGGTTTCCACCACAGAGCTTGTAAAGAAGAGCTGAAAGAGCTGCAGAGGGGAATAGATCCTGTCCATTACAAGCTGCGCTCCTGGGTTTCTTTTTGGGAGGAAATTTGGCAGCGCTGGAACCTCATCCTCCACACTGCAGTCATTCCACCTTTCTGTGCCATCATGCTCAGACATCGTACTTGCTGACCTTTTTGTCCCCTGTACATGAGACCTCCCTCTGGTTTGCTTGCTGGCAGTTCCAGCTCTTTGTGGCCTCACAGAATCACTAACAGAGGATGTGGGGGTCTTGGAGGTATGAGGTGGGGAAACAACCTCCTTGCTGCTGGTGCATGGCAAATCTGGCTGCCACTCTTCCTCACTGTCCAGACTGCAAAACAAAACAAATTTATAAATCCACATTGCTATTTAGAAATGCATGCTGATATTACATGCACAAAAATAATTCACATATGCACATAACAGATACAAGAATATAATTTGCATATCCACATAAGATACACAAATAAATGTGCATTCAAATATGAATGCAACAGAAACATGTAGAATGCATTTTATGTATAGATTACAAAAAAAATGTAAATAAAAAAGCTGCACATATGCATGCCATAGTTCAAATAAGCTTGGGAGTATTTGCTTTTGACATACACACATGCATCAATGCAAGTGATGAACAAACGCGTGCAAAACTAAAAATATGCATGTCAAATTATTTTAGCACATGTGGGTGCAAAACAGCACAAAATGCTTGCAAAAGCTCCCAAGCTTATTTTATCATTGCATGCATATGTTTTTAGGTGAAAAAACAACGCACGTGCTTAGTTAGCAAAACCACCCATGCTATTCTGAATTAGCGCGTGCATGGGTTATAATATTTCTCGATGTCTGTTGCATGCATATTTTGTATTGTTGCATGCATTTGTTCATGAAATACACAAATACAATGTTTATAAGTTCGAAATGGGTACTTACGCAATGCATGCATATGTTTTTAGGTGAAAAAAAATTCTCAAATACTCATGCACAAACACGCGACACAAAAAAAAATCTGCATGTGCTTGCTAACTAAACCACCCATGCGATTCTGAATCATCGCGTGCATGGGTTATAATATTTCTCGATGTCTGTTGCATGCATATTTTCTACTGTTGCATGCATATTTTGTATTGTTGCATGCATTTGTTCATGAAATACACAAATACAACGTTTATAAGTTCGAAATGGGTACTTACTCAATTCAGGATCTTCGCCCGCATTGTACGTTGCTTGTCTAACAGAGTCAAAACTTCCATCACTGCAAGTTTCAGTATCGCTCTCTCGATCAAGCTCTGCCAAAACAGCCTCCACACCGACAAAAAACTTTCTTGAAGCCATTGTTCAAAAACAAACACTCCAATCAGTCCTAAAAAGCACGCAATAACTCGAAAAACCAATATCCAAACTGTCACTAACCACGCCAAACTCTTCTGCTCTGATTGCTGCCAGCCGCTGGAAATTCATAAAGACGACCCGCCTCCTAAACTTTGCAAAGGGAGATCTCGGGCTCTGATTGGTCTACAATCATGATCGGCATGTCTATCGATCACTAAAAAGCTCAGCTTTTTTGACGTATGACGCAATACGTGATGACGTCATCAGACATTGCGCCTGATAGAGACGATCCACTAAAAGTATTTATCTGCATCGCATGTTTTGATCTGGACATCGGTGACATATTACAGTGTCAGTTGGCCATGCATGCTCACAGACATGTGAAAATATTCTCATTTTGAAGAAAACAACCTAAGGAACGAGCTGATATAGCGTTTGTGGCTAGTAACTCCACACGGAGTAAGTGATCCGAGCAGGAATATGACTCATGTGTTTGCTTGTTCAAAAGAATCGATTCAGTTTTTGTAAATCTTTTGATAATAATGTTACTGTAATTGTTGGATCGATGAAATAAACTACACAGTGATATTCTTGAGAGTGAGAGCTTTCATTTGATATATGACTTGTCTATTTTTGGTGAGTTTATGTGATATAAATATTAAATTTAATATCGCTCATACCATTTTTTCAAGGGGGGGTCGTTGCAGGAGGGGTCGAATTTAGACCTTATTATCTTCTTCTATGTAACATAAATGCAAAAGTGATGGGGTTTTCCTGAAAGCTGAGGTTCTAAGCTTTCAAACAATACCATATATATTTATGTTTGTGATGCACAACTTAGAGATTTTTTAAAATGATTATGATGATGCAATATTGGACCCACTGTGTAGTAAAATTTATAGTACAATCAATTGACCTGTATGTCCCATGAACACTCAGTGTTAATTGTTTATTAATTCTAAGAAATTTTCATTTGCAGGGTGAGAGAAATATTTTTCTTACTATACAGTACTACTCAGAATAGGTAGTCAAAATGTAAAAATTGTAAACTGAACTTTATTGCAAGCAGAGAATCAGAACCAAATATGTATTGTGTACGTATTGTTAAGTTTTATTAAGTAAATCACAAACATAACTAATTTAAATACACATACACACAATCATACATACATGGGTAAAATGGTGAGTGACTGAATAAAACCGGAAGCAGGAAATGGAAATATGAAAAAGATACCTTTAATTATGAAAATAACCATCAGCTTATTATTTTCAAATCACCTCAAAGCATTGTGAAGTTCCTGAAGAAGGATCTTTATGGTTCCATGAGTCGCAATCGATTTCTTCTGCATTGAATGAAAAAACAGGAGAAGGGAGGAAGAGTTGATGGTTGGATTTGCGATTGACGACTTCTGCATTGAATGAAGAAATTGTGCCAAACTCCTGATGTTGTCATTGACTCTGTGGTTGAGAGAGTCCCTCTGAATGAGCACATGACTGGTTGTGAGTCAAGGCCTGCTACCCTGGTGCAGCTACGCGAAGGTACCAAGAAGGCCAAGAGAGGGAGGAGGGATCTATATATTCTTTTAAATGCTTACATTATTCCTATAAAATTAATAATCAAGTCTAAGCATCATTTCTATATTCAATGAGTGATTCACATGTACTTTTAGCCATATGTTGCTGTGAGCGTTTTGCGTCGAGCGTCATAAGTGCATTCTTATGTCTGTGACTAATCTTTGTTGACCTTAAAGAGGACCTTGAAAGAACGCGCTCTTTGTATTGGTAAACCAGCCACCAGAAGGGGTCAAGCCTGAAGAAGACCCTCACCATATGTAGAATATATATATATATATCTGTTTCTAGCTGACCATGTTAAGGTTACAGGGGTCAAACACTACGTGGCTTACGTGATCTGATTCACAGAATTGTACTTCCTTTATGTGTATTTCTTTAATGAAAGTACTGTTTTCTGAGGAGGGAATGTTTTATCAGTATGTTTTGGTAGTCTCTCCTGATAAGAGTGAGCTCAGGCCCTCTTCAACCTTGGAGGAACTGCGATTCCGTAGTGCTTTTGTATGTGCGTTGACTGTTCTGTCCAGGAGTTAGGGAACACTGTGGTATGCGACAACAGACCCGAGACGCCTTTCTACGACCTCCGAGGTCACCTCCGGACTAATCTTGGAATTGGACAACACCTAGCTTGATTAATGTTGACTCATCTTCCTATCTATCTATATGTGTAGAATTGTTTAGACTTTATGTTCTCTTAGCCAATCAGGAGTAGCTAACATGTGTGTACTGATGTCATTTGTGCTCTTGGAAATGGTATAACTGGTGTGAGATTTTGTGTATGGTAGAGAAAACAAATTTTTATTAACAAATAGCGTAGGAAGCGTCGTGACGTAGAACGAAGTACAGCTAAATCAAACGCTACGTCCTATGTCATACACCGGCATCCATCTCCCGTGAACGCGCGTCGACCGTTGCCGGAAGCAAGATATTTTCATTTATAAAGTTTTAAATATGTATATTTTTACGACAAAACCGCACGGATTACCCTCAGAAGGCCGTCGTTTATCCCCCTGGAGCCGGATGGATTACTTTTGTGAATGGCTTTTTTTTTCTTTCTTTTTTTTAATTAGTAATGATATTTATACACATGTTTATTAAAATAGCAATGTTTTATGTAAAATTCTCATTAAAGAAGACATTTCTCAGTTTCATTCATGGTGAAAACATGAAACGTGCCATAGTTTAGTGGAAGATTGCTACCATCAACTGGAAAACAAACACTTTTGCTAGTGCTCAATGAATAGTTTGTGTATGAATGACATTTGGACGATGACATCACTATTTTATCCAGAGTGGCTATATTTAAATGAACTAAATTAACAACTTATTTACAACAAAAATAAACCATCACTGAACTTACTTAAGCTGGACTATGACACTATTTTCTTCTAGATCTGCTGTGAGAAGCAAACTTTTTTGCGTTATTTTTCTGTTATCACTGTAAAGCTGCCTTGAAATAATCTGTATTATAAAAAGCGCTATATAAATAAAGGTGACTTGAATGCTAGATGTAATGCTCTTGCTCTTGTGTTTAGGCTGTATATATATATATACACTCACCTAAAGGATTTTTAGGAACACCTGTTCAATTTCTCATTTATGCAATTATCTAATCAACCAATCACATGGCAGTTGCTTCAATGCATTTAGGGGTGTGGTCCTGGTCAAGACAATCTCCTGAACTCCAAACTGAATGTCAGAATGGGAAAGAAAGGTGATTTAAGCAATTTTGAGCGTGGCATGGTTGTTGGTGCCAGACGGGCCGGTCTGAGTATTTCACAATCTGGGGTGCGTTTCCCGTACAACTATATAGCTTGCTGCTTAACTACCATAGTACGATGCATCGTTGGAGAAATCAACTAGCTAGTCACGACTGTTTCCCGAAACCGTATGTCGCAAAGTATCGTTCAACCACGTTGGTTTATGACGTCTCGCACGTGGTGGACTAATAACTTATTTTAATTAATCTGTTTGAGATCGAATTAATGCTAGATTTTGTCATATAGCCTAAATTACAGACATGGCATCTGAAGACCGTTTCTAATTTTTCTCAGTTATTTTGCTTTATTACCAGACTCAATATTTGGCTCGTTCTTACATAGTAGAGCACGTTCGCACATGCGCAGTCCTCAAAAACGGTGCTTTAAATCTCTTGACAAACTAAAAGACGTAAATTACATTTGTATGTATTCTAAATAAATAACACGGGTTGTACTGAATGTCAGCTTGCTTATTTTGCTAAAGATAAGGATTTATTCAGTCTAAATCTAGAAACTCTCAATCTAAATCTAGAAACTATGCTTCTAACCACAGCTCGAGAGCTGTCGTTCCAACCACCAAGTTTGCGATGCTGTTTGCAAACGTTCGTTGGAACGATGGTTTCGGGAAACACCAAATCGTTGAACTATGCTGATAACAATGGAACTTGCGACCATAGTTGGCTAACGATGCTTTCGGGAAACGCACCCCTGCTCAGTAACTGGGATTTTCACGCACAACCATTTCTAGGGTTTACAAAGAATGGTGTGAAAAGGGAAAAACATCCAGTATGCGGCAGTCCTGTGGGCGAAAATGCCTTGTTGATGCTAGAGGTCAGAGGAGAATGGGCCGACTGATTCAAGCTGATAGAAGAGCAACTTTGACTGAAATAACCACTCGTTACGACCAAGGTATGCAGCAAAGCATTTGTGAAGCCACAACACGCACAACCTTGAGGCGGTTGGGCTACAACAGCAGAAGACCCCACCGGGTACCACTCATCTCCACTACAAATAGGAAAAAGAGGCTACAATTTGCATGAGCTCACCAAAATTGGACAGTTGAAGACTGGAAAAATGTTGCCTGATCTGATGAGTCTCGATTTCTGTTGAGACATTCAGATGGTAGAGTCAGAATTTGGCGTAAACAGAATCAGAACATGGATCCATCATGCCTTGTTACCACTGTGCAGGCTGGTGGTGGTGGTGTAATGGTGTGGGGGATGTTTTCTTGGCACACTTAAGGCCCCTTAGTGCCAATTGGGCATCGTTTAAATGCCACGGCCTACCTGAGCATTGTTTCTGACCATGTCCATCCCTTTATGACCACCATGTACCCATCCTCTGATGGCTACTTCCAGCAGGATAATGCACCATGTCACAAAGCTCGAATCATTTCAAATTGGTTTCTTGAACATGACAATGAGTCATGTTTTGGTAGTCACTGTACTAAAGACACCGTACTAAAATGGCCCTCACAGTCACCAGATCTCAACCCAATAGAGCATCTTTGGGATGTGGTGGAATGGGAGCTTTGTGCCCTGGATGTGCATCCCACAAATCTCCATCAACTGCAAGATGCTATCCTATCAATATGGGCCAACATTTCTAAAGAATGCTTTCAGCACCTTGCTGAATCAATGCCACATAGAATTAAGGCAGTTCTGAAGGCAAAAGGGGTCAAACACAGTATTAGTATGGTGTTCCTAATAATCCTTTAGGTGAGTGTATATATATATATATATTAGGGGTTGCACGACTACTGATTTCTGCTAGTCGATTTCTTATCAAAACAATACTCGAGTTACTCGACTACTCGTGGTTCATGCTACTGTAAATGAAAAGACATGAAATATCTAGATCTTATCAATAGACATTTTTAATTCATAGCCTAATGCAACAATTACATAAGTAAACTCTCAAAACATTATAATTATGACATTTCATTTTAGATTTTTCATGTAACAGTCTAAAGCCAAATAAATAGCCGTTCTTGCCTTTCATTTCAGACGGGGCCGTTCACATATCGCGTCTTTTTCGCGCTCAAGGTCGACATTTCAAATGTAGGCACGCAGCGAGCGCGCTCATAATGGAAGCAACGTGGTGCGCTAGTTTTTCCAGGCGGGTTTTTCCTTCTCATCTCCAGAAATATATCTAGTAGTAAAGCTAATGCAAGGGCTAGAAATCAATTAATCCTTTGCTGATACTTCTTCGTTGTCATCATGGAGAGCGCAGTTCATGTTTGGTTGCATAGCAACGACAGACGCCATGGGAGCGCAAGCGCTTGTAGGACACAGCGGCACGGCCGCGCTTTCCGCACGTTTTTAGACGCAATATGTGAACGGCCTCTTGCAGAGTTGGCCAATTACTATATTTTTGTCATGCTTGATGAAATACTTCCACACATCTGACGTGTGGTGTCTGTTGGTGACATTCGCCATTTTTAATTCATTTATGGTTAATGGACGCTCGAGTAGTCGATTGTTTCCGACAGCGTCGACTAGTGGTTGAAGTAGTCGATCTATCGACTACTCGACTAGCCTATGCAAGCCCTAATATATATATATATATATAGGCTAAATAATCATGAACACAATGACGAGGTGAAATGGGCTGTGATGCATGGGGCACCAGGTAAAATCTTGCCTAGGGCAGCAAATTGGTCAGGGCCGGCCCTGGCTACAATGAGCATTCATGATTAAATGTTCGTTGACAGAAATGTTGAAATTAAATATTTATTATACACATTTTTACAACGTTGAAAAACTTTAACCCTTTCACACGTAAGTTTAAAATATTCTGGCTGACCCCCCAGCGTGAGTTTTTCAAGGCGACCGTTATTTAGAATGTGTCACTTTATGGTTTCCATGGTGACGCGTCATTGCGTGTCACGTGACACACCGCAGCAACAACAGAGCTGAATGAATGATGATCTGCTTTAATGTCATTTTCCTTTTTTATTCAAAATATTCACAAATTTGTTAGATATGGCATGAAATATCTGATATTCCGATTGTCAAATATATGCAAGTGGAAGTGTTTTGTTGTTTAAACACCTTTATAATGATCGAGTTAGTTGAGCTGTATGCGCGATGGGCGCCGCCATCTTAGTTTGTGCCGCAGACGCAGTTCAGAGAATCGGATCTGTTGGATTTACAACACGTGAATTCATCCACTTCTCCCGAAATACATCAAAGTAAGTGGCTGGTGAACTGGGAGGAGAATAGAGTAAACTTTAAAGTTACTTACACAATGTGTATCTGATATGAATAAAACGTGTCTAATTATAATGGAAAGGATTATTATTGCCTCTTCCTTTAACATCAGTGTGTATTTTACAAACTCTAAATGTATTGTTTTTTTAGTACTTATATGTCTGAAACCTAAAATAAACATTATGTGGTTGAAAACACTGAAAAGTTGTGATATATGACAGCTCTGAGCGCGCCTGTCTCTGGCCAGAGCCCGTCTACGGAGAGCCTGCCCACTCCCTATTAAGTCCTATTGTACCGAATTTTAGTTGTAGTTCCACTGGATTGCTCTCTTTCACCTGATTGCCGTTGAGAAATCTCAGATTTGATTGTAGGTTTTGCAAGTTCAACATAGGTTATAGGTCGAAATTTGAATCAACGAGTACTTAAGTCCTTTTGATTTCTTACAGGTTGAGTTGTTGTTGCCCATAACACGCTAGCATTCTGCTAATGAACGCTGATTGGTCAGTGAAGGACTGATTACGACCAGAGATACCGCTTGATGGCATCGTGTCATCCGAAGTGGGACCAGAAACAAACAAAACAAAAACTCTTCTAGCACGTGTATTTACCTGTGTCAGCTGTGTTGTCAATGCCTCGAGAGAAAAGAAAGTGCAGAGCGCGAAAGCACCAAAGCGACTGAAGGACTGCCGTAAAGCAGTATCTTTGGTCGTACGATGTGTATGACGTCATTGGCACTTTAAAAGACTTTTTAAAGCAAATAAGTGACTCTAAAAAATCTAACACCCAGCAATGTGTAATTTCTTTGCATCTCTTTTCGAATACAACATTCAAATTACTAGACAAAAAATTATATCCTGAGAAAAGTGGATTTTGATGTGTATAGCGCCATAGACCTCCATTCATTCTGCACTCGTCCTGTGAGCGCCCTCATATGGAATCAGAGTGGAACTGCAACCAGTTCAGAAGCCGGAAGTGTACTGAGAGTGAAACTTCTCCCCTTATTAGACATTCTCTGCTCTGGCTCAGCACCAGCCAATGCGCGAGAGCACATTTGAATTTAGCAGTTGATCACGTCATGCACTGACCGTTCTAATCACACCGGTACGATCGTACGTGCGAAAGGGTTTTAAGAATGTTTGTCATGTTTTTCCTCCTACAGAAATTATATTAAAACAAAAAATATTTTTTCCATTTTCATATTTTTGAAAAAGTCCCAGGGAGCCACTAGGGCGGCGCTTAAGAGCCGCATGCGGCTCTGGAGCCGCGGGTTGCCGACCCCCGGGTTAATGTAACGGTAAATGGAGTCTGCACGAAGCTCTTTTGAAGCTATCAAATGGTGTCGCTATTGGACACTTACCGTAATTGTAATTATTACTGCCCTGAGATTTCTTATAGGCTACTGTTGACTGTTTTATCGCTGTTTTTTGAAGAAGCAGCAGAATTACTCTTGCCTTGGAGAAAACAACACGGGCATAGCGACAATTTTGCATATAAATTATTACTTATAGGGCTTGAATTACAACCTGTGGGCAGTTTTTCTACATCCTTTTGTGAACGTCGTTTTACACTTGTTTACTGCACAACGGGTCATCTTAAAAGTGCCGTCGGAGCTACCAATCTCTGTATAACGGGCGTTGGAGCCCTCTGCTGGTAGGGAATCGTAAGATGGCCGCTCGAACACTTCCGGTGGCTTCACTGCCTACTGGCAGTTTAGAACGTCATGAGCTATTCAGTCATTATATAGATCAGTGGTACGCACAAAAGACGGTGTACGCCGCTCTCTACGCAATAATTGGTATTTATAAAAAGCAAACTTTTAAGCAAAAAAGGGAAATGTGCGGCCCTTCACGCAAACTCTGACCCAGGCGTACACACAAAAACGGGTGAAATGAGAAATGGCGAAACCGTCAGCAGATGGAAGAAACACATGAAAGTGTGTGAAACTGTAGACCGTTGTGTAAAAGAAATGGAAATACTGCCTCTCATAAATAACATAAAGACTTCACAAAGCAAAAAGACTCTTAGAAGATGTGGCAAATGGAAGGATTCGGAGTGAACGCATCTTCAGACAGCAAGAAGACTTGCTGGCAAACGAGGACGAGTGGACCTCTGCGGTCTTTTGGGCCCAGCGTTACAGAGGAGCACTCGGAGGAACCATGCCGTGCCAGTCCCACTTCAAGTCCTGACAACACTAGGATTCCTGGCGACTGGCACTTTTCAGAGGGAATTGGCTGACAGGTCAGGTATATCTCAGCCGACCCTTAGCCGGGTAATGCTAGACGTGTTAAAAGGCATAATAGCTTTGTCCCATGATTGCATAAAGTTTCCATACACGGCGGGTGAACAGGCAAACAAGAAAGCTCAATTTGCAGCTATGTACGGTTTCCCAAATGTAATTGGTGCTATTGACTGCACTCATGTTGCCATAAGGGCACCGAATGTTAATGAAAATTCTTTCATTAATTGAAAGCATTTCTATTCGATCAATGTCCAAATTATTTGTGATGCAGACATGTTGCTCACTAATGTAGTAGCTCGGTGGCCTGGGTCAACCCATGACTCATTCATTTTAAGACACAGCAGTGTTGGGTGCAGACTCGAGGCTGGTGCTGTGCGTGATGGCTGGCTTCTAGGTACGTTTGATTAATAGACATTTCACATTTTACTGTACTTCAATGTCTTAACCCTTTCACTATCCTTGCAGGGGACAGTGGATATCCCCTCAGGCACTACAACATGTGCCACAGCCGAGCTCGCGCTATAGTGGAGTGCACCATCGGCCTGTTTAAGGGCAGATGGCGCTGCCTCGACTGCACTGGAGGGAGGTTACTGTACACTCCTGAAAAGGTGTGCCAAATCGTGCTGGCATGTGCTGTGCTACCCAATGTGGCACAGTTTCAAAACGTGCCTCTACCCCCTGACGCCGATGGCTGTGTTGGCCCCGACCCTGACCCCCATCCCCAGGCATTTGAGCCAAATGCTGCTGCTGTGCGCCAGGGTTTGGAAGTGATGCGTCGCTTGTGAAGAACAACAAAAGGTGTGGAACCATTATATTATTTATTCAAGAATTCCCTCATTGTGCAGTTTATTTCAGTTAGGACAGTCTTGATTTCGCCCAACTCCTTGGCCACCTCTCTGATTGAGTTAATGACTTCCCTCTGCATTTCAAGGACTGCATCGCTGAGGACACGGCCGCTGCTGGAGGGTGGAGACGCTGGGCCCAGACGGCTGCTCAGCTGCAGCATCGGAACCACTGGCCCCGCTGGAACACCCAGCGACTGAAATAAAGATTGTTCTATATGAATAAACTGTAATCATGTAGCCTACATACATGTGACTTGACTGCATTAATTTTAATTTCACTTACCTGTGTCATCCGGTGCATCTGGTGCGTCAGTGTCCCCCTCCGCCTCAGTCACCACTCCACTTAATAGGGATTCCCCAATAATTGCCACCAGTCTCTCATCAAGAGGGGTCAGCTCCGGTGTCGCCTTTCCCCCACCCGTGGCAGACACACTCTGGCGATGGAGCGCTAGACGCTTTTTTGCATCGACTTTGATGTCCGACCATTTCTTTTTTTTTCGGCCACGGTCCGAGGTTGTGAGGCTGCAGCTTTAACGGCGTCTGCACCCTTTTGCCAGCCCACACTGTGCCCTCCAAACAACATTTTACTCCTCTTTTCCACCTCGCCAACGATAATTTCTACTTCACATGAAGTTACGTTTCTTGGTTTTCCTCTGTGTTTGCCATGATTTCGCAATCGATGAATATTAACTTGTGGGTGTTTCATGGACTATTTATGGGCAACTATGGGCGTGACATGAAGCCGCAAAAGCTGCGCTACATTTAGAATTGATTGTGATTTATTAAGGGAAAACTGCGTAGGATGTGCGTGCGCACGGTTTTATAAATCTGAATATTTCTGTGCGTACGTACGTCCTATGTTTCATCCGTACGCCACTTCTGACGCAAATCCTACGCAAAGTTTTATAAATGAGGCCCCAGGTCTTCTTTCATTGTATCTGGTCCTGGGTCTTTAAGCTGTTATCCCCTAACAGTACTATCATAATACATACTATTAAAAACATAATAGTATCAAAAGATACACTACACAAGACAGTAAATCATTCACTCAGTGTCCTGGGGTGAATGTTCATTTATAGATCAGGTTGTCTATAAATGAATGCAGGAAAGTCTTGTTTTTAGGGCTGTGGGTCTTTTCTATGGCCTCTGCTTTTTACACGCGACCACATTTTTTAGAGCAATAAAACTTCTTATCAGTGAGTAGTCATGGTAACTGAGGCCGTTCTTGCCCTAGTTGAGGGATGGGATATTTGTTGTATATTAAATATAACAAATAATTGTGTCTGATTGGCTCAGCCATTACAAGAGCTTTATTCAGTCCATTTTAAATTCTGATTTTGGCTGCCTCTCAAATGGGTCAAACCATAGATATTACCTAAGAAGTTCAAGTAAATGCGCTAGAAATCCGTGCTCATTCAAGGACGTGTATTTATTGCATGAACGGAGAAAGCACTGACACCTGCAGGATTTCACTACGCACATAAGTTTTTTTAACACTAAAAGTTAAATAATCATATCAAGTCTATCTGTTCCGTGAGAGCAACGGTACCGCAGAACGACTGTAGCCTCCACATTTTTAGACATTTTTAAGTCTAAAAACTTTAAAAAGCAACGAAATTGTCAGACATCCATTAGTATGTAATGTATTGTAATTGGCTGCTTTTTCTGCAGCACATTTATACTAAATGTGTTAGTATAACTCTTGTTAGGTGAGCTTCTGATTGGTGCGAATAAAAGTGGCAAGAGACCTAAGAACCCCGGAATTGAGCAGAGAGATTATGCTGCACCTAAAGAACTGAGTTGACTATTCGACAAAGGGTATTTTTCCCACTGATGGACTGAGTATTTCGAGTGCCTCACTGACAAAGGATATCTTCCCTGCTGATGTGGGCTCATCTAATACGTGTGATTCTACAAACTGATAAAGGGTGGTAACGTTTTATGAGATTGTGCTGTGTTTTAACCCTTAATAAAAGAATTGTGTGATAACTGTCATGCTGGTGTACTATTCTCTGAGCCCTCCAGTCCGTGTGGTTGATTCAATATGTAAAAATGTTATTATGCCCCCTTTTTTATTTTGTTGTTGATTGTTATTACTTGTGTTAATAATAATAAATAAAAACCTTTTAAGCCTAAAAATCCTGGATCATGTCAAATCTTTAATTAAAAAAGTAATTGTGTGCACATCCCACCTTCTGGCAGGTGCAGGACAAAAGGAACTAATAAAGTGAAAAAAATGTGTGCAAATCTTCAACAATGAAATCCAGCTAGTTGAGTAATCCACATACAAAGAATGGACCCCAGATTTCACAGAATGAGCCCCAAAAGTAGCCATAATCAAGTTCAGATTGACAACATATGATTACCTGTTCAATCTACCGCTCAATTAAATAATGAACATTGCCCTGCATTTTTTAATTCATCTTTAGTTTGTCCTTTTAAGTTCAATCTTTCATTCATATTGTGGTATTTCATAGCAAACAGAAGTTACTAATACTACTAACTAATATTTTGAGTTGTTAATATACAGAATGGAGCGTTGGCTCAATACTACTGAAATTAGAAGGCAACTGCTAAATATTAGAAACTTTAGCAAAAAAGATGGTTAAGTCTAGATACAGGAGTTTATATATACATGACAAGAAAACAAAGCTTAAAATCAAAGTATAAAGAACACAGGAAAGCAAATAAGAGTAGTGTTACAGAACATGGATGACTTTTACTTTTACTTTAGACTTTTATTTGTCCCCATAGGGCAATTGGTTTTGCAGCAAGATAAACACAGGACAGTCACAGATGCACAAATACAAGACAAAAAACACATAAGAAGTACTTAATGTAACAGGCCCTTGTTAAAGTAACATCTGACAATTCATAGTATAGCAACATTTCCATAACCATCCCCATTTCCGCGACAACATCATCAAAAACAAGCAATACTATACATATTATAATAATAATAACCCCATCACTATTTAATAGTTATAGTCTGTCTACTCCTCTGGGCTGAATTCATAGACAAGATGGCTCTCGGGACGAATGAATGCTTATATCTGTTATTCTTCACTGGAGGTAATCTGTACCGAGACCCGGAAGGCAATATCTGGAACTCAGAATGAAGGGGATGGGAGCTATCAGAGATAACTGCGTTGGCCTTCCTAACTACCCGTCTATCATACAGGACAGAAAGGCTACTCTGCTGAACACCTATAATTTTACTACTAACCTTCACTATATTAGAGAGGGCAGTTTTGGCCTTGACAGTGAGACTACCATACCAGCAAATTAATGAAAATGTTAAAACAGACTCAATGTATGATTTATAAAAAAGGGTCATGAGAGTCTTATCAACACGAAATTTTGACAGTTTGCGAAGACAAAACAGTCTTTGTTGGCCTCTTTTGCAAAGCATTTCAGTGTTAGAGGTAAAAGTTAACTTATTGTCGATCAAACTGCCTAGATACTTGTATGTTTCTACTAATTCCACCATCTTCCCATTTATAATAGTGGTCTGTGGAGTTGATGACTTACGCCTAAAATCAATCTGCATATCTTTTGTCTTTTCAACATTTAGTTGAAGGAATGCCCTATCACACCAAAGTGCAAAATCATCCACAACAGGACCATGGTCACTTTCCTCATTGGAGAGGAGACTGACAATAGCAGAGTCATCGGCAAATTTTAAAATATGTCTATTTTCATGCTATTAACGATTCCAAACTGATGATCAGATTTGGCCCACAATCAGTGGCAGTGTGAACATTGCCTTAATTCCACGGATACATATTTAAAAGGTTTCCTTTAAGTGTAAAACTTTACATTGAGGGCAGATGAAATACTTCTCCAGTTTGAGTTATTACATGATTTTTAAATGAATTACATGATTTTTAACTGATTTACATGATTCCAATCTTTAAAGGGTACATAACATGCACAGTTTCACCTAATCTCATGTTAATCTTGAGTACCTATAGAGTAGTAGTGCATCCTTAATATCTCCAAAAAGTGTTTAGTTTTATTATATTTATAAAAGAAAAATACAGCTTTCCAATTCTCTCCGGAAAAAGCCGAGGTCCTGGAGGCGGAGCTATAGAGTCAAGCGGTAGTGCTTGATTTCCAGCAAAAGACAGAAATCTGATCCAGTTGTACTTACATGAATAAGGTCTTTTATCACTGGGACCGCTCCACGTTTTAATAGCAAACGATTTGCAAATCCAGCGTCGACCTGAGCCTTTTTAATAAAACATTCGTCACTGAAATGACCAGAACACACAACCGCACTTGGTACACTCGGAAAAACAAACTGCATCCACTGTTCCTGTAACGCCGGGTTCTTTAGAAAGCTGAACACGGTAAGCTTTCCCTCACATCCAAAAACCCACTTTTTTGGAGACATTCTTGAACAAATCCTATGCAGCGCTGGCTGCCGATGATTTCCTGTTGAAGCGCGTTGATGTGCGCGGTCTCGCTCTCCTCTGGTTGACGTGTGCGCGGGCGAGCTTTTCCGAGAGAAATGCTCATATAAGGAGTTCCACTCTCATCTACGTCATTAGATCCACGATCGAAAAAAAACAGCCGAAACTTGTACCAACCCGGAAGTAAGATTTTCGGCACAGAAATTCTCCGTTATTCGTCCAAAATATTTTTTTTAAACTTTGCCCATGTTTAGCATGAGAATCCATCTCTTTAACACTGTAAACAACTCTGAATACATGAAACACCATTGTACCCCCCCTTTAAAACTCCTTCCAAACTGATGACATTTACAACAGTTCTCTAGAGTGAATCTTCTCATGGCAGGTAAGGTTAACTTTACAACTGAAACTCTTTCCACACTGAACACATGCAAATGGCTTTTCTCCAGTGTGAATTCTCATGTGATTACGAAGATATTCTTTTTGTGAGAAGCTCTTCCCACTCAATTTGCAGGTGTGAGGCTTCTCTCCAGTGTGAATTCTCATGTGGCAATCCATGGTTGATTTATGTGTAAAACTCTTTCCACACTGAGCACATACAAATGGCTTCTCTCCAGTGTGACTTCTAATGTGATCCATAAGATTTCATTTTTGTGAGAAGCTCTTTCCACACAGTTTGCAGGTGTAAGGCTTCTCTCCAGTGTGGACTCTCATGTGGGAATTAAGTTTTTTTTTATGTGTAAAAGTCTTTTCACATTGCTTGCATGTGAAAGGCCTCTCTCCAGTGTGAAGTCTAATGTGGGAATCAAGGGTTTTTTATTTGTAAAAGTATTTCCACACAGTTTGCAGGTGTAAGGCTTCTCTCCAGTGTGAAGTCTTATGTGGCTTTTAAGGCTTTCTTTTCTAATGAAACTTTTTCCACAATATTGGCAGGTGAAAGGCTTCTCTCCATTGTGAACTTTCGTATGGGAATCAAGTCTTTTTTTATGTGTATAAGTCTTTCCACATTGCTTGCATGTGAAAGGCCTCTCTCCAGTGTGAACTCTCATGTCAGAGTCCTGCACGGGTCCGATTTTGTAAATCCGCACCCGCCCGTACCCGCAGTGCTTAAAACCGCATCCGACCCGTTTTCCGACAGCAGCACTACTTAAAATCCGCACCCGACCCGACCCGACCCGCTTAAAATAGAACCGACACCCGACCCGCACCCGAAATAAAATCAGTTTAGCCAATCACATTATAGACACATTTATACATTTGTAACATTTTACCAATCGAACAGATGCGGCTACAACATGCCATGCAATTTCGTCTAGCCTACATCTGACAATTTTGGGTTCAAACACGCCCTGCACACCACACATACTTAACAGTGTTAAATTTTAAAAATACTGTTCGATAGAACTGATTGCTTTGTTACCACAGTTATCTGCGTGCTTCCTCGGCGATGAAGTTCCACATTTGCGGCTATCCAACACGAAAATGCATGCAGCAAATAAGCCATTCACAATATTTTCTTCAGATAACCCTGGTGAAAAAAAAGTATACTTTATTATATTTGAAATATATTCCCTTTTTCAATAGTACATTGCAAATATATTTAAAAAAAATATACTATCTTTAAATATATTAAAAGTATATTAGCATCATGCTTTTTATCTATTTTTATAATACAACTTTTAACACACTTTAAAATAATAGTACTTTAGTATATTTTCTAAAAATATATTTAAAAGCAAGCATACTTTTAACATATTTCTAACAAGTGCACTATAAGTACATTGGTAATAAATATATGCTTAATTACACTTTTAAGAAATATGCTAAAAACAAGCATACTTTTAATATATTTCTAACAAGTGCACTATAAGTACATTGGTAATAAATATATGCTTAATTACATTTTTAAGAAATATGCTAAAATCAAGCATACTTTCAATATATTTCTAACAAGTGCACTATAAGTACATTGGTAATAAATATATGCTTAATTACACTTTTAAGAAATATGCTTAAAACAAGCATACTTTTAATATATTTCTAACAAGTGCACTATAAGTACATTGGTAATAAATATATGCTTAATTACACTTTTAAGAAATATGCTTAAAACAAGCATACTTTTAATATATTTCTAACAAGTGCACTATAAGTACATTGATAATAAATGTATGCAGGGATTAAAGTGAAAAAAATTCTTCTGACTGAATTTTTTTTTTAGGCCAAGTCATATTCCTTTACCTTTTTAAATAGTCGAGACCAATAGCGTTTTAAGGGGAGACGTTTTAAACCGCTTTAATATTGCCAGTAGGCGTATCAGTGAACAGTTGCAAAATCAAATGAATAAATAATAAACAGGTTTCTTCACCTAAGTTAGAGCTGCACGATTATGACAAAAATCATAATTGCCGATTATTCCCTTTGAATTGTAATTGTGATTTATTAATTATGATTATCAAAGTTTACATTTAATATAAACAAATTTTGTGTAAACATGTTTTAATTTGCCTATATATATATATATATATACATACATACACACACACACACACACACACACACACACACACACATACACACACACACACACACACACACACACACACACACATATATAGGCAAATTATAACACGTTTACACAAAATTTGTTAAAACACACAAGTACTTCCCCCCTTTACTTAACATAAATTGTAAGAATATGACTAATAGTAAAGACTACCCAGCGGGCACCTTGATGTCAATTTGACGTCAAATATTAGACAAAATTTGATCAAGATGCTGCAAAACATAATTTCAAAGTCAGATTATACATCAAGTCCTTCTAGTGGTTAATTGGTGAAAATATTAGGTTTATCCCATACTGAAATTGATTATGTAGGTATATGGGCCAACATGTTTGACATTGAGTTGACGTCAAATCAACGTCGTGTTATAGGCGTTCAGTTGATGTCATATTGACATCACATTGATATCAATGTAAATAGCAATTTTTTTTCTTTAGGCCTCAAAATGCATCCATTCGGCACATGTTTTGAATCATATGTTGTTTGATTTCTGCATGAAAGTGGACTTTTGTAACTTCTGTGGTTAAAAACATATAAACAAAAACAAAAAAAACTATTTATAAATAAACATGTAGGCCTATGTAAATTACTGATAATGAAAGAGGTGAATAGTATTATATTTTACAAAAAATATACTGATTTGCTTAAAATCAGTAAAAAAAAAAAGTAAAGTAAAAATAAAATAAATATGCAGCATTTTTGCTGTAACCCCACATAAAGTATGTGACATGTGTATATCCTTATTTTTTATATACTTTAAAATTAAAATACATTTGCCATAATTGATAATGAAATTGTAATACCAAGTATATACATATTACAAGTTACAACTACATGTTAATTTATGGAAAATTTACATTTTTTATTAATGTTTTCATAGTGAACATTTTAAAATTATTTCGATTTTCTTGTCTTCAACTGATAGATGCAAGGTTCTTAAAAAAATCATATTTATTTTTCAGAAATTCTATTTTCTTTTTATTATGAAAAATGTAGGGCCTACAATGCCCATTCATATTCTCTATTCCTAATACCACCTGTTGATGGCGCCTTTTTCACATTCTCGGGTTTTTCTGCAGCTGAAGAATGGACTACAATTAATTAATTTATTTTTGTGTGCAATTTGATGCAAACCTAGTATGACATAATGTTATACATGTATACACGGGAAAAAAAAGAAAAGAAAAAAATATTTGGAGGATTTACGACGTTGATGACCGTTGAAATGCACGTCATCACGTCTTGCGAACACAGAGGCTAGTGGCAGTGCGCGGCTGCGCGCTGAAGTCGTGAAGTCGAAGCAGCTCGACGAGGTTGGCGCTTTTATCAGGTGAGTAATAAACATCTCATTAAATAAATCATAATTGGGTAACTTTGAAAACTTAGAAGATTGTTTTTTGATTAAATATTTGACGTTGCAATGAGTATTTTGTTCTTTTTGGTTAATTGAAATTTCCCGCCAGTTAATGTACGTTACTGTGAAGGATTCTGAGGTAATTTAACAGAGTTAGATCCATTAAGCAGGTAACTATTGTTTTTTTTTTTTAATGTCTATTTTGAAATGTCACGAGTAATGTTAGTTTTACTATTTTTGTTCGTACTAATAAAAATGCCCTAACGTTTGAATCTCTTTCCCGATGCGATTCGACAAAACGCAACATAACCAATTATAATTCAAAATTGTGTCCACTATATGCGAAATTAACATGACGTACATCATTGTTATGTCTTTATCAGTGCAGTTGGATCGTTGAATCGTCGTATACTGTAACTTACACAACGAGTTCGCCAGTAACACATTGCGTTCAGAACGACGACTTGCAACACGAATGACTCATTTGAACCGCTTCATTTAAGCTATTGAACTTTTCAGTCACTATAGGGACGTCTCGCGTGACGTCACGCCATTTGGAGCAGCCATTTTGACGGTATAGAAAATACTAAACCGCCGGTGATAATACAGGTCGTCGCGAAATATTCACCTATTCTGGACGCTGGCGTCCAAATCAAAGAGTTGCTGACCCATCCGGACTCGTGATACCGATAGCCTGCTAAGCTTTTGTATGCTTAATGAAGCTCCGGTGTAGCGTGATGGCAAGTGAATAAGGTAGCTGTAAATGTCACCGAACTCAATGTCAGTAAGTTTTTCTACACAGTTAATGCCTGTAAAAAGAACTTGTGGAGCTTCATAAGGATCTATGATTCCTAATTCCTTTATCTTACTCTTGTATATTTCTTTTTGTGATGACATGACGTGAAGAGTTGCCTAGCTGACGGCCGCTGCGCTAGATAGTGGTCAGTGTTCGTCTAAACCAGTGACCGTGACGCTGAAGTGTGTGAGAACAAATGAATAACATAAGTGCGAACCACGAACATTTATTTATTTGGATTAAATATTTAAATATTACATTTTAATCGTTCTGTGTCATTTTTAATTCTCAATCTTTTCACTATTCTCATCAATTCGCAGCCATAAAACGTGATAATCCGCATTCTCATGTATGTACGTTAGGTGCGCTGAAGTATTCCGTCAAAATGGCTGACAGACACGCGGCTAGGGGTCACGTGACTGGGAGATCCCTATAGGGAATATAAGAGAGAGAGTCATTTAAAATGAATCACAGAGAATGCAAGATGTGATTGAGCTTTGATCATTTAGTAAGACTGGTTAATTCAGTTGGCCATTGTGGGCTGAAAAGTTAGTTGAAGATGATAAAAAGCTTTATTTAATAAAAAAAATAAATAAATCCTGTTTGGTTGAATAAGCAATGTTTATATAACTTATAACTTAATAATTGTCATTTTCATCTAATTTTATTAGAAATAATAAGTTGAAGTCACTTTGGTTAAGCCACTTAAAGGTACGGTTGGTTACGTGTGTGTACAAGTCAAGATCAGGATGACACCACCTCCGCCTCATTAGGTAGGCTAATGTCTACTGTTATTTCCCATAAAACGCAACAAGCTAAACAGCACAGACCGTTATCGCCAAAATAAAAACACATAAAACACAGATCCAATGTTATCAGCCTATAGCCTATGTGCTGTTTGGTGTAACAATGGACCGAGTTCCACATATTTCCCCTCACCAAACACATAAATACTATTACGATTCTCATGTATTCGATTCGATTTCACAATGCGCTGCCACAGATCTTATATTATTTTATGTGACTAATTACTAGGGCTGGGAATCGATAAAAAAAAATTAACTAATTAATTGCACAATTTGCTGTAATTAATTGCAATTAATTGCATTTCCTCCAAGCTTGTAATCATCAATAATTAAACTTCGAATCACCGGAAAAAAAGGAACAGAAAATAGCCCTATATTAAAATAATATTAAACATCAATATATCAATGTATTATTTTTTTTCAATAATCAATCAACAATCAATTTAAGATTTTTTTTTTTCAATTTTTTTAACTAATTATAAAAATAAACTATAGTCCTAAAAAAGCTATTATTACCAGAGCATGTATGATTATCATTTACTCTCCCTCAAGTTGTTCCAAACCTTTATATCTTTCTTTCGTCTGCTGAACACAAAAGAAGATATTTTGAAGAAAGTCGGTAACCAAACGACTGATGGACCCCATTGATTCCATAGTAGGAAAAAAAATACTATGGAAGTCAATGGGGACCAGCAACTGTTTAATTACCAACCTTCTTTAAAATATCTTCTTTTGTGTTTAGCAGAAGAAAGGAAATCATACAGGTTTGGAACAACTTGAGGGAGAGTAAATGACAGAATTTAAATTTTTGGGTGAACTATCCCTTTAACATTGTTGGCCAGCAATATCCTACTATACCAGCTCAGCAAACAGAAGTCTAAAGAGAAATTTCACCTTATTTGAGCGGACTTTGCTTTTCCAGTGCTCGGTACATTGAAACGTTTGGGCCGTGAACGACAGAGCAGAACGCGCAGCGCAAACACGGAGTCGAACATTGAGCAGAGAGCGCAGCCGCCTACACCTATGGCCGACACACACACACAGACACACGGAACGGAGAGTGCGGCGGCGCACACGGAGCGGAAAAGACCCGCTCATGAAAGCTGCGCGAGAATGAAACCCGATGCACATATTTTCGGCTTTTCAATAGCAGCCGCAACAGGAAATCATTAAAACGAGGCAAAAAAAAAAGTGCTGCGTTAAATGCGTTTTTTTTTTTTTTTTACGTTAATTCCCCCAGCCCTACTAATTACATATTGATATTTGATAATATAATAATACATACAAAGTAATGCATGAGTCCGGCTCTTGACTTACAGAGACAGGGCAGAGCTACATAGGCAGTGTGTTCAGATTTTTATTTAATGTAAATTATTTTTTGGTAAACACCAAAAAACCACAGCAATATATCGATGAATGCCATAAGAAAACCAGCAGTAGACTATAATCGATTATGGTCTGTTACTGGTGAAGTGTCCATGTCTGCATTGCAATGCATCGTAAAAATATTTATTTTAGCACCTCTATATGCTAAATTTAATTTATCGTTTAGGCCTAAGTGTCTATAGATGGATAATACAACTAACGTATTAAAATACTAACAAGGAAGTATCTGGTTTTGACTGAGGTTGAAGCAAAAAGTTCAGTATAGATTTTATTTATTATTTGTCTGTTAATTAATGATGGTATTCCTTACTGCTGAAATGCATGATAATTTGTTTCAATGTTTAAAAATATAACAAAGGCCCATGCATTGTCACTATTACACAACATCTTTGTAAATATAAATGTTTTAGAGATCTATATGGATTCCTCTTATTTTGCAGCTACTTGTGACGCTAAATTATGGCATACCACAGAAACTGGAGGAAACGTCATGCTGAAGTGCTGTCTCTTGCAGATGATGATTCAAATAGCAGTGATGCAGATGGGTTACTGAGGGCTCGGTTCAGTGAGGATGAAACTGACTCTTTGCCACCTTCAGCCGATGGCAACATTTCAGATTATGACTCTGATGCGTTAGTGCTGTCTTCTGACACTGACTCTGAGGTTGCTGACAATTTGTGTGATGATTCTGCAGAGGAAACTGCTCCTGATCTGGGAGAGGAAATTGCAGCATGGGCAGCTACCAACAAATGTAAGCGATCTGGACTAAATGAACTACTAGATATTCTAAGGCGCCAAGGACATCGCCTCCCCAAGGATGCCAGAACCCTGCTGAAAACCCCTAAAAGAGTGGAAGTAGTTGATCTGTGTGGTGGACAATATGCCTACTTTGGTATTGCATCAGGAGTACTGAAGGTTTTATCCCAGAATCCTGTTTTCCATGAAGACCGAATAGATCTGTGCTTTAACATTGATGGCATTCCATTATTTAAATCATCAAGCCTGCAAATGTGGCCAATCCTGTGCAGTTTCCATGATTTTGCACCCTTCATTGTGGCACTCTACTGTGGAAAAGCAAAACCGACAAGAAGTTTAAATCGCAAAATAGACTAAAACTAAGTAAAATAGCAGTGTGCCAAAACGTTGCACGGTACGGTACGGCTTGCTTCGGCTCGCTTTAAATTAGGGCTGTAATCTCCCAGTCGATTATTTGGTCGATACGTTCTGGCTCGACCAAAATTTTGATTGGTCAGTTTTTTTGCTGCATTCATTTCATCAGTTTTGCCGTGTTCATTTCAAAAGTTCCACATTTGTTTCATCAGTTTTGCCGCATTCGTTAATAAATATTATTTTTTATTAAAGTGGACATGCCTTTTGTGTTTAAGAGTAAACACTTTAAGTTAGGGCTGCATAATTAATCGAATTTCTAATCACGATTACGGATGTCACAATTACGTAATCGTTCAAAGCCGCGTTTACAAAAGAAAATCCACTATGCGTGCATTTAGAGCATGTTATGTTATGAGAGGCAAATCACGACTTCAGAAAACCCTGCACAAATAGGAACTACCAGGCAGTGACGTAAGTGTACGCTGAAATAATCAAGTCTTTCCAGTAAATAATCAAGCTGCAATCAAGTCTTTCACCTCAGAAAAATGGACTTTCATGTCAGCCGTTATATGTGCTATGTTATATCAGCAGAGGAGAAAGACCGCGGAATTTAAAAATACTACTGTTATTGTGTCACGAAATGTAGTTTTATGAGTTTTTCAGTCGAGATTGTAGTTGTTTTAATCTCAAATATGTTGTTTGTTTATACAGATAGTGCCTATTTAAAATTTTTATCTGACGTTTGCGGAGTTGTGAGATCCAAGGGATCACCGGGCGCTCATGTATCCCGCCTGGAACAGCCTTACCTCGGCTAGTGCTGCTTACGTTTGCCGCTGATGGATGTCTCTAGTCTAATGGAGTGGTTAAACATGGGATATAATTTGTCTTGTGTAGGCTATATCTAACGGACGATCTTTGATCTCATTAAACTATAATTTGTTCCTCTGGCAAATCGTTTTAAGGCTTTTTATACCTTTAGGCTACTTATACTTTCATAATGGCTGTCTAAGCTAACTAAAAAACACACTAACAACGAGAAATGTTTAATTTCACAAACTATAGCTTCGGTTAAATACTAGTATATGAAAAGTTAAAATACATGCTAACTGTTGCAGTGCCACTGCCCACAAACATTGATGCTAAATAGTGCTCACTAGTTATGTGAAATAGTTGTGGATTGTCACTTACCGGAAAAACTGGAGCGAAGTCCTCCTACAGTGTCGGTTAGTGCAGTTTATAGCAGAGCAACCCATTTTATGTACGATATTTCAATACAAATGTTCAGAAAGATACAGAGGTGGTATGATGTGTTGTGTCAGATCATGGCCGAGACGTCAAATTTCAGGAATTCCACTCGGCGCAGCCTATGCTCAGCTGTCAATCAAGCTGTCAATCAAAGTTAACCACGCCCTTATTTTTCATATATTTTATATCTAAATACGATCTAAACTAACGAGTTATAAAAAAATTCACTCCCCTCACAGTTGTCAGGCACTCGGAACCTATCGAAAAATACAATAAAAGTCCATGGGACCAACCTGTAAAGACATGAATTTATGCTGTGAAAACGGACATTTTAACATGGGGTCTATGGACATTTGCTCCCTTTTGGGACCTGCCCCTAGCGGATTTTCAATGTATTGTAGTTTTTCGCACTTCCGGGTAGGCTTCATTTTTCAGATTAGAATGTTGCCCCTTGGTTTCATTTCATAGGCGTTAATTTTTCTCAAGAAAAAAAAAACAACTCACCTAATGCTGTAAACAGAAAGCCCTATCAGCTGGTAGTAGGCTATTATTTAAAGGAGCTGTATGTAAGAAATGTATTTCAATTAATCATAAAATGGCCCTGATATGTCACTAGACATTAAGAAATCATGTTCATTTCAAATACTTATATCACTGACTTTTTTTACTATTAGCTAGAGATGATCGGTTCACGTGCGCTAGGGATCTGTCACGTAACATTTACAAGTGCCAAAACGGTATTTATTGTTTGAATTTCGTAATAAAAGTGACAGAATCTGAGAGCTGAGATTTTTTTTTTTTTTTTTTTCTGTGCGTGAGAAAATGGATGTGTGGCGTGTGAAAAGTGTCAATTGCGCGTGTCTCACGGTGAATGCGTGAGAGTTGGCAGCACACTCCACTCCGTTTTGACCACCTCATGTTTGGTTTCTTTTTTGCCCCCTCAAGTTTGTGTCGGGTCTCTCGCCGCCCGCGAGAATCTCGTGTCACGTCGCAATGTTCAATTAGCCGACATTTAATTTAATCGAGTAAATTCTTGTTGACAATTAATCGATATTCGATTAACCGTTTACATCCCTAGTATTAACAAAGTTTGGGACTGCTATTTAATGGCTTTAGCATAGGCCTATTGTTTATTTATTAGTAGTCTTTACTATTACTCTTATTTTTACAATTTAAGTGTCTGTTAAGTAAAGGGACAGTACTGTGTGTGTTAAAGGGGGGGTGAAACACTCAGTTTCAGTCAATCTCATGTTAATCTTCAGTACCTATCCACAACTTTCCTGCAAGTCTTACTGGGCGTCGCCATGACACTCGATACTTCCTGTTGACGGTATCTCAGTTCCGGTTTAGCCTAACGCTTAATGAAGCTAGCACACAAGGGATACTCGCGTCGCGGTACAAACGGGTGAAACTGATTACTGACAAGTAGTAATGCTGACAGATTAAGCAATGGCTCCATGTGGCTCAACTTGTACCGTTGTTGGGTGCACAAACAACACGTGAAAACTGAACGATTTTATGAATGGGAGCTGTTTCCAACATAAACGGACCCTCTACGCAGAAAGTGTGTTTCTTGTAACTGTTACTTAGAAAAAACTACAGTAACTGTTAGGGCTGTCACTTTACGTTCGAAAATCGATTGCACAATCGATCGGACCAACCAACGCAAGTTTCGAAAACGAAAATAGGGAATCGATTTTAACGGTCTTTTCTCGGAGCGCGTCCAGCTCGTCATGTTGTGCCCGCATATATGCCCGCAGCGAACGCGCGTCATTTGCAACTGCAGGCTCTGACAAACACGCATAACAGCAATGATCCTTCTGCATAATGTGTCTCTTTTTACTACAAAACTGTGAATTTTCCCGGTATTCAGACAGTCTCATGCATTCAGATACAGATTCGGGCAACGGTCTATCGCCTACATAGGCGAAATTTGTTTGGCATTTCTAATCGTAAACACAGCCATGTTGAAGAATGAGGTAATGTTTTTCATATGCTGCGTGCTATGGCTGTCCACTATGCTTATTGCTTTTCGAGAATGTTGCACTAGTCATTGTGCGCGAAACTTCACGCCAATAAATCATCAGAAATATTGCTGACTTGTGCGCGTCAGGCGCGGCGCGCCCTCTTTACGTTCGTCCTAATGCCTGTTAGTTGTCCGTGGATTTGCCCATATATGGCGTTTTATTTTTCAATTTTCGATTTTACAATCGATTCAATGAACACTTATGTCTCAAAAATCGAACAGGATTTTTTCATAAAAGTGACAGCCCTAGTAACTGTATAGGCCGATATATTTTTAAGTGGTAGTCATAATAGCCTAGACATGGAAATTATCAACATTTATTTATATTTATGTAAACATTCTTTACAAATGTGTTTAAATCCCTAACGCCGCCTTCACACTGGCAGTTATTAACACCAGTTATTTTCTGCAAACTATTTAGTTATATTCCATCAAAGTGTTTAATGCAAGATACATATTGATAGTTCACAAATCTATTGCAATACAATACAAAGCGATAACTCCTTCCATGGTGGAATATTCTTCTGTCCGGTCAACTACATCTCACAACATTCAAAATTAATACTTGACAGCAAAACACACTAACCCTTTCTCTTTCTCTCAACATGTAGTGGTCTAGCTTTTGTTAAAACCAGTAACTTTGTATTAGCACCTACTGTATTATTTCTCATGTATGACATTTGCTTCCTGAACTCTTTGTGTTTTGGATAAAAGCATTTGCTAAATTACTTAATGTAAATATAAATGTAAACTCATTAGAACCCATTATAATTCTAAATTTTGTGCGAATGCACCACACACAAAAAATTAGATGTAGGGGTATAATTTGTAAATCAGACGAAGTCCGTAGATAATACTAATCTGAGCAGTGCACTATTGTTGTAGAAATGTTGATGATGATTCAGGAAATGCCCCAAGTGATGGTGAAAAACTGTAAGACATTCCTTTTCTCAGGGTACCCGCGGGGTCTTAAAAGCATTGAAAAAGTCTTAAATTTGATAATCTCAAATTAAGGCCTTAAAAGCCTTGAATTTGGTATACAAAGTCTTGAATTTCGTTACAAAGGTCTTAATTTTTTTTTGCCTTTTCTATGATTAAATTCATACCGTAACAAAATTAGCTGTTACTAATGTAGACTAATTAAAAATTAGTCGCGTAACGTTGAGTGCACCTCGCGCTTCACGTCATAGAAGAACGCGCGAAAGCGCGCGCACCCGTTACGATGGTTACTAATCAGAGCTTTTCTGTTAAAAGAGCATGTTTTCTACCCGGTCTTTTCAGTAGTATCTGGCCACAACCATCCACGCGCGCTCTCTCTACATTGTTGAAGAAGCGCGGATGATCTGAAAACACAGACAAGCTGGAGTTCAGCGATCTTCATTTGAGAATATCTGTCACGAGCCGCTTGCGCTGTTTGTGCGACTAAATCTGCGATCAAAATGCAGGCTGATATACAGCAGTGTTTTTAATGTTGATCATTATGCGAGCAAGAATGCAATGTTTCCCGATATCCACACGATTTCAAATGTGACATTGATTTTATACAACAGTAAAAAAAGAAAAAGAAAAAAAAAAGGGTAACATTAAGTGATGTACTAAATTTTAAACAGGCTTATTGCTCTATTTTGCAACAAAATCTGTGGCTTTGACAAAGACAGTGAGTTACCGCCACCTACTGGCGATTTTAATATCATATTTTTATTAATATTAAACGTTTTTTAACATTGAATATTTATTGAACATTGTTTTATTTAAAGCATTATTTATTTTTAAAAGTATTATACAGGGCTCCCACGGGTCATGGAATTTCTGGAATGTCATGGCATTTTAAAAGGTCTATTCCAGACATTGAAAGTCAGGGAATTTTATATATTTTTTGTCCAAGTCATGGAATATCAGGGAATTTAGTTTGTTGCTTAAAATTTTAGTTTCCATTTATCAAAATGTAATTTTTCTATACCGATTTTTTTATCGCGCTGTTTCACACATCTTTCTACGGAACCCCTGAGGGGACCTTTGCAAAAAAATAATAATACGGACTTTCACATGCGCACGAGAAACTTTTGCATGCGTACGAGAAAGTTTTGCGTGCGCACGCGTTACAATTTCCGGTTTGGTTATAGTGTCATTACTACAAATGTGGGAAAAGGGATGAGATGAGAGTGTGCTTGGAGCATGCCTCCAGAGATTTGACTTATTATAGGGAGGTTGTTTGTGGACTGTGCTTTACTGTAAGAAAAAAAGCATGAATATCACATAGGCTAAATGAATATTAGGTCCCACATCATGGATTACATAATCAGAGAGTAGCCTATTTCTTTTCGTTTTGAATTGTTTCGTTTAAAGACATTCCAAGCTATCTTCAGATGTATTTCTCATGTATGTGAGTCATACACCGAGTTTCGGTTAATTTATGATGAGATGTGCTCCAGTTGACGTGCAATGCAAGTGACCACGGCGCGCCTCCATGATTATATTGTCTGCTATATATTTGCTTCTCATTTATTAAATACAGGCAATTGGTTGATGAAAAATGTATTAAAATTAAAATACAATTTATACAAAACAAAATTCACTTTAAAGAAAGGCTTTCTACAAAACAAAATAGCTCGGTGCTCCGCAAAACAGCAGCCTATTTTGCCATTCATTATAGGTCATGGAAATTCATCTTTTTAGTCAATGAAAGTCAGGGAAAAGTCAGGGAATTTGACATTTGGTTTAGAGTGGGAACCCTGATTATAAAGGTGAAAAATAAAATGGAAAAATCGATTAAATGGGGCAAATATTGTCCCTTAATGGAAAGATGTGACTGCAGTCGTGGAAGAGTCGTGTCTTGAAGAGAGGGGGTACGGTACTCTAAAAAATTGGAGAACTAAGGAAAAGGGATATGTAGAATTGCACAAGTGCTACTGCTAAAGAGTGCAATGTCAATACAGCCTGTTAGCTTAATTTTAATTTCTCATAAGCTAAATCGAATTGGCCTAGAGAGAATAATTATGACATTTTCTGTCTAAAGACTACATATAAAATAGTTACCAAAATTAAAGTAACTGCAGTTTGACTAAAAGTAATGACTAAAAGTTGACAAAAAATGCAAACACATTTCGTCAACTAAAACTATGAAAGGCAGAATGACTCAAATGTGACTAAGACCAATAAGCATTTTCGTCTGAAGATGAAGAATAAGACTAAATCAAAAATGGCTGCCAAAATTAACATTGGCCTACACACGTGCACGCTACAATGCCGCCGCGTATGTATTAAATATGACTGATAATTTAAATAAAATGTTTTATTTAATTAAAATAGTCTACTTGTACATAATTATTTTTTAGGGTTTAAAATGTATACAGATTTGTCATTTTCCCCTCATACTTCTGTTGGAATTGGTACAAAGTTGGCATTGAATTTCATTTGAAATGGTATTAAAAAGGTCTTAAAAAGCCTTGAATTTAAGTTGGAGGATCCTGGGGGTACCCTGTTTTCTGCTTGAAGGCTCAGCTGTTCTGGTCACTTAGTTGTATTGTTCAATAATCTTAACAATTAATGATTACTGATATTACTTGGTTGTCTTTTTTTTTCTTTTGTCAGAGTTCTTACCAATAGAGTGATGGCAACAATGAACATGGACGGCTCAGGGGTGAAGAAGGCGTTTGGAAAAACACGGATATGCCGTGTTATAATAGGTACTACATTACTTTTTTTTTGTATGGTTAGATGATGTACTGTTGTATCTATCCAGTGTTACCCATTGTGCGAAAAACTTTAAGCCATCACAGATGCACAGTGGCAATAATGTAGGGGTGTAACAATTAATTGTGCAATTATTATGCTCAGTTTCTCAATAAATTACGGTCAAATGCTGCCACATCCAAAAGCCAGAGGACGCTCTCATGCATAAACTTAAAATATGCAGTTGTTTATCTACAAATTTTCAGACAATATTAAAAGCACAGGTTTTGAATGTGTGAATTATGTTATACCTATGCCACCTTAGATGGGTAGCACTTATCATCAGTTTAATTTTTCATCCGAAAAACGAAAAGTTGGACATTGAAAAATTGGATTCAGTTTTTCTGTTTTCCTGCTGTTGCAGCTTTTCGTATAGGACAAGTGTGTTCACGACAAGTTGAGGTTTTCGCGGTCCAATGTGTATACATCCAGATTTTAAATTCAAAGAGTCAAGATGAGTTTCCATGGTAATCAGTCGCTCTTGCTTGCGTCACGACACGCCCATGCTCGCACCCGCGCTGGATCCATCATTTTCATTGAGGTCGCAATGAGTTCAAAACGGCAAAAAACTCTTCACTCCATTTTCCCGAAAAATCACTGTAAGTTGTCATGTGGTATCCGAATTGTGTTGCACATTGATGAATAACTCTGCCTATTTCTCGAGCTGAATAATTAACAAGTTTTGTTGGAAATTGAAAATATTCTCTATACCCTCACAAACGTGCGCTTATTTTCAGTCTTTTTTTTATTCGTAATGTCTTTTATTTTCACAGATATGTAATCAACGCCCTTCAAATTAGAATAAAGATGGTGATTGTTAATGCTGAATTTGGATTTTCATGCATTAACAGCCACTATATCTGCTGGAATCAGGCAGCGTTGTAACGTGTAGCCTACATGATGTTTACCATATAGCCTATAATTTGGTAACACTTTACAATTGTTAGATACAATTTTTTGTAGACAAACTATAAGTTGTCTTGAAAAAGCCTAACCTGAAAGTTTGAAGTAGTTTTAAAAGCTTGAAGTTTGACGTAGCCTACTCAAAAAACAATTTGAAATATGTAAACATAAACAATATTGTACAATATACAATACTAGGCTATGTGCAGTATAAAGTACAGAACATCTGTATTTCTTTCTTTCTTTCATGGGCAAGGCTAGCCCCTTTTTAGGGGTGCTTCAGCACCATGCTTAAGCTAATTGTTATCCAATTTTTTTGGCCTTCAAAACATCTTAAAATGCACATATGTAGATAAGAGAAATAAAAATTTTCTCGGGGGAACATGCCCCTGAACCCCCCTAAATACCTCACATTTGGGACCTCAGTGATTGTAAAACCCTGCCATATGCGTGCTACTGGATGAATGAATGAAACTAGTTAATAATGAGCATTAGATCATAAACGAAAACATTTTTTTAACATCATACCCTCATTGGGGGCTGAGCCCCCCTAAAATGAAAATCCTAGAATCGCCCCTGCTTTCTTTCTTTCTGTTTTATTGCTTTAAACATAAATAGCATATTAAGCCAATTAAGCAAAAACCTGTCAACAAAGGTGTGCAAAAAAAAAAAAAAAACTGGTATAACGCTTGGCATTCTGTCCCCCTCACTTTTGAAATGATGGCTACGCCCCTGCACTAGATGGTTATCCATGCTTATTTAAAAAGTTAATTACTTTGTGGATTTACAGTACATGTACAAGTGATGCTTGCTGAAAAATGTATGCTGTATTTTAATGTCTTAAAATGAGTGCTAATTGTGGCTTTATATTCATTAAGGTGCTGTACAGCAGTCGAAACCTTCTGCGTCAGAGGCTGAAATTAAGAAATACATGGGCAGCTATCTCCGGTCTGCTCCTGATAGATATGGGGGTATGGGACGGCAAAAGGGGAAATCGGCCGTTGAGGTCTGTTCAGACTCTGAATAAGTAGAATGCACCTATTGTTTATCTACAATGTTTCTGTTCATTAATTTGTTTTATTTTAATTTAACTTGCTCTTTGTTTTTAAATGTCTTGAGAGCTTTGATATAAAAACCTGTAATATGTAATATGTTGTTGTGATGACACAAAATGTAATGCAGTTATCAATTAAGATTTATAGTAGATTAAAATCTATGTATAAGATTCTGATATAAAAATCTAGTGGATTTAATAAAAAAACGTCTTGCATTTAATACTGTTTTGTCATTATTCTTATGGTCTAGAATAGGACATCAATGTGTTCAAAAATGTAAAAAAAAAAAAATGCAAATCAAATGAATGTCAAAACTTGACGTCAATTTAATGTCAAGTTTTGACATCGATTTGATTTGCATTTTTGACCAATTCTTTGATGACTATGTTTGACGTCAATTTGATGTCTATTTGACATCAATTGCCCGCTGGGTAGTAGGCTACTAATAAATAAACATTATGCAAAAGCTATTAAATAGCAGTCCCAAACTAGTTTTTTGTTAATACACTGTTGGTATGAGCCACTACAGTCATTTAAAAATATAAAAAATAACACACAGTGAAAATAAAGTGGCATTTTGGGGTTAATATGGAAACGACAGTTACCATGGTGAATACACAATATTAACAATAACTGTTAATGAAACATGGAAACTGCTCCTGGTGAATAGAATGAAAATCATACCTGCATTAATTTACTTTTATTTTGTGTAATTTACAACGTACGCACGCGTTGCATGCTCGTAGTTTCTTTTGCACTTGATCAGTGAGGCGATACAGCGCGCAGTGTGCGCTACGAGAACAGGATAACAGCTGACAGGACAAGAAAGTCCGTTTTTCTGAGGTGAAAAACTTTATTTCAGCTTACACTTATGTCACTGCCTGGTAGTTCCTATTGTGCTGGGTTTTTTGAAGTAGTCATGATTCGCCTCTCATAACATAACATGCTCTAAACACGCACGCAGAGTGGAGGAGCGGGGAGCAAGGATCACAGCGTAAATTTGGTCTAATTTCATATCGCATTTCAAAACTATACTGATATATTTTTATATCGATATATCGCCCAGCCCTACCTGCATTATAAGTGTGTCCATCCATGGTAACTGAAATAGTTCTACCTCAGCGCTCAGCTGTAGCCTGACATGCACTTTCCGTGAGCGGTAAATGAAAACCCGGAGTGAACCATGAGCGAAGTGATTACAGAATGCTTAGAGTGGAGAGAGGAACGTGCTTTTGCGCCACTCCAGGCTTTGATCACATCCCCCTCAGCAGGGTGAATACACCTCGTCTTTCCTTAATTTAAGACCTATTTAAACTAAAATTAAGACATTACACTATTTGAGAAATGAAAGCCTATTTACGGCCTTAAAATTATGAAAAGTGAATTTAAGACATGGAACCCTGCAATTGACGGAAATCCGTCATAGACTTGCTGCAATTAACGGAAATCCGTCGTAGCGACGGAGAACTTTAATCCCTGCAAACATGTGTGCATCACACGTGAAAACAATGCTCACTGGATCGACATGAAGTCAAGTCACCCTTATTTACCCTTGTGAAAAAGAAGTGTACTTAATTGTATTGAAAGCGTACTTTTTGTGTGCTTAAAATAATAAAAGCATACTTTTTAAAAAGTGCACTTGCAGATAGTATAATATAATTAATATTAAAGACCACTTAAGTGTACTTAAATGGAATACACTTTAATGACAATATTTCTTAACACACTTAAGTGCACTTTTTACAAATGCACTTTGTAATAATATCTAATTAAGCTTAACTTAAAGTAAGTACACTTTCATGACAATATTTATAAACACATTTAAGTGTACTTTTTACAAATGCACTTTGTAATAATGTCTAATTAAGCTTAACTTAAAGTAAGTAAACTTTAATGACAATATTTATAAACACACTTAAGTGTACTTTTTACAAATGCACTTTGTAATAATATCTAATTAAGCTTAACTTAAAGTAAGTACACTTTAATGACAATATTTCTAAACACAGTTAAGTGTACTTTTTAAAAATGCACTTTGTAATAATGTCTAATTAAGTTTTACTTGAAGGAAGTACACTTTCCTCACAATATTTCTAAACACAGTTAAGTGTACTTTTTAAAAATGCACTTTGTTATAATGTCTAATTAAGTTTTACTTGAAGAAAGTACACTTTCCTCACAATATTTCTAAACACACTTAAGTGTACTTTTTAAAAATGCACTTTGTAATAATATCTAATTAAATTTTACTTAAGGAAAGTACACTTTCATCACAATATTTCTAAACACACTTAAGTGTACTTATTAAAAATGCACTTTGTGATAATATCTAATTAAATTTTACTTAAGGAAAGTACACTTTCATCACAATATTTCTAAACACACTTAAGTGTACTTTTTAAAAATGCACTTTGTGATAATATCTAATTAAATTTTACTTAAGGAAAGTACACTTTCATCACAATATTTCTAAACACACTTAAGTGTACTTTTTAAAAATGCACATTATAATAATGTCTAATTAATTTTATTTAAAGAAAGTACACTTTCATGTAAATTTTTTTAAACACACTTAAGTGCATGTTTTAAAAAATGCACTTTTTAATAATGTCTACTTAAGTTTTACTTAAACAAACATTTTAAATAATTATGATTTTGTAGTGTTTTAAAGTTATTAAAGTTAAACTTATAAGTTATTAAAGGAAATTTATTTTGATGTATTGACTAATATACTAAATAAAATAAGAACTTTAATGGAAAACATGGAAAATAATTGATTCAACTCAGGTGTGTTGTCCAAAAATAATTTGTTAATGTATTTTAAATTTGTTTAGTCTATAATATGAAATGCACTTGAAATGTATTTTTCCAATACATTTGCTTGTACATTATAATCAAGTACATATTGTTGACATTTTTGTCTGTTTTATACATAATATTTGACAATAAAATGTAATTTATGAGAGGAGTCTTAGCATAATAGTAATGTGTTGTACATTACAACTGTGAACAGAATACTTTCAATATCATTATGTTGTTCAGAACTTCTTAGTCAATTAAACACATTTAATTGTAATCAGAGAACTACACTGAACAAAAATATTGATTTTTAGTTAGGTGAAAGAGTCAAGTTTTGTGAATTTAGGCTACAGAGTCTAACAACACAATGAGTTATAGATAAACTTCAACTTAAACAGAAAAGCTGAAATAAATAACCCTTTTATATACTGTCTATGGAAATAACATTTAACCATGCATGAAATATACGAACATGTTGTTTAATGCGCATGCGCCGGAAATACTACGTCATGATGACGCACTACTTCACTGGAGTTTGAAAAATGCGCTGTTCGGAGCTGTGTGCGCCTGCGCACTCTCATCTGCTCTCTGCTAAGGATTTGGTGCGACGTGACACAGTGGCTCCTGTCTCATCAATTTTTCCGGTTATTTTGCACGCAGGTATTATTGTTACAACAACTTAATAATATGCACACGAGATCTGTAATGCAAATGTATATGCCGCAGATGTTTCGAGTAATGACGTTCGGGGTTGTGAATATGTTGATATGCAGACTGTCCGCCATTTTGTGAACGCTGTAACACGAGGTGATTGTGAAATGCGTTTAATTCGATTCAAATTGACTCAGTTACAAGGTTATAGTGTTCATGATGAATTTACTTTAAAATTGTGTTTGGTTTAAGTTATGTAAGTTATAAAGATCGGATGGACTTTCTCAGGCAAATGTTTCAGACATACAATGTAATACTGTGTTATTTCCTGCCGCTGCAGAAAGAAAAATGAATGTCAAATATGTATGGTTTAAAGATATGTTTATAAGGATCTTATGCATAACATGTTCAGTCAACATAATTGTTATATGCATAAAATATTCTTTTGACTCATCACACATTCATCAACAGTTAACAGTCAAAAGTTTACCTATGCTTTGCAGAATAAACTGCTTTCATCAGGGTAGTACTAAATAAAAAGAGAACATATACATTTTTGTGATCCCTCTTATTGCTAAAATTAACATTTTGCAGATAGCCTACTGCAAGGTGTATATAAACTTTAAAACACAACTGTCTATCAATTTCATTCATTTGAGCCAAATATAATAATGGACTGGATCTGTTTTATAAACAAATGTTTTCCTTCTTTTTTTTCTTTCTTTTTTTTTTCAAGGTATTTTTTTGGACTTTTCTGCCTCTTTGGAACATTTCTATTCACATTTACTCTGGAGAGCTTCTGGGACATTGACATAAACAGCACTTAACAACAACTTCAAACAAATTGGTGACATGATTTCCGTTTTCTTGTTTTTGTACCTTTGGATTTCTTCAGTTTTTGTTTTGTTTTTAGACAAAATTATATTCACTGTAATGCTGGAGTAAGCATTTTGTCCTGTTTAATGTTAGTGCTATGTAAAGTGTGCTATGTTAATATTAGTTTAGGTATTAGCCAACATGATCTAACATTTTTTTTTACAGTATTTATTAATCTTTGTTAATATTAGTTAATTAAAATATATTTTAAGTTAGTTAATACAATTTATAGTCATTGTTCATGCACGTTCACAATGCATTAACTAATTTTAATACACAACTTTTGAATAATGCATTATTAAATGTTGAAATTAACATGAACTAAGATTAATAAATGCTTAAAGTATTATTCATTCTTAGTTCATGTTAACCTTTTTGTAAAGCATTACCCGTTTGAATCTTAGTGTTGTACATGGAATGATTCTTTTCTTCACATTTTGTTTGTATTAATTCATGGGTTGTGTGTTTGAGGTACTGTGTGTTTGCTTTTAAAATGATGCGTGTACTGGTAATCCCTAGGTTATGGGGACCAAATTACCTCAAAAGTATAGTAATACCAGTACATTACATGCAAACAATCTAATAAATCCATACAGAATGATGTTTTCTGAAAATGTAAAAATGCTAAATGTTTTCTGTGATGGATAGGTTTAGGTACCTTTGTATGAGAGAGAAAATGATTGTGCATAAGCATCATTGTCCTCCAGACACTTTATAAATGAGTTAAAGGGATAGTTCACTTTAAAATGAAAAATCTGTCATCATACTCGCCCTCAAAAGTTGTTTCTAACCTGTATGATTTTATTTCTTCTGCTGAACACAAAGGAAGATATTTAAAAAAAATGTCTGTAACGAAACTGTTAACTGGTCCCATTGACTTCCATAGTAATTTTTTTCCTAATATGGAAGTTAATAGGACCAGTTAACTGGTTGGCTACTGACATTCTTCGAAATATCATCTTTTGTGTTCAGCAGAAGAAATAAATTCATACAGGTTTGAAACAACTTGAGGGCGAGTATGATGACAGATTTTTCATTTTAAAGTGAACTATCCCTTTAAGGTGTTGTAACTGTTTATGTATAGTGTTTTTTTGGGGTTTTTGTCTTTCAACAGAAAGGTTTTTATGTATTTATTTTAGATATTTTGTCAGTAAATGTATGTAGAGGGTTTTAAATTGAATTTGTGTTGATTGTAACTAGGTTAAGATTTTTTTTATTCAAATTTGAAAAAAAATTGCAACTTTATTTGTTTTAATTACAAATGTATTTAATAATATAATACTGTACATGTATATTACATTAAAGTATATTTTTAGTCCACATTAATTGTTTGTCAGTATATTTGGAAGTACACTTTTATCATATTTCAAAGTTCAAATAAAAATGTAATAAAGTCCCACTTAAGTTGTTCAAAAAAGCACTCGTAATTTCAACTAATTGCATTTAATTTGAGCTTAATCTGTGATACATTTGAAATTAAATACAAATAAAATGCACTTAAGCGGTGAAAACATTCCATTTAATTCACACTTAAGTGTATTGTTAACTGACATTAAAGTACATTTTAGTTCACATTAATTGCTTGTCAGTTCATTAAACTACACTTTAACTATATTTTAAATACACTGAAAGTATTCATTAAATATGTATTAAAGTCCCATTTTATGTTTAAAAAAAGCATTCAAAAGTTCAACTAATTGCATTTAATATGAACTTAATTTGTGATACATTTGAAATTAAATACAAATAAAATGCACTTAAGCGGTGAAAACATTACATTTAATTCACACTTAAGTGTATTGTTAACTGACATTAAGTGTATTGTTAACTGACATTAAAGTATATTTTAGTTCACATTAATTGCTTATCAGTGCATTGGAAAGTACACTTTAAATCAATTTTAAAGACACTAGAAGCAATTATGAAAGTAAATATAAAGTTGTATTAAAGTCCCACTTAAGTTGTACCAAAAAATCACTCTTAATGACAACTTATTGCATTTTATTTCAACTTAATATGTGATATATTTCAAATTAATTATACTTAATCAGCATTCAGACCGGTGAAAATATTGCATTTGAGTTACACTTAAGTGTATACATTTAAAGTATATTATTTGTATAGTAAGTACACTTTATAAAAGTACACTAAAGTGCATTTTTTTTTCACAAGGGTATATAGTGCTTTTAACAATACAGATTGTGTCAAATCACTTAACAGTTTCAAATTGGAGGATAGAGTCAGTAATGTATAATAATAAGATTAAACATTCAATTTTCAGTTAAAGGCATTTCATTATTGAATTCAGAGATGTCATTGTCTAGCTCAGTTTAGTTTAATTAGTATCTGTGTAATCAAATTCATGTTAATCACTAATGAAGGCAAATTGCAGAATTAAATAATAATTCTTGAATAAAGTTAAATAAGCACAAGTTAATTTATATTTGACCACAGTTAAAATGTAGCCTACTTGTCTAAGATCACACAGAATGAGCAGTGCGCTGCGTTTTTTATGTTGCTAGGCAACCACTGAAACAGCTGTCCTGTCAGTCAAGTAAACATCAAATCAGCCTTTTATTAACTTTGTTTTCTTTCTGTTAACATTGTGGTAGTTACGGTTCGTGAAGTCGTTAAGCTCCTGGTAACCCGCGAGAGCACCACAAGTTTACCCTCCATCATCGCACTCTCCGGGCGTTCAAGCAACTAGCTTTCATCACTAAAACGGAAGGCCCGCGAGGCGCATAAACAGCGCGCAGAGCGCTCGCTGGAAACCAATTGAAAATAGGCGCCTCTCATTGCAAAAAAACGCGTCAGATGTGATCGGCCCCATTCACTTCACTTTTGTTATTTAACCAGAGCGAATGAGACTAGTGCGTGTGTGGTGTTTGTCAACGCGCCTTTGGAGAGAAGTGAAAGTGAAAGCAGGGCTAGTATCAATACTTCGGGAAATTAATATTGGTACCGTTCAGATATTTCAGTATCGATATTTATCGAAATATTGATATTTTTGACAACACTAGTATACGCACAGAACAGAGGGGCGGGGTGAGCAAAGCTCATTATCATTTAAAGACACATGCACTTAAACGGCGTGCTGAAAACAGAGCTGTTTTTGGCCAGGTAAAATTAGTGTTTTCTTACAATACTAATGAGAATTTTTAATTAAAGTATATTACAAACTTTTAATTTAGACCCTAAAGAATCATATTAGCTTGTACAAAAATGTCATTATATGACCCCTTTAATAGACTAATTTTGATATATTTGCAAGTACAAATAGTGTGCGGGATCTTGTTTTAAGATGAGAGGTTCAATTATTGCCCACTTCAAAGTTTTTTTGGGATGTTTTAACCAGAGCGATATGGTTACCAGAGGCTCTGAGATTAGAAGACCTCAAAAGACAGTTGCTAGAAGTCATTTCACCTGCCTACAGTGTGGAAAAAGTTTTGATCAACTTGGAAACCTTAAAGTCTTAAAGTCCACATGAGAATTCACACTGGAGAGAAGCCTTTCTCCTGCCAACAGTGTGGAAAAAGTTTCACTCAAAAGGGAAGCCTTAAAATCCACACAAGACTTCACACTGGAGAGAAGCCTTACAAATGCTCTCAGTGTGAAAAAAGTTTTTCCCATAAAGAATGCCTTAGAGATCGAGTCCTGCACAGGTTCGGGTACCCGACGGGTGACCCGCAAATTTTGCTCAAACGGGTGAAAAATATCCAACTGTGTCGGATACGGGTGCGGGTCGGGTCGGGTCGGACACGGGGAAAACACGGGTCTAAACGCGGGTTTAAAACAATCACATGCAAACGTAAAAATATAGCCTATGCATATTTTTAGGAACACATCTACAAAAATATGCCTGTATTTCAAGTTGATAAAATAATTTAAAATCCACATCAGTTTATTTGTGCCCACGCACCACGCCCTCCCAGGAATCTATAACGTTACCTATAGGCTACTTTCACTTTTAAAAATTCATCATAACCGCGCGCGCGATCTGCTTGCAGTCGTCGAGATGGATGCTGAGGAGTTGAAGAAAAGAATAGCTAGTGGAGATTGTAAAGTTGTCTACAATACGTCATCAAAAATCAAGTCCAGTGTGTGGGAGAAATTTGGAGTTCCCTGGTGAAAAAAAAATTATGTTAAGTATACTTGAAGCCAGACTAATTATTAGTATACTTCAAGTGTGTTAATGATTAGTTAACTTAAAGTGTGCTATTTTGAAACAACTAATTTTGTACTAAGTATATTTTAGTAGTAATTAAGTTGTAGTAAAGCATAACTTTAAATGTATTTAGTGTACTTTTGTGTACTAAATTGGAACAACTTTAAGTATATTTAGTATATTTTAAGTATATGCCTGTGTAGGGACTAGTTACATACTTGATTAGTGTATTAAAGTGTACTTTATTTGTGTTACAAGTACATTACAAATTAATTACAAGTGTCTTCGAAACATACAAGAAATGTACCGTAAATGTATTAAAAATATATACTAAGTATACTTGCAGCCACACTAATTATAAGTATACTTCAAGTGTGTTAAGGATTAGTTAACTTTAAGTGTGCTATTTTGAAACAACTAATTTTGTACTAAGTATATTTTAGTTGTATTTAAATTGTAGTAAAGCATAACTTTAAGTCTATTTAGTGTACTTTTGTATGCTAAATTGGAACAACTTCAAGTATACTTAGTATACTTTAAGTATATGCCTGTGTAGGGACTATTTACATACTTGATAAGTGATAATAAAGTGTACTTTATCTGTGTTACAAGTACATTACAAAATCATTACGAGCAATATACAAGTTTATTATTTTTGAGTAAAAATGATATTCTCCGTAATACCTTTGGCTTAATCCAAATACTACAAATAGCACACTTTGTCTTCAATAACAAATGCACATTAATAAACAAATATTACTTAGCTATACTTTGTACAGTATACTTTAAACATTACATTGTCACAATGTAGTATTTTTAAAAATGTTACCAGAATACTGAAGACTGAATTTCTTGGGGGACTTTTTTTTTTTTACACAGCACTTGTTTTCAAGGCCCTTAGTACAATAAATAACATAACTTTAATAACAGAGAAACATGGTATTGACAACACAAACAGTGTTTATTTAAATCTCACACGGTTTTATTATTTTAAAACATAATAAAATTTACCAACCATGTTTTTAAATTAAAAGAACACTGAAGAAAAAAAAGAGAAAAAAAAACAGGAACAGTGGCCACACACAAACTACACATTATTTACTTTTTTCTTGCTGAAATGCTCGTTGTTACACTTGTGTGGAAATTCTGCAAGAACAGTATGGAGCTAAAAGAGTCTCAAAAAAGATAAATGCACAAACTGCATTCACATATGCACACACAGGATACACAAATGCACACACATGATTCATAAATACACACACAGGAAACACAAATGCGCACAAAATTCACAAATGCACACACAGAATTTAAAAAGCACAGAAGATTCACAAATGCATACAAAATTCAGAAATGCACACAAAATTCATAAATACACACACAATTCAGAAATGAAAACAAAATTTACAAATGCACACAAGATTCACAAATGCTCAGGACAAGATTCAGAAATGTATTTCTGATGCACACACAAATATATCTTGATTTACAAACTGCTTGCGGTCTGTGAACTTCACTGCATTTGTGTGTGAATTTTGAGACTCCCCTGACTTGGCTCGACACACAAATGCCTTTTTTTAAACAGGGAGTGACCTGTGACCAATCAGATACTTCCCTTGTTTTAGCCAATCACAAGAACGCACCCCACGTGGGGGATTGTTTACTTGTAAGCCAATCACATGAAGTGCGGGCGCGGGCGCGAGCGCGACAGCGAGGTGGGTGGAGTTCTGCCAGTTGGATTAGACCGGCTTCTTAGGCAGTGGGCCAAGTGCGTCTATCTCGTTTAGTTTTTGATTTGACAGTTACTCACCAGCTGTGTGGCTCATTTTTGTCTGTATGAGTAATTCACAAAAAGATTAATGATTGTTTCCAACGCCAATTGTTGCACATTAAAGTATAAAAATAGATTTCATTTCGCTAGCTGATCACAAACGTTGGCCAGAGTGAGATCCAATCAACGCTTGTGTTGTTACCTTGTTGAATAGATTTGGCCAATCACGTTATTCGTTGAACCGGCGTCGCGTCAGTTTTGAGTCTAGTACAGTCTACAACCCAACCTGAAGAGACCGGTGTGTCTCGGCAAGACAACGTCAAGGTAAGATTTGTTTTACAATGATTATACACCTCTATATCTTAATGCTTTTCATATAAGTTGTATTTAAGACTGCAAGCTATAGTTCGCCGTGAATATATGCGTTGTCGTTGATGAGAACAGTAACGTTAGCCACGAAAGAATGTTGGTGGAGCAGTAAAGCTAACGTTAGGTCTAACGGTATGCTGCTTAGGCTAATCCAAAATAATCATTCGGTACATACACAATGAACTAAGCAAAGAGTATTCAAATACGTGATTATTACGGGAAAAAAATTAAACAGGAAGACAGCAGGAAATAAGTCTGACTAAGGGAGAATCACGGGGTAAACGGGAGGGTATGTCCAGGTTGGTTACAGCAAGCTACCTAGGCTACAAGTAAGCTAGACTAATTTTCAGCTAAAAAGAGTGCAAACCAAAATAATGATTTCAAATCAACTTTATAGTGGTAGTCATGGAGTTATTTAAGCCAATTATGGTTGATTGTCACAGTTTATACAATGACACAATTCTGTTTATGGAAGCTTACATCTGTCAGTGGTTGGGCTTCACCTACACAACAGAACGGGTATAAGATGGAATATGGTGGAAAAATATTTTAGTTAAAGATGGCTGTTTTTGAGCTATTTAACAAAATTATTTGTGGTCAGAACTGCAGTAGTCTTAATACAAAAATGTCAAGATGAAAAATGTGATTGAAAATTATCTAGTAATGTGCGCTTTCTGTGTTTATTTATCTGAATATAATTCAGTTGTTTATCTAACACAGACACGGACAGGACAACATCATATCTCTCCACACCCAAATGACTACAGAGGTGATCGTTGACAATCATCACATCAACAGCACCATGATGGAGCAGGTCAAGATCACAGAGTTGCTTAGTATCCACATCACAGATGACCCATCTCGATCTATCGACACCACCAACAGAACCTGGCCAAGAAAGTCCAAAAACCTCTGCACTTCCTCCCACAGTTGAGGAAGGCTCATCTCCCAAAAATCCATCCTCTTAACTTTCTATAGGGGAATCATAGAGAGCCTCTTCCTTCCACCCCCACCCTCCAGTAACCTAAGGGCAGCTGATTGACTCTTGCACAAATACACTGGTAGTTTACACTATGATGCTGCTACATTGTTATATTTTTAAATTTGCTATGAACATTTGACCCCACTTACACTGCCTTTGCTACTTGTCATGTCATCCACTTACACAATAATACTATATTAATTAGGGATAAGGCACGATTTTCAAATATTCGATTAGCTGATTTTATTATAGAATAGGATGTGCGGGATGATTGTCTTTAAAAAATCCCCATGTTTTAGTTGTGGTTATAAGTTGCAATCCTAAATTCACATACATTTTTTATACATTTAATAAATATATTCTTAATATTTGTTGTTTTTGTTTGTGTTTGAGCGTATATATCTCAATATTAATTTTGAGACTTGAAATGTAAACTCTCAAGGGTTGGATTTCTAAATATATGTTGGTTACGTGTCTATTCAGAATGACTTCTGAGCAGCAACCTTTTTTTTTTTTTGGGGGTATGTCATGTATGCATCACTTGCATATCATTATTCATTCACGTGAAAACATGTTTAACAGTACCGGACATTAGGAAAAAAATATAACATACGGATGTGCCGTTACAGTCAAGTTTATTTATATAGCGCTTTTCACAATAGAGATTGTATCAAAGCAGCTTCACAGTAATAAATTAAAACAATACATCAATGTTTGTTTCTAGTGGAAAACGTACACGTTTGGTAATGCTGATCAATAGTATTGTTGATTGATTAATTAAATTAAATATCCCCAACTGAGCAAGCCAAAGGCAACAGTCCATTTTATTAATAAAAATAATTTGTGTGTAGGCTACATTGAACAGACTTTGCCCAACTTGTCTGGGAAAAGGGAGTTACAGGGCTTTTTACATTTGAGGCTAAACAGATAAAACACCTAATTTTTACCTCAGTATTACTGAACTACATTACTAAAATTACATTTTTAATGATTAAAGCAAAATTTAAATTTCAAGAACGCAGCTTCTTGGTCACTGACAAAGATTACTTTGCCTCCGCCGTAGAATCTGTGTTCATTATTTACATTGGTTGTCAAGGAAACTGGAGGTTTTCTAACGTTATGATTAGTACTCCTGCTTACTTGCCGGTTTAAAAAATTAAGAGTTTGTAAGGACATTTTGCGTCAAATGTGCAAACAACAAAGTTGGAAACAATGTCTGCAGTACTTGTACGATTTTATTACATGGCCTCAGCAAAAAAAAAAAAAAAAAACGTACACAGCTGAGAGGTAAGTATGAAATTCGTAATTTCGAGGTCCGGCCCACCGCCTAAAAGCCATTTTGAGGTCTCAACCAACTGGCAGAACTCCACCCACCTCGCTGTCGCTCGCGCTCGTGCCCGCACTTCATGTGATTGGCTTACAAGTAAACAATCCCCCCACGTGGGGTGCGTTCTTGTGATTGGCTAAAACAAGGGAAGTATCTGATTGGTCACAGGTCACTCCCTGTTTAATAAAAGGCATTTGTGTGTCGAGCCAAGTCAGGGGAGTCTCAAAATTCACACACAAATGCAGTGAAGTTCACAGACCGCAAGCAGTTTGTAAATCAAGATATATTTGTGTGTGCATCAGAAATACATTTCTGAATCTTGTCCTGAGCATTTGTGAATCTTGTGTGCATTTGTAAATTTTGTTTTCATTTCTGAATTGTGTGTGTATTTATGAATTTTGTGTGCATTTCTGAATTTTGTATGCATTTGTGAATCTTCTGTGCTTTTTAAATTCTGTGTGCATTTGTGAATTTTGTGCGCATTTGTGTATCCTGTGTGTGTATTTATGAATCATGTGTGTGCATTTGTGTATCCTGTGTGTGCATATGTGAATGCAGTTTGTGCATTTATCTTTTTTGAGACTCTTTTAGCTCCATAGAACAGCATCTGTTAAAGTGAACGAGGTAAGGTCAGAGGGCATGTTCATACAACTTTTTTTTCCCACAACTTCAGTCTGTTAAAATCCTGTATTAAACAAGTACTACTAAATAAAAAGTACACGAGGATTAGCAGTGAGGAATTTCATCAGTATGTCATGTCAATAATGCTTTCAGTATATACGGTAGTCACACATACTGTATGCAACAAAAGCGAGTACACACATGTAAGATAATTTTGATGAACCAATGTCGTTTTAAAATCCCAATAATAAATTTTTAAGTCTAGAGTTTTTTTTTATTTGATGAATGAACAAAAAATTGCAGTGTACCTCTTATTAAAAATGGCAATAACAGTTGTTTTTTATTATTGTTAAGGAAAAGTCAATTTCATTATGAATTTGACAGATTGCTGTAGTGCCTCAGTTCATGCGGCATGTGAACCAAATCATCTCTTCCTCTTTACTACTAGGTACATTTTGAAACGCAACAGAAAATGAACTGTAACTTGTCTTAACAAAGCTTTAAGTCTCTATTTTTAAACTAGAAAAGTGCATTTCCGGAGGAACTGCAAAGTGTGCTTGCTCTGGTGCGGTTCACTAACGTTAGCAGGTAGTGGATAAGGGTGCGTTGAAGTTTGCTTGATGTGAGAATTTCAACATTAGTACTTTTTTCAAGATATTATATATTATATATATTGTGCATATAAAGTTAGGCAAGGCCAAACAGCGTTATCCATGTTGTTGATTGCATCGCTAGAGTAAGCTAATAGTGAAACTGATAGCGTTCTTCATTTAATTACAACATGAGGACTGACGGTAGGCTATAAAAATCAGCGTTTCTGTGTAGGTGATGACAGTCTTCATTTACTGTATCCAATAAGCCAATACAAAACTTACCCAGCTGTTCTGTGGTTGAGTGTTCCCTTTGATTAGGAACAAATTTACTATCTCAAATTAAGGTAAACCGTAATTAGCGATGCTTTGATTGCTGCTGTCAAGATGGTTGTCATCACCTACACAGAAACGCTGATTTTTATAGCCTACCGTCAGTCCTCATATTGTAATTAAATGAAGAACGCTATCAGTTTCACTAGCTTACTCTAGCGATGCAATCGCAAAACATGGATAACGCTGTTTGGCCTTGCCTAACTTTATATGACATATGCGCCATATGCTAGAGTTACACATCCCGCTGCCATTTCAGGGCTTGAATTTCGGTGCGGGAATGTGGGGATTGCGCATTTACATTTACATGAATAAGCAAAATGCTTTTTAATGCCCCGCGGAAACCCTGGCTGATCATAGCTGTACAGGGCGCCTTATTATTTTTCATCTCCATAAATATATCTAGTAGTAAAGCCAAGGCCGTAACCAGGGTTTGAAAATTAGTGAGGTCTGGGGTGAGGTGCAGGGCCGGATTAAGAATTCAGAGGCCCCTGGGCACAATGTCTTGTAGGCCCCCCCTAAGGCAGGCCAAATGTATAGTTTGTCCAAGTACATTTTAGGACATTAAAAGGAACTTTGTTGTACTATGCTGGAGTAAAGTTAATAAATTATCGTTCTTTCCCATAGGATTTTTAAAACTATGTTGGGTAAACCTCTGTCCCTCTAGGGGGGTTCGGGGACATGCTCCCCCGCAAGAACATTTTGTACATTTTAAAGTTAAATGCATCAGTCTGGTGCACTTTGAGAGCTCAAAATTAAGAGCTTCAACGGGCTACAACCATAGACTGTAAAAAAATGGCTTCAACCCATGAACTGTGCACAAAGAAAAAGCATTGACTTGTACCTAGACATTAAAGAGGGCTCAAACATATTTTTTATTTATGATATAGAGTCTCAGTCTACATTAAATTATCACTGGTGTTTTAGGACGCCAAACAATTAGTATAATAATATAATAATGATTTATATAATTATTCCTATGACATAAAATAGCCTATAAACGTACTGTATTAAATGAAAATGAATATTTCAAAAGTATATTTTACATTACACTATAGGAAAATTACAATACTTTTGTCCTAATGTCTTCTTCACTTGCAAAAAATAAACTCTTTGATCGCGTGAGCAAAGTGCGCACTTTTCTTTAAATCACGCAGCACAAACATAATGCCTATATAGGATACTTAAAGTCTTGTGCTGTTTTATAAAGCACAAAACCATATCACGGTTTCGATTTTAGTTCGTTGGCAAAATATAACGCTAGAGACCTTTATGTTAGGCTATACATTTTACATCTCATGTGTATTGGGAAAAGGGAGAAGAGCGAGTTCGGCAAAAGGCGGATTCGAACTCGAGTCGAACGCGTCAAAAACTACTTTGTTGTAAGCACCTCACGCACGCTCTCAAGCCCCGTTCACTGTTCTACATTCTCGCAGCAACATGAATTGCAAACACACATGTGACGTGGTTTAAACGGCTAATTAATCATTCAGAGAGCTTGAAATTTTATTTTTGAATACAAAAAAAATTACCGAGGTCCGGACCTCGGTGAAATCATAGCTGGCTACGGCCATGAGTAAAGCTAATGCAAGGGCTAGAAATCTATTAATCTTTTGCTGATACTTCCTTGTCATCATGGCGATCGGAGTTCACGGTTGCATAGCAACGACAGACGCCACGGGACAGCAAGCGCTTGTGGAAAGGAGAGAGCGGCGCGCTCGCGCTTTCCACTTGTTTTTACACATCTAGAGAGACGTTGTTGATTGTTTGAGCATGTGACTGCACGTTTCTCCTTGTTTTCTGTTGTTATGCGCAGCATATTTCCCGCGCGCACAAACACAGCCACAGACAATTAATTGTTCGGTTAGCGAAGAAGACCGAATGTATGATGCATAGGCTAATAACCTTTAGATCCCCCCCATGTGACCCATGTAAGCGGTGGAATTCCCTCCCAGTTTAAAAAACGAAATTCAGGCCCTGCATTTATTAAGGCAAACCTAGTAAAAACTAATGCAGTCTATACACTGACTTGGCAGCTCTGTGAAATGTAATACAACAGTGCCACCTACTGTCTAAATGCATTAACACTAAAAGTCTGAGTTGAAACCTAGACATAGGTAAATGGGTTTGTCAATTAGCCTGAAATAAAAAAAAATTAAAACAATTCAGATCTTGTACATCCTCACATTGGAGTATCGAGTTAATGTACAAAGTTTGGTTTCGATACGTGACAGCGTTCCTGAAATATGAACTACTTCCTGTTTTGGCGACTACGCCGCCGATTTCGTTTGGCTGTGACGGGCAAACGCTTCCAAAAATCAAAAATCCTTCTAGTAACTTTTGTGAGGCTTAGTCCAAGGATCATGTACGTCCAGTTTCGTGAAGTTCGGACCAAATTTGTGACCTGTGAAACTTTAGTTTCGCTTTCTGTTCAATCCACTATGGCGGACGAACGACATGGACTTGTGATGTCATCTTCGCGAGCAACTTACACCGGTACTGACCGAACGTTTTAAAGTTGGAACGGTGTCTCTGTCTCAAAGGGCCTAGGCGCAGGAGCTGGCCAAAATTTTTCTCCCGGGAATAATAATAATAATAATAATAATAATAATAATAATAATAAGAAAACTTAAGAAGAACAATAAGTGTGCGCTTTCAGCAAGCACACTTAATTACGTAAATCATATCAAAACCAAATATTCTCTGTTTAAGTAATCCGTATTAAAGCAACGAGAGGTACAGTTTCTCAAACACATGCTCATTATCTCTAATGTCACCAGACCCACATGCGCACAAGCGATTCACATGCTAATCGTCCACGTGAAGGAACGCAAAACCTGTAAACTCCCTCATCAGTTTAAAACACAGCATGAAGAGAGAAGAGAAACTTCATCATTCCTCTGCTTTTCATCGAGTTTGGAAGACAAGCTATGAGTTTACCTTGGATTTAACTCAGACGAAGAAGAATGCAGTTTGAAAATATGATTTTGAAGGTAAGAAATGTATTCTCACATATATTAGCTAGAGTGTTATTGGTGCATAAACTGTACATTGTACTAGTTGAACTGGTGCCAGACTGAACTTTATAAAATATATGGAAACATTTTAAAATATGAACAATAGACAGGGAGGCAACCTTTCAATGATAAATAAATATACATGTATGATACAAGGTTGTTTTTATGTTCGATAATAATTAAACAGCATGATATAAAATTAGGTTGATATGAGTGTTTACTCTAACATGATGAATTTTATAATGTTTAGACCAGTGTTTACTAGGGGTGGGAAAAAAAATCGATTCTTAGATGAATCGCGATTCGGGACGTGGACAATTCTGAATCGATTCACAAATGTCAAAAATCGATTTTCTAAAAAAAAAAAAAAAAAAAAAAAAATCTAATAACATAACATTGACGGAACGCAAAAGGCGGAACTCTGAAGCGGACGTGCAGTGCGCGGACAGTCTGTGGCGTGCACATAACAGAGACGCGCACATAACAGACGCATGATGGCTGAGCGCCAAATCCGAACGGCACCAGAGAATGTCTTCGTCAAAAGCTAACGTATGGAACATTGGCAATTTCATTGTGATCTATGTAGTATTTTTTTGTATGAGAGCTAATTTCTGTATTGTTTAGTTTTCACATCAATATGCTGTGTAAACCGATCTGATCTGTATGCAATATGTGCAATGCCAGTCACAAAAAGTTTGCCAAAAAAACATTTTGACTGTAAGTTACTCTCTGCAGAATGTTCATTCACTTTCTTTGCTATTTTTGATTGTGGTATACAGCAAACATTTCAAGTCATAACTCTTTATTATTTAGTTGTGTATAAGTCAAGAGCGACTTTGTATGTTACTAATTATTCAGAATATGCATAAGTCCACAAGCATTATACGTTATGATAGCTTCTGGTACATAATTCTATATTTTTGAACGAAAACTGTTTGTGAATTTGCTACAGCAAAATGTTTTTTTTTTGTCTGAAGGATTATATTGCTCATTGGAAATAACAAGAGGATGTTGGTTAGAAGTCTATTATTAAATGCTACTATGCTAGAGATTCAGAATATGCTGAAGTTTGTATTAATTTACTACAAGTACGCTGCTAGTACAAGCACACATTTATTTTCCTGTTGGTTCTCAGCAATGTTGGGACATATGCTGGCAAATGTAACCTTACAGTTGACTTGCCAAATCACTTCCATTTGTTTTATTAATACAATTAATATAGGAAGTATTGGAAGTAAGTTCGTTGTGGGTCATCATAAATACTTTGCTTTAAAAGTACCAAGTAAAAATATTTTTTCAATGTTTTTGAAAAAAGGCACTTCCCTGAGAATTGAACTTAATAAAAGACACTTTAATGTCTCTGTTTGTCATTCTGTATTGCAAAGCAGATGAGAGTAGATCATGATCAGAAACCTGATTAGAAATCATTATGAATAAAATCGAATTGTTTTGAATCGAAAATCTTTTTGAATCGAAAATCGATTTTGAATCGAATCGTGGCCTCAAGAATCGGAATCGAATCGAATCGTGAGATGGTAAAAGATTCCCACCCCTAGTGTTTACTGTTAAATACTGTGTTTGTGGATATCTGCTCAAACGTAGATATGTATAATGTGGTAACAATAATGTTTCATAGTTTGGAGCGGTCGGTCGGTCGCTTCAGTAAATGTTCTCTGCACGCGCTGTGCGTTTCAAAAGCAAAACGCATCACACATTAGGCTTCATGTTTTTACTCCAATCTCATTTTGTAACATCATAACGAATGAAAACATTTGAAGTAACATGATAATCCATATATGTTTCTCTAGTGTAGTGTACTGAAGTGTTCCTTTTTATTGATTTATCGCTATAGGCTGCCTATATTTATGTAAAATTAATATTATTATTATTATTATTTTATGCAGCCGTATAAGCCTACAAGGCACAACAAACCGGGTTTTTTCTTTTTTTTTTTTAAATAGCAATTTTAATCAGAAAAATTAAATTAGATCTAAAATAATTTTCTTCGCCAAATCTGGCAGGTTTCTCTTAATATCAGCATGTTCACCTTTGTCTTCTGTTACTTTTGTTTTTTTTTACAGGGACCAGATGGCACTGATGAGCCCTGCTGACTAAAACATTCACACAATTTTTTGTGTTTTTAACCTGAAGCAAATACCTTGGAAATGATAACCAAGATGTGTGACTGTTCACGTCTCTCTGTTTTTTTTTGTATCTTAGGACTATGTTGTGTTTTAAATAAATCTATTCTGTTAGGGTGCTTTCACACTGGCAGTTTAGTTCGGAACGGGGCACGGTTCGCATGAAAAATCGCTAATGTGAACGCTGTCATGCGGCCCTGGGTGCGTACTGGGGTACCGAACCTGAGACTAACCGGAGGAGGTGGTCTGAGTTTGGTTGCTCCCGAACCGTTCCGCGGCTTGCGTGAATGTGAAAGCAACATGGACTCGGGTGCACACTTGTTCAGGAAGTAAAGTGACCTGCGCATGCGTTTTAGCTTATTATTTATTATTTAGTTAAATAAAACACATGTAAGGGCTGATAATGTTGATGATTTACCTTGGATACGAGCGAGAGTGAGCCTACAGTGTATTCGCGCATATCGCGTAGAATCAGGGCACCAAAATAATGGAAATCCACTGTCTCCTCAAAAGAGTCAGTTTACAAGCAGCAGAAGGCCACCTTATGTGCATACCTGCAAACTCAGAAGGTCTGAAAAAGGTGACACGTTTCTCGACCTACTACTTGCATATATCATTTTTTATTCTTTCAAGCAGACATATTTAAATAAATAAAATATAATTAATCCTTAAAGCTATTAACGAGCAGTGAATGCTTTTCTTTTTCTTTTGTTGCTTGATCAATATTAAGGACACAGACCGCATTAGGTTTATTACACACTGTCACTTTTAGACATCGGATCATTTCCAATGGCATGCGGATCCAGAATTGCACTGTACATCCGATACACTCACAACTGTTTAAGACATAACCGACATAATTTACTTGAATACTCTCCAAAACCTACATTTAGACATAATGTTGTGTGTATTTGTCCATTCAGACACGAAACAGAGCTCAATTCAGTACTCGCGCGCTGTATAGGTATGGCTGCACGCTTCGGGTCGGGTCGGTTGCGCACAAAAAGATGAGAAATGAGACATGCAGCGCATGCCAACTCGTGTCCCGCTGGGTAAGTTACATCAGCACGTTACAGTATTTACCACAAACGCAGGACATCAGTTCTGAATGGATCGCTTCCCAAATGACTTGCGTGATACACTGAGTGGGCAGTAAGATTTTCACATAGTTTTGACGCAAAATGTGTAGACTACATGATAATAACGTGACCAATAAGTCAGTATGGGTTTTATGGCCTTATTTTAGTGACTAAAATTATTTTAATTTTTTTTCAAAAACTATGCATAAACGTAATTTTCTCAAAACTACAAACTTTTACATACATGCTGCTGAGATATTATTGTAGCAGAGTTTGTGGTGAATACAGTGTAATCAGACTTTATCCATGGAAATATTAAAAGTAACAAAAATAAGCACAAATGTCAGAGCATGTCAGAACACCTCCAGGGCCCAGAAAACACCTCAGACCCCAGTGGGTTAACTCAAGAAAATTACAAACCTGTTATGGCCTGCACTTTGGCAACATCAAGCTGACTTTTTTGGGAGTCCACTTTCCCAGATTTCCCTGTCATGGTGGACTCTGCAAGGATTTCCTTAGTGAAAACCAGAACAGCCAGCTCCTGGGCAAAAATGGTCATACGAGATCTGTTCAGCCGCTGAAAGGCCCTCTTTGGGACTCTGGGATCACTGCAGTTCCAGCCAAGGGGTGCTGTATAGAGAGATGTGTAGGGAGAGAAAAGAGAGTCCACTGACAAATTAATACATAGTTGGGACATCCATCTCTGAGGAATAAATATTATTCCAATGTGAAAATATGCTTAAATCAAGCTTGGTTTTGAAATGTTTTTGTCATGTTTTTTAACCTTGCCAGTTTAAACTTTCAGTCAACTATAAGCCATTCAAATTAAATTTTACCATAAAGTTACATGGTGGAAATTCAACATTCTAAACACCTATGAATTCATGATGGCTGTTAAGTGATAGACACATTAGCCCTTAATTGTAACATACCATATCAATTTCATTGACCACTGTATTAGATGGCATTGCCGATGAGGGGGTTCCGTCAGGTGAGCAAATCAATGACCGGACACATTGCACACACTCCTTCATTAATTTAACCATTTCCGGGAGCTCTACGTGAAAATAAGGGGGAAAGTTAAGTTAGTGTTGTTTGACTAGAAAGGACTCTGCATCTGTAGTACATGACAGATGGATGAAATGTAAAAGCTAGCCAGTATTACAGGGATAATGTTACTAAAGTTAAGCAAAGGGAAATCATGCCCATTGTGGGACCATTGCAATGTAATGTCAACCCCTCCAATGCCAACCTGAATACCTACCACGAAGGGATGCCATGATTTCTTCATCCATTTGGGGCAGCGTTTTCTGTCCAGTGTTAGCATCCTTTATCTGCTTACAAACAAGCACACTGAAACTTTCGATTACAGTAACATTATACCACATTTACATGTTTGTTACAATACAAATAATAACTAGATGCAAAAGTTCGTCGAGACAAACTTTAAGTTGGCTTGAGAAAGTTTGGACCAGAACGCTTTTTGCTAGGCGGTTGCTAGGGTCTTTTGGGTGGTTGCTAGGCGGTTGCTAGGGTCTTTTGGGTGGTTGCTATGCTGTTTCTAGGCGGTTGCTAGGGTATTCTGGGTGGTTGCTAGGCGGTTGCTAGGGTGTTCTGGGTGGTTGCTATGGTGTTGCTAGGCGGTTGTTAGGGTGTTCTGGGTGGTTGCTATGGTGTTGCTAGGCGGTTGCTAGGGTATTCTTGGTGGTTGCTAGGCGGTTGCTAGGGTGTTCTGGGTGGTTGATATGGTGTTGCTAGGCGGTTGCTAAGGTATTCTGGGTGGTTGCTAGGCGGTTGCTAGGGTGTTCTGAGTGGTTACTATGGTGTTGCTAGGGTGTTCTGGGTGGTTGCTAGGCGGTTGCTAGGGTGTTCTGGGTGGTTGCTATGGTGTTGCTAGGCGGTTGCTAGGGTATTCTGGGTGGTTGCTAGGCGGTTGCTAGGGTGTTCTGGGTGGTTGCTATGGTGTTGCTAGGCGGTTGCTAGGGTATTCTGAGTGGTTGCTAGGCGGTTGCTAGGGTGTTCTGGGTGGTTGCTATGGTGTTGCTAGGCGGTTGCTAAGGTATTCTGGGTGGTTGCTAGGCGGTTGCTAGGGTGTTCTGAGTGGTTGCTATGCTGTTGCTAGGGTGTTCTGGGTGGTTGCTAGGCGGTTGCTAGGGTGTTCTGGGTGGTTGCTATGGTGTTGCTAGGCGGTTGCTAGGGTATTCTGGGTGGTTGCTAGGCGGTTGCTAGGGTGTTCTGGGTGGTTGCTATGGTGTTGCTAGGCGGTTGCTAGGGTGTTCTGGGTGGTTGCTATGGTGTTGCTAGGCGGTTGCTAAGGTATTCTGGGCGGTTACTAGGCGGTTGCTAGGGTGTTCTGGGCGGTTGCTATGGTGTTGCTAGGTGGTTGGTAGTTGTCACAGATGGTTACTATGGAGTCTTTATAGAGTTCTTAGCATGATCTTGGCATGATATAGCACTTAACTACTCGTTATTAGCATGTAGCTATTCAGTGCTAGCATGTGTAGCATGTTGGAAGTGCTGTTTGCTAGCATGAGTCAAAAGAGCCAAACCTCATCTCTATACGATGTTTTGATACAGAGATATAGGTCTTGCAAAACGGTTGCTAGGGTACTCAAGTTTGGTTGCTATGGAGTTGCTTGGAAGCTGTAAGCTTTAAACTTAAGAAGTGGTTTGAAGTTTAAAGTAGTTTACGAGAATTTGAGTTTTGAGTTTATAAGTTTAAATGAGTTTAGAGTTTAAGTTTAAATGAGTTTAGTGTGTGTGTGTGTGTGTGTGTGTGTGTGTGTGTGTGTGTTCACACACACACACACACACACACACACACTCAGAGTTTATGAGTTTAGAGTTTATAAGTGTATAAATTGATGAGTTTATAAGTGTAAGAGTTTTTGAGTTTAGAGTTTATACGTTTTAAATGAGTTTAGAGTTTATAAGTTTTAATGAGTTTAGAGTTTATAAGTTTTAAATGAGTTTAGAGTTTATAAGTTTAAATGAGTTTAAGAGTTCAGAGTTTATTAATTTATGAGTTTAAGAGTTCATAAGTCTATGAATTCATGAGTTTATAAGTTAATTAGTTTATAAGTGTATGAGTTTAGAGTTTATTAGTTTAAATGAGTCTCAATGGCTCATATAGTATATAGAATGGCAGTTTGGTTTAGTCTTCAAGGTGTTTAGATTTAAATTTTGTCGGTTTGAATTTTTTAGAACTCCCCAATGTAAGTCAATGGGAGTTTTTGAATGAGTTTTTTTCGAGTTTTGATCGTCATTTTTAGGAAAACCGTAAGTCCGATCAGTCTGAAAAGATATAGCAACGCGAGTCAGATCAGTTTGAGTGTCTGTGCCGAGTTTGGAGTATGTGGAGTTAAAGCTCTAGGAGGAGTTTGAGTTGTAAATTTTTAGGGTCAGAAGAATAATAATAACTAGATGCAAAAGTTCGTCGAGACAAACTTTAAGTTGGCTTGAGAAAGTTTGGACCAGAACGTTTTTTTGCTAGGCGGTTGCTAGGGTGTTCTGGGTGGTTGCTATGGTGTTGCTAGGCGGTTGCTAAGGTATTTTGGGTGGTTGCTAGGCGGTTGCTAGGGTGTTCTGGGTGGTTGCTATGGTGTTGCTAGGCGGTTGCTAAGGTGTTCTGGGTGGCTGCTAGGCGGTTGCTAGGGTGTTCTGGGCGGTTGCTAGGCAGTTGCTAGGGTGTTCTGGGTGGTTGCTATGGTGTTGCTAGGCGGTTGCTAGGGTGTTATGGGTGGTTGCTAGGGTGTTGTTAGGGGGTTGCTAGGGTGTTATGGGTGGTTGCTATGGTGTTGCTAAGGTATTCTGGGTGGTTGCTAGGCGGTTGCTAGGGTGTTCTGGGTGGTTACTATGGTGTTGCTAGGTGGTTGCTAGGCTATTCTGGGTGGTTGCTAGGCAGTTGCTAGGGTGTTCTGGGTGGTTGCCATGGTGTTGCTAGGCGGTTGCTAGGGTGTTCTGGGTGGTTGCTATGGTGTTGCTAGGTGGTTGGTAGTTGTCACAGATGGTTACTATGGAGTTTTGATATAGTTGTTTGCATGATCTTGGTATGATTAGCACTTAACTAATCGCTATTAGCATGTAGCTATTCACTGCTAGCATGTGTAACATGTTGGAAGTGCTGTTTGCTAGCATGAGTCAAAAGAGCCAAACCTCATCTCTATACGATGTTCTGATACAGAGATATAGGTCTTGCAAAACGGTTGCCAGGGTACTCAAGTTTGGTTGCTATGGTGTTGCTTGGGAGCTGGGAGCTTTAAACATAAGAAGTTTAAAGTGGTTTGAAGTTTAAAGTAGTTTACAGTAGTTTGAAGTTTATGGCAGGTAGATAGATAAGTTAATAGATAGATAAACACGCACACACACACACACACACACACACACACACACACTAACTCGCTCACACACTCACTCAGACACACACACACTCAGACACACACACACGCACACTCAAGAGTTTGAGTTTAGAGTTTATAAGTGTATGAGTTTTTGAGTTTTGAGTTTATAAGTTTAAATGAGTTTAGAGTTTATAAGTTTAAATGAGTTTAAGAGTTCAGAGTTTATTAATTTATGAGTTTAATAGTTTATAAGTCTATGAAATCATGAGTTCATAAGTTAATTAGTTAATCTCATACACTTATTCTAATTATAAGTGTATGAGTTTAGAGTTTATTAGTTTAAATGAGTCTCAATGGCTCATATAGTATTTAGAACGGCAGTTTGGTTTAGTCTTCAAGGTGTTTAGATTTAAATTTTTGACATACACACACACAAGCATGCACACACAGACTCTCACTCTCTCTCACACACACACACTATCTCTCTCACACACACACTCACTAACTCACTCACACACACACAGACAAGCTCATTAACACACACACACACACACACACACACACACTCACGCACGCACATAGACACACACTCTCTCTCTCTCTCACACACACACACACACACACACACTCAGAGTTTATATGAGTTTAGAGTTTATAAGTGTACAAGTTTTTGAGTTAAGAGTTTATAAGTTTAAATGAGTGTGTACGAGTATTTGAGTTTACACACACACACACACACACACACACACACACACACACACGCTCGCTCTCTCTCTCTCACACACACACACGTTTTGAGTTTAGAGTTCATTAGTTTAAATGAGTCTCAATGGCTCATATAGTATATAGAACGGCAGTTTGGTTTAGTCTTCAAGGTATTTTGATTTGAATTTTCGTCGGTTTGAATTTTTTAGAACTCCCCAATGTAAGTCAATGGAGTTTTTGAATGAGTTTTTTCGAGTTTTGATCGTCATTTTTAGGAAAACCGTAAGTCCGATCAGTCTGAAAAGATATAGCAACGCGAGTCAGATCAGTTTGAGTGTCTGTGCCGAGTTTGGAGTATGTGGAGTTAAAGCTCTAGGAGGAGTTTGAGTTGTAAATTTTTACGGTCAGAAGAATAATAATAATAATAATAATAATAATAATAAGTTTAAATAGGATTTCAATATGTTGGCTCTCTCAAGCCAACTTAACTAGAATGTACATTTCCTGAAGAAAATGTGAAGTGGTGCTTGCAGTGGCAAAATTCGGCACTCGGTTGCTAGGGTGTTGTACATGATCGCATACGAGCCAACAACCATGTCTGTACGCTGTTGTGGAGCTGAAATATGGCTTCTTTATGTTGCAATATGGTTGCTAGGTGGCTGTAAACGGTTGCTAGGGTGTGAATACAAAGTTACCATGGTGAAATTTACAGACTGTTTCCCAACCAAAACTAAAGAGCCAACCCCCATCTCTATATGATGTTCTGATGCAGAGACATGGGTCTTGATAAACGGTTGCTAGGGTCCTCTGTTTGGTTGCCAGGGAGTGACTTGGCAGATACCAATGATGAAACTGCAAAGGCTTCTTGTCACTCTGAATGATATAAACCAACTCCCATGCCTCTATGACATTCAGAATGGAAGATATCCCTCCTTGGATTTTGGTTGCTAGGGTACTCTGTTTGGTTGCTAGAGAGTGGCTTGGCAGCTGCCAATGATGAAATTCCAAAGGCTTCTTGTCAGTATGAATGATATAAACCAACTCCCATGCCTGTGTGACATTCAGAAAGGAAGATATTCCTCTTTGGAATTTGGTTGCTAGGGTACTCTGTTTGGTTGATATGGAGTTGCTTGGCAGCTGCCAATCATGAAACACCAAAGGCTTCTTGTCAATATGAATGATATAAACCAACTCCCATGCCTCTGTGACAGTCAGAATGGAAGATATCCCTCTCTGGAGTTTGGTTGCTAGGGTCCTCTGTTTGGTTGCTATGGAGTGGCTTGGCAGCTGTTAATGATGAAACTGCATAAGTTTCTTGTCAGTATGAATGAAAATAAACCAACTCCCATCTCTATACGATGTTCTGATGCAGAGATATAGGTCTTGCTAAACGGTTGCTAGGGTACTCTGTTTGGTTGCTAGGGAGTGGCTTGGCAGCTGCCAATGATGAAATTAAAAAGGCTTCTTGTCACTATGAATGATAAAAAACCAACTCCCATGCATCTGTGACATACAGAATGGAAGATATCCCTCTTTGGATTTTTGTTGCTAGGGTACTCTGTTTGGTTGCTAGGGAGTAGCTTGGCAGCTGCCAACCATAAAACTCCAGAGGCTGCTTGTCAGTTTGAATGATATAAACCAACTCCCAGCTCTATACGATGTTCTGATACAGAGAAATTATTTTTGCTAAATGGTTGCTAGGGTACTCTGTTTGGTTGCTAGGGAGTGGCTTGGCAGCTGCCAGTGATGAAACTGCAAAGGCTTCTTGTCACTATGAATGATATAAACCAACTCCCATTTCTTTGTGACATTCAAAATGGAAGATAACCCTCTTTGGATTTTGGTTGCTAGGGTACTCTGTCTGGTTGCTATGGAGTGGCTTGGCAGCTGCCAATAATGAAACTCCAAAGGCTGGTTGTCAGTATGAATGAAACAAACCAACTCCCATGCCTCTGTGACATTCAGAATGGAAGATATCCCTCTTTGCATTTTGGTTGCTAGGGTACTCTGTTTGGTTGCTATGGAGTTGTTTGGCAGCTGCTAATGATGAAACTGTAAAGGCTTATTGTCAGTATGAATGATATAAACCAACTCCCATCTCTATACGATGTTCTGATGCGGAGATATAGGTCTTGCAAAACGGTTGCTAGGGTACTCAAGTTTGGTTGCTATGGAGTGGCTTGGCAGCTGCCAATGATGAAACTGAAAAGGCTTTGTGTCACTATGAATGATATAAACCAACTCCCATTTCTCTGTGACATTCAGAATGGCAGATATCCCTCTTTGCATTTTGGTTGCTAGGGTACTCTGTTTGGTTGCTATGGAGTTGTTTGGCAGCTGCTAATGATGAAACTGTAAAGGCTTATTGTCAGTATGAATGATATAAACCAACTCCCATCTCTATACGATGTTCTGATGCGGAGATATAGGTCTTGCAAAACGGTTGCTAGGGTACTCAAGTTTGGTTGCTATGGAGTGGCTTGGCAGCTGCCAATGACGAAACTGCAAAGCCTTCTTGTCACTATGAATGATATAAACCAACTCCCATGCCTCTGTGACATTCAGAATGGAAGATATCCCTCTTTGAATTTTGGTTGCTAGGGTAATCTGTTTGGTTGCTATGGAGTTGCTTGACAGCTGCCATTGATGAAACTGCAAAGGCTTTTTGTTACTATGAATGATATAAACCAACTTCCATGCCTCTGTGACATTCAGAATAGAAGATATCCCTCTAGGATTTTGGTTGCTAAGGTGCTCGACAATGGTTGCTAGGGAGGGGCTAGGAAGTGTTGAGGTGATTCATGATTGGCCATTTGATGCCCTGAGTGAAACGAGACCACCTTGGTGTTTCTATGATCTACTAGAGCGTTTCTAGACGTTGCTAGGGTGTTCAGGATGGTTGCTAAGGTATTTTTGGTAGTTGCTATTTTGTTACTAGGTGGTTGGTAGTTGTCAAAGATGGTTACTATGGAGTTTTTATAGAGTTATTAAAATCTTTAATAACGAGTGCCTTCAGTACGGCACTCGGCCTGCGGCCTCGTGCCTATGGCTGAATAGGCACAAGCATGGAGCAATATCGCAAGGCCACGAGTGTAATATTGCGTTAAAAAATACAAAAAAATGTAAAAAAAATTTTTTTTTGGTTTAGGGTGGTTGCTAGGGAGCTCTTAGTGGTTGCTAGGGTGCTAAAACTGGTTGCTAGGGTGTGGCTATGAAGATTTTAGGCCATTACTTATTGGCTGCTTGATAATATAATCCTCTGAGGGAGAGAGAGAGGGAGAGACGCAGGGGTGTCAGGCCCTTTGGAGTGGTGTGTGTGTGAAGACGTCGGTTGGGATTCAAATATTTTTAGAATGCCCAATGTAAAGTCAATGGGGACTTTTTTGGCCGCTTTTTCGTCCGCTGTGCGAACATCGTACACCCGATCGCTTAGAAAAGTCATAGCACACCTCTCCTCAATGAGCCGGTTGATTTGACACTTCACTCAGGGGTCTGTGACAAACGGTGCGGGGCGAGTTTCGCGCCAAACTTTGTCCAGAATAATAATAATAAGAATAATAAGTATGAGCAATAACAATAGTGATGCTTTTAAAAAAGCACCACTAACTAGAATGTACATTTCCTGAAGAAAATGTGAAGTGGTGCTTGCAGTGGCAAAACTCTCCACTTGGTTGCTAGGGTGTTGTACATGATTGCATTCGAGCCAACAACCATGTCTGTACAATGTTGTGGAGCTGAAATATGGCTTCTATATGTTGCAATATGGTTGCTAGGTGGCTCTAAACGGTTGCTAGGGTGTGAAATCAGTTACCATGGTGATAGTTACAGACAGTTTCCCAACCAAAACAAAAGAGCCAACCCCCATCTCTATGTGATGTTCTGATGCAGAGACATGGGTCATGATAAACGGTTGCTAGGGTCCTCTGTTTGGTTGCCAGGGAGTGACTTGGCAGGTGCCAATGATGAAACTCCAAAGGCTGATTGTCAGTATAAATGATTTAAACCAACTCCCATGCCTCTGTGACATTCAGAATGGAAGATATCCCTCTTTGGAATTTGGTTGCTAGGGTCCTCTGTTTGGTTGCAAGGGAGTGACTTGGCAGGTGCCAATCATGAAACTCCAAAGGCTGCCTGTCATTATGAATGATATAAACCAACTCCCATGCCTGTGTGACTTTCAGAATGGAAGATATCCCTCTTTGGATTTTGGTTACTAGGGTACTCTGTTTGGTTGCTATGGAGTTACTTGGCAGCTGCCAATGATGAAATTCCAAAGGTTTCTTGTCAGTATGAATTATATAAACCAACTCCCATGCCTCTGTGACATTCAGAATGGAAGAGATCCCTGTTTGGATTTTGGTTGCTAGGGTACTCTGTTTGGTTGTTATGGAGTTGCTTGGCAGCTGCCAATCATGAAACACCAAAGGCTTCTTGTCAGTATGAATGACATAAACCAACTCCCATGCCTCTGTGACATTCAGAATGGAAGATATCCCTCTTTGAATTTTGGTTGCTAGGGTAATCTGTTTGGTTGCTATGGAGTTGCTTGACAGCTGCCATTGATGAAACTGCAACGGCTTTTTGTTACTATGAAGGATATAAACCAACTCCCATGCCTCTGAGACATTCAGACTGGAAGATATCCCTCTTTGGATTTTGGTTGCTAGGGTACTATGATTGGTTGCTAGGGAGTGGCTTGGCAGCTGCCAATCATGAAACTCCAAAGGCTTCTTGTCAATATTGAATTATATAAACCTTCCCCCATCTCTATACGATGCTCTGATACAGAGATATAGGTCTTGCTAAATAGTTGCTAGGGTACTCTGTTTGGTTGCTATGGAGTGGCTTGGCAGCTGCTAATGATGAACTCCAAAGGCTGCTTTTCAGTATGAATGACATAAACAAACTCCCATGCCTCTGTGACATTCAGAATGGAAGATATCCCTCTTTGAATTTTGGTTGCTAGGGTAATCTGTTTGGTTGCTATGGAGTTGCTTGACAGCTGCCATTGATGAAACTGCAAAGGCTTTTTGTTACTATGAATGATATAAACCAACTTCCATGCCTCTGTGACATTCAGAATAGAAGATATCCCTCTAGGATTTTGGTTGCTAAGGTGCTCGACAATGGTTGCTAGGGAGGGGCTAGGAAGTGTTGAGGTGATTCATGATTGGCCATTTGATGCCCTGAGTGAAACGAGACCACCTTGGTGTTTCTATGATCTACTAGAGCGTTTCTAGACGTTGCTAGGGTGTTCAGGATGGTTGCTAAGGTATTTTTGGTAGTTGCTATTTTGTTACTAGGTGGTTGGTAGTTGTCAAAGATGGTTACTATGGAGTTTTTATAGAGTTATTAAAATCTTTAATAACGAGTGCCTTCAGTACGGCACTCGGCCTGCGGCCTCGTGCCTATGGCTGAATAGGCACAAGCATGGAGCAATATCGCAAGGCCACGAGTGTAATATTGCGTTAAAAAATACAAAAAAATGTAAAAAAAAATTTTTTTTGGTTTAGGGTGGTTGCTAGGGAGCTCTTAGTGGTTGCTAGGGTGCTAAAACTGGTTGCTAGGGTGTGGCTATGAAGATTTAAGGAAATTACTTATTGGCTGCTTGATAATATAAATCCTCTGAGGGAGAGAGAGAGGGAGAGACGCAGGGCTGTCAGGCCCTTTGGAGTGGTGTGTGTGTGAAAACGTCGGTTGGGATTCAAATATTTTTAGAATGCCCAATGTAAAGTCAATGGGGACTTTTTTGGCCGCTTTTTCGTCCGCTGTGCGAACATCGTACACCCGATCGCTTAGAAAAGTCATAGCACACCTCTCCTCAATGAGCCGGTCGATTTGACACTTCACTCAGGGGTCTGTGACAAACGGTGCGGGGCGAGTTTCGCGCCAAACTTTGTCCAGAATAATAATAATAAGAACTAGAATGTACATTTCCTGAAGAAAATGTGAAGTGGTGCTTGCAGTGGCAAAACTCTCCACTCGGTTGCTAGGGTGTTGTACATGATTGCATTCGAGCCAACAACCATGTCTGTACGATGTTGTGGAGCTGAAATATGGCTTCTATATGTTGCAATATGGTTGCTAGGTGGTTCTAAATGGTTGCTAGGGTGTGAATACACAGTTACCATGGTGATATTTACAGACTGTTTCCCAACCGAAACAAAAGAGCCAACCCCCATCTCTATACGATGTTCTGATGCAGAGACATGGGTCTTGATAAACGGTTGCTAGGGTACTCTGTTTGGTTGCTATGGAGTTGCTTGTCAGCTGCCAATGGTGAAACTGCAAAGGCTTCTTGTCACTATGAATGATATAAACCAACTCCCATGCCTCTGTGACATTCAGACTGGAAGATATCCCTCTTTGGATTTTGGTTGCTAGGGTACTCTGTTTGGTTGCTAGGGAGTTGCTTGGCAGCTGCTAATGATGAAACTGCAAAGGCTTCTTGTCAGTATGAATGATATAAACCAACTCCCATCTCTATACGATGTTCTGATGCAGAGATATAGGTCTTGCTAAACGGTTGCTAGGGTACTCTGTTTGGTTGCTAGGGAGTGGCTTGGCTGCTGCCAATGATGAAACTGCAAAGGCTTCGTGTCAGTATGAATGATATAAACCAACTCTCATTTCTCTGTGACATTCAGAATGGCAGATATCCCTCTTTGGATTTTGGTTGCTAGGGTACTCTGTTTGGTTGCTATGGAGTGGCTTGGCAGATGCCAATGATGAAACTGCAAAGGCTTCTTGTCACTATGAATGATATAAACCAACTCCCATGCCTCTGGGACATTCAGAATGGAAGATATCCCTCTTTGGATTTTGGTTGCTAAGGTGCTCGACAATGGTTGCTAGGGAGTGGCTTGGAAGTGTTGAGGTGATTCATGATTGGCTGTTTGCTGCCCCGAGTCAAATGAGACCACCCCCATGTTTCTATGACAATTTAGTCTGGAGATATCTCTTTGAACTCTTTCAATGGAAGTCTATGGAACTTGTTGCTAAGGGGCTCTAAATGGTTGCTAGGGCGTGGTTTGATAGCTTCACAATGATCCTGAGAGACTGATTGGTCGTCTGAGTAAAATGAGCCCTCCCCCTTGTCTCTATGACACTTTGATCCAGAGCTACGTTCAATACAAAATCTCTATGCAATTTACCATAGTAGGAAAAGCATGTGTGTTTCACGGGACGTTCCTTCCCCATAGTAAGTCAATGGGGCAACTTTGGGACGCTCCTGCCCCCCATGGGTGCAACTTTTACCCCATTGTGAGGTATGTTCTTACAGAGCCTGTCAGCCTCTTCAAATGTGGCAAATCACACGTTTCTGCGAAATCCTCGCTTAGAGCTACGTGTGGTCAAAATTTGTCTCAATGTTAAGTCAATGGGACTTTTTTGGCCGCTTTTTCGCCCCTGGGGCGAACACCGCACCCCCGATCGCTTATAAAAGTCATAGCACACCTCTCCTCAATGAGCCGGTCGATTTGACACCTCATTCATGGGTCTGAGACAAACGGTGCGGGACGAGTTACGCGCCAAACTTTGTCCAGAATAATAATAAGAATAATAAGTATGAGCAATAACAATAGTGATGCCTTGCTTTCAGCAAGCACCACTAACTAGAATGTACATTTCCTGAAGAAAATGTGAAGTGGTGCTTGCAGTGGCAAAACTCTCCACTCGGTTGCTAGGGTGTTGTACATGATTGCATTCGAGCCAACAACCATGTCTGTACGATGTTGTGGAGCTGAAATATGGCTTCTATATGTTGCAATATGGTTGCTAGGTGGTTCTAAATGGTTGCTAGGGTGTGAATACACAGTTACCATGGTGATATTTACAGACTGTTTCCCAACCGAAACAAAAGAGCCAACCCCCATCTCTATACGATGTTCTGATGCAGAGACATGGGTCTTGATAAACGGTTGCTAGGGTACTCTGTTTGGTTGCTATGGAGTTGCTTGTCAGCTGCCAATGGTGAAACTGCAAAGGCTTCTTGTCACTATGAATGATATAAACCAACTCCCATGCCTCTGTGACATTCAGACTGGAAGATATCCCTCTTTGGATTTTGGTTGCTAGGGTACTCTGTTTGGTTGCTAGGGAGTTGCTTGGCAGCTGCTAATGATGAAACTGCAAAGGCTTCTTGTCAGTATGAATGATATAAACCAACTCCCATCTCTATACGATGTTCTGATGCAGAGATATAGGTCTTGCTAAACGGTTGCTAGGGTACTCTGTTTGGTTGCTAGGGAGTGGCTTGGCTGCTGCCAATGATGAAACTGCAAAGGCTTCGTGTCAGTATGAATGATATAAACCAACTCTCATTTCTCTGTGACATTCAGAATGGCAGATATCCCTCTTTGGATTTTGGTTGCTAGGGTACTCTGTTTGGTTGCTATGGAGTGGCTTGGCAGATGCCAATGATGAAACTGCAAAGGCTTCTTGTCACTATGAATGATATAAACCAACTCCCATGCCTCTGGGACATTCAGAATGGAAGATATCCCTCTTTGGATTTTGGTTGCTAAGGTGCTCGACAATGGTTGCTAGGGAGTGGCTTGGAAGTGTTGAGGTGATTCATGATTGGCTGTTTGCTGCCCCGAGTCAAATGAGACCACCCCCATGTTTCTATGACAATTTAGTCTGGAGATATCTCTTTGAACTCTTTCAATGGAAGTCTATGGAACTTGTTGCTAAGGGGCTCTAAATGGTTGCTAGGGCGTGGTTTGATAGCTTCACAATGATCCTGAGAGACTGATTGGTCGTCTGAGTAAAATGAGCCCTCCCCCTTGTCTCTATGACACTTTGATCCAGAGCTACGTTCAATACAAAATCTCTATGCAATTTACCATAGTAGGAAAAGCATGTGTGTTTCACGGGACGTTCCTTCCCCATAGTAAGTCAATGGGGCAACTTTGGGACGCTCCTGCCCCCCATGGGTGCAACTTTTACCCCATTGTGAGGTATGTTCTTACAGAGCCTGTCAGCCTCTTCAAATGTGGCAAATCACACGTTTCTGCGAAATCCTCGCTTAGAGCTACGTGTGGTCAAAATTTGTCTCAATGTTAAGTCAATGGGACTTTTTTGGCCGCTTTTTCGCCCCTGGGGCGAACACCGCACCCCCGATCGCTTATAAAAGTCATAGCACACCTCTCCTCAATGAGCCGGTCGATTTGACACCTCATTCATGGGTCTGAGACAAACGGTGCGGGACGAGTTACGCGCCAAACTTTGTCCAGAATAATAATAAGAATAATAAGTATGAGCAATAACAATAGTGATGCCTTGCTTTCAGCAAGCACCACTAATAACTAGAATGTACATTTCCTGAAGAAAATGTGAAGTGGTGCTTGCAGTGGCAAAACTCTCCACTTGGTTGCTAGGGTGTTGTACATGATTGCATTCGAGCCAACAACCATGTCTGTACAATGTTGTGGAGCTGAAATATGGCTTCTATATGTTGCAATATGGTTGCTAGGTGGCTCTAAACGGTTGCTAGGGTGTGAAATCAGTTACCATGGTGATAGTTACAGACAGTTTCCCAACCAAAACAAAAGAGCCAACCCCCATCTCTATGTGATGTTCTGATGCAGAGACATGGGTCATGATAAACGGGTGCTAGGGTCCTCTGTTTGGTTGCCAGGGAGTGACTTGGCAGGTGCCAATGATGAAACTCCAAAGGCTGATTGTCAGTATAAATGATTTAAACCAACTCCCATGCCTCTGTGACATTCAGAATGGAAGATATCCCTCTTTGGAATTTGGTTGCTAGGGTCCTCTGTTTGGTTGCAAGGGAGTGACTTGGCAGGTGCCAATCATAAAACTCCAAAGGCTGCTTGTCATTATGAATGATATAAACCAACTCCCATGCCTGTGTGACTTTCAGAATGGAAGATATCCCTCTTTGGATTTTGGTTACTAGGGTACTCTGTTTGGTTGCTATGGAGTTACTTGGCAGCTGCCAATGATGAAATTCCAAAGGTTTCTTGTCAGTATGAATGATATAAACCAACTCCCATGCCTCTGTGACATTCAGAATGGAAGAGATCCCTGTTTGGATTTTGGTTGCTAGGGTACTCTGTTTGGTTGTTATGGAGTTGCTTGGCAGCTGCCAATCATGAAACACCAAAGGCTTCTTGTCAGTATGAATGACATAAACCAACTCCCATGCCTCTGTGACATTCAGAATGGAAGATATCCCTCTTTGAATTTTGGTTGCTAGGGTAATCTGTTTGGTTGCTATGGAGTTGCTTGACAGCTGCCATTGATGAAACTGCAACGGCTTTTTGTTACTATGAAGGATATAAACCAACTCCCATGCCTCTGTGACATTCAGACTGGAAGATATCCCTCTTTGGATTTTGGTTGCTAGGGTACTATGATTGGTTGCTAGGGAGTGGCTTGGCAGCTGCCAATCATGAAACTCCAAAGGCTTCTTGTCAATATTGAATTATATAAACCTTCCCCCATCTCTATACGATGCTCTGATACAGAGATATAGGTCTTGCTAAATAGTTGCTAGGGTACTCTGTTTGGTTGCTATGGAGTGGCTTGGCAGCTGCTAATGATGAACTCCAAAGGCTGCTTTTCAGTATGAATGACATAAACAAACTCCCATGCCTCTGTGACATTCAGAATGGAAGATATCCCTCTTTGAATTTTGGTTGCTAGGGTAATCTGTTTGGTTGCTATGGAGTTGCTTGACAGCTGCCATTGATGAAACTGCAAAGGCTTTTTGTTACTATGAATGATATAAACCAACTTCCATGCCTCTGTGACATTCAGAATAGAAGATATCCCTCTAGGATTTTGGTTGCTAAGGTGCTCGACAATGGTTGCTAGGGAGGGGCTAGGAAGTGTTGAGGTGATTCATGATTGGCCATTTGATGCCCTGAGTGAAACGAGACCACCTTGGTGTTTCTATGATCTACTAGAGCGTTTCTAGACGTTGCTAGGGTGTTCAGGATGGTTGCTAAGGTATTTTTGGTAGTTGCTATTTTGTTACTAGGTGGTTGGTAGTTGTCAAAGATGGTTACTATGGAGTTTTTATAGAGTTATTAAAATCTTTAATAACGAGTGCCTTCAGTACGGCACTCGGCCTGCGGCCTCGTGCCTATTGCTGAATAGGCACAAGCATGGAGCAATATCGCAAGGCCACGAGTGTAATATTGCGCTAAAAAATACAAAAAAATGTACAAAAAATTTTTTTTTGGTTTAGGGTGGTTGCTAGGGAGCTCTTAGTGGTTGCTAGGGTGCTAAAACTGGTTGCTAGGGTGTGGCTATGAAGATTTAAGGAAATTACTTATTGGCTGCTTGATAATATAAATCCTCTGAGGGAGAGAGAGAGGGAGAGACGCAGGGCTGTCAGGCCCTTTGGAGTGGTGTGTGTGTGAAAACGTCGGTTGGGATTCAAATATTTTTAGAATGCCCAATGTAAAGTCAATGGGGACTTTTTTGGCCGCTTTTTCGTCCGCTGTGCGAACATCGTACACCCGATCGCTTAGAAAAGTCATAGCACACCTCTCCTCAATGAGCCGGTCGATTTGACACTTCACTCAGGGGTCTGTGACAAATGGTGCGGGGCGAGTTTCGCGCCAAACTTTTGTCCGGAATAATAAGAATAACTAGAATGTACATTTCCTGAAGAAAATGTGAAGTGGTGCTTGCAGTGGCAAAATTCGGCACTCGGTTGCTAGGGTGTTGTACATGATCGCATACGAGCCAACAACCATGTCTGTACGCTGTTGTGGAGCTGAAATATGGCTTCTTTATGTTGCAATATGGTTGCTAGGTGGCTGTAAACGGTTGCTAGGGTGTGAATACAAAGTTACCATGGTGAAATTTACAGAATGTTTCCCAACCAAAACTAAAGAGCCAACCCCCTTCTCTATATGATGTTCTGATGCAGAGACATGGGTCTTGATAAACGGTTGCTAGGGTCCTCTGTTTGGTTGCCAGGGAGTGACTTGGCAGATACCAATGATGAAACTGCAAAGGCTTCTTGTCACTCTGAATGATATAAACCAACTCCCATGCCTCTATGACATTCAGAATGGAAGATATCCCTCCTTGGATTTTGGTTGCTAGGGTACTCTGTTTGGTTGCTAGAGAGTGGCTTGGCAGCTGCCAATGATGAAATTCCAAAGGCTTCTTGTCAGTATGAATGATATAAACCAACTCCCATGCCTGTGTGACATTCAGAAAGGAAGATATTCCTCTTTGGAATTTGGTTGCTAGGGTACTCTGTTTGGTTGATATGGAGTTGCTTGGCAGCTGCCAATCATGAAACACCAAAGGCTTCTTGTCAATATGAATGATATAAACCAACTCCCATGCCTCTGTGACAGTCAGAATGGAAGATATCCCTCTCTGGAGTTTGGTTGCTAGGGTCCTCTGTTTGGTTGCTATGGAGTGGCTTCGCAGCTGTTAATGATGAAACTGCATAAGTTTCTTGTCAGTATGAATGAAAATAAACCAACTCCCATCTCTATACGATGTTCTGATGCAGAGATATAGGTCTTGCTAAACGGTTGCTAGGGTACTCTGTTTGGTTGCTAGGGAGTGGCTTGGCAGCTGCCAGTGATGAAACTGCAAAGGCTTCTTGTCACTATGAATGATATAAACCAACTCCCATTTCTTTGTGACATTCAAAATGGAAGATAACCCTCTTTGGATTTTGGTTGCTACTCTGTTTGGTTGCTATGGAGTGGCTTGGCAGCTGCCAATAATGAAACTCCAAAGGCTGGTTGTCAGTATGAATGAAACAAACCAACTCCCATGCCTCTGTGACATTCAGAATGGAAGATATCCCTCTTTGCATTTTGGTTGCTAGGGTACTCTGTTTGGTTGCTATGGAGTTGTTTGGCAGCTGCTAATGATGAAACTGTAAAGGCTTATTGTCAGTATGAATGATATAAACCAACTCCCATCTCTATACGATGTTCTGATGCGGAGATATAGGTCTTGCAAAACGGTTGCTAGGGTACTCAAGTTTGGTTGCTATGGAGTGGCTTGGCAGCTGCCAATGATGAAATTGAAAAGGCTTTGTGTCACTATGAATGATATAAACCAACTCCCATTTCTCTGTGACATTCAGAATGGCAGATATCCCTCTTTGGATTTTGGTTGCTAGGGTACTCTGTTTGGTTGCTATGGAGTGGCTTGGCAGCTGCCAATGACGAAACTGCAAAGCCTTCTTGTCACTATGAATGATATAAACCAACTCCCATGCCTCTGTGACATTCAGAATGGAAGATATCCCTCTCGGATTTTGGTTGCTAAGGTGCTCGACAATGGTTGCTAGGGAGGGGCTAGGAAGAGTTGAGGTGATTCATGATTGGCTGTTTGCTGCCCCAAGTCAAACGAGACCACCCTCTAGTTTCTATGACAATTCAGTCCGGAGATATCCCTTTGAACTCTTTCAATGGAAGTCTATGGGACTTGTTGCTAAGGTGCTCTAAATGGTTGCTAGGGCGTGGCTTGATAGCTTCACAATGATCCTGAGAGACTGATTGGTCGTCTGAGTAAAATGAGCCCACCCCCTTGTCTCTATGATACTGTGATCCAGAGCTACGTTCATTACAAAATCCCTATGCAATTTACCATAGTAGGAAAAGCATGTGTGTTTCACGGGACATTCCTTCCCCATAGTAAGTCAATGGGGCAACTTTGGGACGCTCCTGCCCCCCAGGGGTGCAACTTTTACCCCATTGTGAGGTATGTTCTTACAGAGCCTGTCAGCCTCTTCAAATGTGGCAAATCACACGTTTCTGCGAAATCCTCGCTCAGAGCTATGAGTGCTCAAAGTTAGTCGCAATGTTAAGTCAATGGAACTTTTTGGGCCGCTTTTTCGCCCCTGGGGTGAACACCGCACCCCCGATCGCTTATAAAAGTCATAGCACACCTCTCCTCAATGAGCCGGTCGATTTGACACCTCATTCATGGGTCTGTGACAAACGGTGTGGGGCGAGTTACGCGCCAAACTTTGTCCAGAATAATAATAATAATAACTAGAATGTACATTTCCTGAAGAAAATGTGAAGTGGTGCTTGCAGTGGCAAAATTCGGCACTCGGTTGCTAGGGTGTTGTACATGATCGCATACGAGCCAACAACCATGTCTGTACGCTGTTGTGGAGCTGAAATATGGCTTCTTTATGTTGCAATATGGTTGCTAGGTGGCTGTAAACGGTTGCTAGGGTGTGAATACAAAGTTACCATGGTGAAATTTACAGAATGTTTCCCAACCAAAACTAAAGAGCCAACCCCCTTCTCTATATGATGTTCTGATGCAGAGACATGGGTCTTGATAAACGGTTGCTAGGGTCCTCTGTTTGGTTGCCAGGGAGTGACTTGGCAGATACCAATGATGAAACTGCAAAGGCTTCTTGTCACTCTGAATGATATAAACCAACTCCCATGCCTCTATGACATTCAGAATGGAAGATATCCCTCCTTGGATTTTGGTTGCTAGGGTACTCTGTTTGGTTGCTAGAGAGTGGCTTGGCAGCTGCCAATGATGAAATTCCAAAGGCTTCTTGTCAGTATGAATGATATAAACCAACTCCCATGCCTGTGTGACATTCAGAAAGGAAGATATTCCTCTTTGGAATTTGGTTGCTAGGGTACTCTGTTTGGTTGATATGGAGTTGCTTGGCAGCTGCCAATCATGAAACACCAAAGGCTTCTTGTCAATATGAATGATATAAACCAACTCCCATGCCTCTGTGACAGTCAGAATGGAAGATATCCCTCTCTGGAGTTTGGTTGCTAGGGTCCTCTGTTTGGTTGCTATGGAGTGGCTTCGCAGCTGTTAATGATGAAACTGCATAAGTTTCTTGTCAGTATGAATGAAAATAAACCAACTCCCATCTCTATACGATGTTCTGATGCAGAGATATAGGTCTTGCTAAACGGTTGCTAGGGTACTCTGTTTGGTTGCTAGGGAGTGGCTTGGCAGCTGCCAGTGATGAAACTGCAAAGGCTTCTTGTCACTATGAATGATATAAACCAACTCCCATTTCTTTGTGACATTCAAAATGGAAGATAACCCTCTTTGGATTTTGGTTGCTACTCTGTTTGGTTGCTATGGAGTGGCTTGGCAGCTGCCAATAATGAAACTCCAAAGGCTGGTTGTCAGTATGAATGAAACAAACCAACTCCCATGCCTCTGTGACATTCAGAATGGAAGATATCCCTCTTTGCATTTTGGTTGCTAGGGTACTCTGTTTGGTTGCTATGGAGTTGTTTGGCAGCTGCTAATGATGAAACTGTAAAGGCTTATTGTCAGTATGAATGATATAAACCAACTCCCATCTCTATACGATGTTCTGATGCGGAGATATAGGTCTTGCAAAACGGTTGCTAGGGTACTCAAGTTTGGTTGCTATGGAGTGGCTTGGCAGCTGCCAATGATGAAATTGAAAAGGCTTTGTGTCACTATGAATGATATAAACCAACTCCCATTTCTCTGTGACATTCAGAATGGCAGATATCCCTCTTTGGATTTTGGTTGCTAGGGTACTCTGTTTGGTTGCTATGGAGTGGCTTGGCAGCTGCCAATGACGAAACTGCAAAGCCTTCTTGTCACTATGAATGATATAAACCAACTCCCATGCCTCTGTGACATTCAGAATGGAAGATATCCCTCTCGGATTTTGGTTGCTAAGGTGCTCGACAATGGTTGCTAGGGAGGGGCTAGGAAGAGTTGAGGTGATTCATGATTGGCTGTTTGCTGCCCCAAGTCAAACGAGACCACCCTCTAGTTTCTATGACAATTCAGTCCGGAGATATCCCTTTGAACTCTTTCAATGGAAGTCTATGGGACTTGTTGCTAAGGTGCTCTAAATGGTTGCTAGGGCGTGGCTTGATAGCTTCACAATGATCCTGAGAGACTGATTGGTCGTCTGAGTAAAATGAGCCCACCCCCTTGTCTCTATGATACTGTGATCCAGAGCTACGTTCATTACAAAATCCCTATGCAATTTACCATAGTAGGAAAAGCATGTGTGTTTCACGGGACATTCCTTCCCCATAGTAAGTCAATGGGGCAACTTTGGGACGCTCCTGCCCCCCAGGGGTGCAACTTTTACCCCATTGTGAGGTATGTTCTTACAGAGCCTGTCAGCCTCTTCAAATGTGGCAAATCACACGTTTCTGCGAAATCCTCGCTCAGAGCTATGAGTGCTCAAAGTTAGTCGCAATGTTAAGTCAATGGAACTTTTTGGGCCGCTTTTTCGCCCCTGGGGTGAACACCGCACCCCCGATCGCTTATAAAAGTCATAGCACACCTCTCCTCAATGAGCCGGTCGATTTGACACCTCATTCATGGGTCTGTGACAAACGGTGTGGGGCGAGTTACGCGCCAAACTTTGTCCAGAATAATAATAATAATAATAACTAGAATGTACATTTCCTGAAGAAAATGTGAAGTGGTGCTTGCAGTGGCAAAATTCGGCACTTGGTTGCTAGGGTGTTGTACATGATCGCATACGAGCCAACAACCATGTCTGTACGCTGTTGTGGAGCTGAAATATGGCTTCTTTATGTTGCAATATGGTTGCTAGGTGGCTGTAAACGGTTGCTAGGGTGTGAATACAAAGTTACCATGGTGAAATTTACAGACTGTTTCCCAACCAAAACAAAAGAGCCAACCCCCATCTCTATATGATGTTCTGATGCAGAGACATGGGTCTTGATAAACGGTTGCTAGGGTCCTCTGTTTGGTTGCCAGGGAGTGACTTGGCAGATACCAATGATGAAACTGCAAAGGCTTCTTGTCACTCTGAATGATATAAACCAACTCCCATGCCTCTATGACATTCAGAATGGAAGATATCCCTCCTTGGATTTTGGTTGCTAGGGTACTCTGTTTGGTTGCTAGAGAGTGGCTTGGCAGCTGCCAATGATGAAATTCCAAAGGCTTCTTGTCAGTATGAATGATATAAACCAACTCCCATGCCTGTGTGACATTCAGAAAGGAAGATATTCCTCTTTGGAATTTGGTTGCTAGGGTACTCTGTTTGGTTGATATGGAGTTGCTTGGCAGCTGCCAATCATGAAACACCAAAGGCTTCTTGTCAATATGAATGATATAAACCAACTCCCATGCCTCTGTGACAGTCAGAATGGAAGATATCCCTCTCTGGAGTTTGGTTGCTAGGGTCCTCTGTTTGGTTGCTATGGAGTGGCTTGGCAGCTGTTAATGATGAAACTGCATAAGCTTCTTGTCAGTATGAATGAAAATAAACCAACTCCCATCTCTATACGATGTTCTGATGCAGAGATATAGGTCTTGCTAAACGGTTGCTAGGGTACTCTGTTTGGTTGCTAGGGAGTGGCTTGGCAGCTGCCAATGATGAAATTAAAAAGGCTTCTTGTCACTATGAATGATAAAAAACCAACTCCCATGCATCTGTGACATACAGAATGGAAGATATCCCTCTTTGGATTTTTGTTGCTAGGGTACTCTGTTTGGTTGCTAGGGAGTAGCTTGGCAGCTGCCAACCATAAAACTCCAGAGGCTGCTTGTCAGTATGATCGATATAAACCAACTCCCAGCTCTATACGATGTTCTGATACAGAGAAATTATTTTTGCTAAACGGTTGCTAGGGTACTCTGTTTGGTTGCTAGGGAGTGGCTAGGCAGCTGCCAGTGATGAAACTGCAAAGGCTTCTTGTCACTATGAATGATATAAACCAACTCCCATTTCTCTGTGACATTCAGAATGGCAGATATCCCTCTTTGGATTTTGGTTGCTAGGGTACTCTGTTTGGTTGCTATGGAGTGGCTTGGCAGCTGCCAATGACGAAACTGCAAAGCCTTCTTGTCACTATGAATGATATAAACCAACTCCCATGCCTCTGTGACATTCAGAATGGAAGATATCCCTCTCGGATTTTGGTTGCTAAGGTGCTCGACAATGGTTGCTAGGGAGGGGCTAGGAAGAGTTGAGGTGATTCATGATTGGCTGTTTGCTGCCCCAAGTCAAACGAGACCACCCTCTAGTTTCTATGACAATTCAGTCCGGAGATATCCCTTTGAACTCTTTCAATGGAAGTCTATGGGACTTGTTGCTAAGGTGCTCTAAATGGTTGCTAGGGCGTGGCTTGATAGCTTCACAATGATCCTGAGAGACTGATTGGTCGTCTGAGTAAAATGAGCCCACCCCCTTGTCTCTATGATACTGTGATCCAGAGCTACGTTCATTACAAAATCCCTATGCAATTTACCATAGTAGGAAAAGCATGTGTGTTTCACGGGACATTCCTTCCCCATAGTAAGTCAATGGGGCAACTTTGGGACGCTCCTGCCCCCCAGGGGTGCAACTTTTACCCCATTGTGAGGTATGTTCTTACAGAGCCTGTCAGCCTCTTCAAATGTGGCAAATCACACGTTTCTGCGAAATCCTCGCTCAGAGCTATGAGTGCTCAAAGTTAGTCGCAATGTTAAGTCAATGGAACTTTTTGGGCCGCTTTTTCGCCCCTGGGGTGAACACCGCACCCCCGATCGCTTATAAAAGTCATAGCACACCTCTCCTCAATGAGCCGGTCGATTTGACACCTCATTCATGGGTCTGTGACAAACGGTGTGGGGCGAGTTACGCGCCAAACTTTGTCCAGAATAATAATAATAATAATAACTAGAATGTACATTTCCTGAAGAAAATGTGAAGTGGTGCTTGCAGTGGCAAAATTCGGCACTTGGTTGCTAGGGTGTTGTACATGATCGCATACGAGCCAACAACCATGTCTGTACGCTGTTGTGGAGCTGAAATATGGCTTCTTTATGTTGCAATATGGTTGCTAGGTGGCTGTAAACGGTTGCTAGGGTGTGAATACAAAGTTACCATGGTGAAATTTACAGACTGTTTCCCAACCAAAACAAAAGAGCCAACCCCCATCTCTATATGATGTTCTGATGCAGAGACATGGGTCTTGATAAACGGTTGCTAGGGTCCTCTGTTTGGTTGCCAGGGAGTGACTTGGCAGATACCAATGATGAAACTGCAAAGGCTTCTTGTCACTCTGAATGATATAAACCAACTCCCATGCCTCTATGACATTCAGAATGGAAGATATCCCTCCTTGGATTTTGGTTGCTAGGGTACTCTGTTTGGTTGCTAGAGAGTGGCTTGGCAGCTGCCAATGATGAAATTCCAAAGGCTTCTTGTCAGTATGAATGATATAAACCAACTCCCATGCCTGTGTGACATTCAGAAAGGAAGATATTCCTCTTTGGAATTTGGTTGCTAGGGTACTCTGTTTGGTTGATATGGAGTTGCTTGGCAGCTGCCAATCATGAAACACCAAAGGCTTCTTGTCAATATGAATGATATAAACCAACTCCCATGCCTCTGTGACAGTCAGAATGGAAGATATCCCTCTCTGGAGTTTGGTTGCTAGGGTCCTCTGTTTGGTTGCTATGGAGTGGCTTGGCAGCTGTTAATGATGAAACTGCATAAGCTTCTTGTCAGTATGAATGAAAATAAACCAACTCCCATCTCTATACGATGTTCTGATGCAGAGATATAGGTCTTGCTAAACGGTTGCTAGGGTACTCTGTTTGGTTGCTAGGGAGTGGCTTGGCAGCTGCCAATGATGAAATTAAAAAGGCTTCTTGTCACTATGAATGATAAAAAACCAACTCCCATGCATCTGTGACATACAGAATGGAAGATATCCCTCTTTGGATTTTTGTTGCTAGGGTACTCTGTTTGGTTGCTAGGGAGTAGCTTGGCAGCTGCCAACCATAAAACTCCAGAGGCTGCTTGTCAGTATGATCGATATAAACCAACTCCCAGCTCTATACGATGTTCTGATACAGAGAAATTATTTTTGCTAAACGGTTGCTAGGGTACTCTGTTTGGTTGCTAGGGAGTGGCTAGGCAGCTGCCAGTGATGAAACTGCAAAGGCTTCTTGTCACTATGAATGATATAAACCAACTCCCATTTCTTTGTGACATTCAAAATGGAAGATAACCCTCTTTGGATTTTGGTTGCTAGGGTACTCTGTTTGGTTGCTATGGAGTGGCTTGGCAGCTGCCAATAATGAAACTCCAAAGGCTGGTTGTCAGTATGAATGAAACAAACCAACTCCCATGCCTCTGTGACATTCAGAATGGAAGATATCCCTCTTTGCATTTTGGTTGCTAGGGTCCTCTGTTTGGTTGCTATGGAGTTGTTTGGCAGCTGCTAATGATGAAACTGTAAAGGCTTATTGTCAGTATGAATGATATAAACCAACTCCCATCTCTATACGATGTTCTGATGCGGAGATATAGGTCTTGCAAAACGGTTGCTAGGGTACTCAAGTTTGGTTGCTAGGGAGTGGCTTGGCAGCTGCCAATGATGAAACTGAAAAGGCTTTGTGTCACTATGAATGATATAACCAACTCCCATTTCTCTGTGACATTCAGAATGGCAGATATTCCTCTTTGGATTTTGGTTGCTAGGGTACTCTGTTTGGTTGCTATGGAGTGGCTTGGCAGCTGCCAATGACGAAACTGCAAAGGCTTCTTGTCACTATGAATGATATAAACCAACTCCCATTTCTCTGTGACATTCAGAATGGAAGATATCCCTCTTTGAATTTTGGTTGCTAGGGTACTCTGTTTGGTTGCTAGGGAGTGGCTTGGCAGCTGCCAATGATGAAACTCCAAAGGCTTCTTGTCACTATGAATGATATAAACCAACTCCCATGCCTCTGTGACATTCAGAATGGAAGATATCCCTCTCGGATTTTGGTTGCTAAGGTGCTCGACAATGGTTGCTAGGGAGGGGCTAGGAAGAGTTGAGGTGATTCATGATTGACTGTTTGCTGCCCCAAGTCAAACGAGACCACCCTCTAGTTTCTATGACAATTCAGTCCGGAGATATCCCTTTGAACTCTTTCAATGGAAGTCTATGGGACTTGTTGCTAAGGTGCTCTAAATGGTTGCTAGGGCGTGGCTTGATAGCTTCACAATGATCCTGAGAGACTGATTGGTCGTCTGAGTAAAATGAGCCCACCCCCTTGTCTCTATGATACTGTGATCCAGAGCTACGTTCATTACAAAATCCCTATGCAATTTACCATAGTAGGAAAAGCATGTGTGTTTCACGGGACATTCCTTCCCCATAGTAAGTCAATGGGGCAACTTTGGGAGGCTCCTGCCCCCCAGGGGTGCAACTTTTACCCCATTGTGAGGTATGTTCTTACAGAGCCTGTCAGCCTCTTCAAATGTGGCAAATCACACGTTTCTGCGAAATCCTCGCTCAGAGCTATGAGTGCTCAAAGTTCGTCGCAATGTTAAGTCAATGGAACTTTTTGGGCCGCTTTTTCGCCCCTGGGGTGAACACCGCACCCCCGATCGCTTATAAAAGTCATAGCACACCTCTCCTCAATGAGCCGGTCGATTTGACACCTCATTCATGGGTCTGTGACAAACGGTGTGGGGCGAGTTACGCGCCAAACTTTGTCCAGAATAATAATAATAATAATAATAATAATAATAATAAGTATGAGCAATAACAATAGTGATGCCTTGCTTTCAGCAAGCACCACTAATAATAAGAACTAGAATGTACATTTCCTGAAGAAAATGTGAAGTGGTGCTTGCAGTGGCAAAATTCGGCACTCGGTTGCTAGGGTGTTGTACATGATCGCATACGAGCCAACAACCATGTCTGTACGCTGTTGTGGAGCTGAAATATGGCTTCTTTATGTTGCAATATGGTTGCTAGGTGGCTGTAAACGGTTGCTAGGGTGTGAATACAAAGTTACCATGGTGAAATTTACAGAATGTTTCCCAACCAAAACTAAAGAGCCAACCCCCTTCTCTATATGATGTTCTGATGCAGAGACATGGGTCTTGATAAACGGTTGCTAGGGTCCTCTGTTTGGTTGCCAGGGAGTGACTTGGCAGATACCAATGATGAAACTGCAAAGGCTTCTTGTCACTCTGAATGATATAAACCAACTCCCATGCCTCTATGACATTCAGAATGGAAGATATCCCTCCTTGGATTTTGGTTGCTAGGGTACTCTGTTTGGTTGCTAGAGAGTGGCTTGGCAGCTGCCAATGATGAAATTCCAAAGGCTTCTTGTCAGTATGAATGATATAAACCAACTCCCATGCCTGTGTGACATTCAGAAAGGAAGATATTCCTCTTTGGAATTTGGTTGCTAGGGTACTCTGTTTGGTTGATATGGAGTTGCTTGGCAGCTGCCAATCATGAAACACCAAAGGCTTCTTGTCAATATGAATGATATAAACCAACTCCCATGCCTCTGTGACAGTCAGAATGGAAGATATCCCTCTCTGGAGTTTGGTTGCTAGGGTCCTCTGTTTGGTTGCTATGGAGTGGCTTCGCAGCTGTTAATGATGAAACTGCATAAGTTTCTTGTCAGTATGAATGAAAATAAACCAACTCCCATCTCTATACGATGTTCTGATGCAGAGATATAGGTCTTGCTAAACGGTTGCTAGGGTACTCTGTTTGGTTGCTAGGGAGTGGCTTGGCAGCTGCCAGTGATGAAACTGCAAAGGCTTCTTGTCACTATGAATGATATAAACCAACTCCCATTTCTTTGTGACATTCAAAATGGAAGATAACCCTCTTTGGATTTTGGTTGCTACTCTGTTTGGTTGCTATGGAGTGGCTTGGCAGCTGCCAATAATGAAACTCCAAAGGCTGGTTGTCAGTATGAATGAAACAAACCAACTCCCATGCCTCTGTGACATTCAGAATGGAAGATATCCCTCTTTGCATTTTGGTTGCTAGGGTACTCTGTTTGGTTGCTATGGAGTTGTTTGGCAGCTGCTAATGATGAAACTGTAAAGGCTTATTGTCAGTATGAATGATATAAACCAACTCCCATCTCTATACGATGTTCTGATGCGGAGATATAGGTCTTGCAAAACGGTTGCTAGGGTACTCAAGTTTGGTTGCTATGGAGTGGCTTGGCAGCTGCCAATGATGAAATTGAAAAGGCTTTGTGTCACTATGAATGATATAAACCAACTCCCATTTCTCTGTGACATTCAGAATGGCAGATATCCCTCTTTGGATTTTGGTTGCTAGGGTACTCTGTTTGGTTGCTATGGAGTGGCTTGGCAGCTGCCAATGACGAAACTGCAAAGCCTTCTTGTCACTATGAATGATATAAACCAACTCCCATGCCTCTGTGACATTCAGAATGGAAGATATCCCTCTCGGATTTTGGTTGCTAAGGTGCTCGACAATGGTTGCTAGGGAGGGGCTAGGAAGAGTTGAGGTGATTCATGATTGGCTGTTTGCTGCCCCAAGTCAAACGAGACCACCCTCTAGTTTCTATGACAATTCAGTCCGGAGATATCCCTTTGAACTCTTTCAATGGAAGTCTATGGGACTTGTTGCTAAGGTGCTCTAAATGGTTGCTAGGGCGTGGCTTGATAGCTTCACAATGATCCTGAGAGACTGATTGGTCGTCTGAGTAAAATGAGCCCACCCCCTTGTCTCTATGATACTGTGATCCAGAGCTACGTTCATTACAAAATCCCTATGCAATTTACCATAGTAGGAAAAGCATGTGTGTTTCACGGGACATTCCTTCCCCATAGTAAGTCAATGGGGCAACTTTGGGACGCTCCTGCCCCCCAGGGGTGCAACTTTTACCCCATTGTGAGGTATGTTCTTACAGAGCCTGTCAGCCTCTTCAAATGTGGCAAATCACACGTTTCTGCGAAATCCTCGCTCAGAGCTATGAGTGCTCAAAGTTAGTCGCAATGTTAAGTCAATGGAACTTTTTGGGCCGCTTTTTCGCCCCTGGGGTGAACACCGCACCCCCGATCGCTTATAAAAGTCATAGCACACCTCTCCTCAATGAGCCGGTCGATTTGACACCTCATTCATGGGTCTGTGACAAACGGTGTGGGGCGAGTTACGCGCCAAACTTTGTCCAGAATAATAATAATAATAATAATAATAAGAATAATAAGTATGAGCAATAACAATAGTGATGCCTTGCTTTCAGCAAGCACCACTAATAATAAGTATGAGCAATAACAATAGTGATGCCTTGCTTTCAGCAAGCACCACTAATAATAAGTATGAGCAATAACAATAGTGATGCTTTTAAAAAAGCACCACTAATAAGTATGAGCAATAACAATAGTGATGCCTTGCTTTCAGCAAGCACCACTAATAATAATAATAAGTATGAGCAATAACAATAGTGATGCCTTGCTTTCAGCAAGCACCACTAATAATAATAATAAGTATGAGCAATAACAATAGTGATGCCTTGCTTTCAGCAAGCACCACTAATAATAATAAGTTTAAATAGGATTTCAGTAAGTTGGCTCTCTCAAGCCAACTTAATAAGTTTAAATAGGATTTCAGTAAGTTGGCTCTCTCAAGCCAACTTAATAATAAGTTTAAATAGGATTTCAGTAAGTTGGCTCTCTCAAGCCAACTTAATAATAATAATAATAATAATAATAAGTTTAAATAGGATTTCAATATGTTGGCTCTCTCAAGCCAACTTAATAATAATAATAATAATAATAATAATAATAATAAGTTTAAATAGGATTTCAGTAAGTTGGCTCTCTCAAGCCAACTTAATAATAAGTTTAAATAGGATTTCAGTAAGTTGGCTCTCTCAAGCCAACTTAATAATAATCATCATCATGAGAAAGTAACAGAAAAGTAACAATTAATGATGTTCTAATTTTAATTCTGCATTGAAACAGCGGCAGGCCTTAACGCTAAGGACTTTAGTTACTGCATTTAACTTTAAATACTCTGTCATTTTTTATCATACAGATCAGAGTAATAATGTAAAGAGTCTACTTTTATTTTCTGTAAACTCACAATAACAACAAACTGTTGAGCTTTTGTAAAAAAAAAAAAAAGAAAGAAAAGAAAACAATCAGGATGCGTTTTCTGCCGTCCCGTTCTCAGTGAACTGAAACTCAGCGTACACTTGCCTTACAGACATGAGAAATAGATATATAGAAAGCTTGAAATGTCTACTTTTAAATGAAGCAATTCAAATGGAAAATAAATATTCTCAGATTATGTATTCGTAGGGCTGGACCCGTATATTCAGATATTCAAATATTTGTTCGGTGGTTTGGTATTCTATATTAAAATTGAACATTCAAATATTTGTTTTTTATTTTTTTGCACACCTGGCATCCCCCTCGAAACGGTTCTCATTCGTACTTGAATATGTTTTACATTATAAAATCTGGCAAAATACAAAACAATTTTTTTTAATTATCTTATATAGCCTAGCCATTTTTAATAGGCTGGACAGTTGAAGGAACCCAACCTCGTTATACTTAAGGGGGGGGGGGGGTGAAATGCTATTGCTATGTGCTAAATGCTATGAATCTGCAAATCCGTCGATCTGGGCTTTGTTTATAAAACAATCATCGTCGAAATGCAGGGAACAAACAGTCTTACACAACTCCGTTTATGCTCAGGAAAAACAAACTCCATCCACTGGTCCCTTAACGCTGGGTTCTTTGGGAATCTGTGCAGGGTTGTCTTGCCCTGGCAACCAAAAACACACTTCTTTGGTGACATTGGCTTCCCAAAAGCCGGGCAGGGCGCTTTGATGGCGAACTGCTTTCACTCTCTTGCTCTGTTTTACGAGTGCGCGCGCGCCCGCGATCTTACCGGAGAAGTGCCCTTAGGACCCATATAAGGAGATTCCGCCCCATCTGACGTCACACAGGCCCATACTCGAAAAAAACTTTCCGAAACTTGTGACAAACCGGAAGGACAATTTTTGGCACAGAAATACTCCTTCAAACGTACAATTTAATTTTTGAAACTTTGTCCATGTTTAGCATGGGAATCCAACTCTTTACCAGTGTAAAAAACTCAGTATGCATGAAATAGCATTTCACCCCCCCTTTAAGGATCGAGCAGTCGCAATGATAAAGGTTCGCGGTTGTGATTGGTGAGTAAAACTGGTATCTGCTTCAAATGTCTCTGTGTTGTTAGTGTGGCGCGTCAGCACAGCTTTAGCTTCGCCCACACGGCCCGCCTCCAGCCGCTCGATTTTTTTCCGGAAATACTCGGTACAGCCTATCGGTCTTTTATAAATATAATAAAACTAAATACTTTTTGGAGATATGAAGGATGCAATACTACTCTATAGGTACTCAATATTAACAGGAGATTGAGTTACAATGAGCATTTCATTTTTGCTTGAAATTCACACAGTGCAACTACCTAATTGAGGTTTTCTTGAAACTTAATGTTTAAATTGGCAAATCTAAAAAAATACACATAAATGATTAAATGTGTGCTATTATTAGGGTCATATTCAAATGTTTGTTTGGAAAGTGCGCTTACTGAATTTGGACCTAATAATAGCACACATTTAATCATTTATGTGTATTTTTTACTGCAGCAAAAAACATGTTTTTTCATGACACATTCATAATCATTACATTTGCTGGTACAATGTAGGAAGCTTTATGCGTGCGTTTGAGCTCTGATTATGCTATGTAATAGGCTATATAGACAATTAAAGGCTTGTTATTAAGATTTATGGATTATTAATATTAACACGCAATATTAGTCGACTAATTGCTTAAATGAACGACTACTAATTGACTGCAAAAGTCTTTAGTCGAGGGCAGCCCTACAAGGAAACCAAACCCCATCAGGTGACAGAAATGGAGAAATAACCTTTGGAGAAAGTCAACTTGCCTTTGTTTCAGTTGAGAGTAAACCACACTCTTCATCCGAGTCATTGGCTTGAAACTTTGAAAAAACGAAAAGAGATCAGTGAAAATCTGTGAAAATCCAGACACTTAACTTGACGCATGTAAAATGCACAGTAAAATACTGCTCTTGTTTTCCATCTTATCTTACGTTTTATTCGCTCTTTTTGTTTATAATGGAGCGCGCGTGTCGGCTCCACCGAAGCATCGCGCCTGCAACAAGATCTCTCACTGTTTACATGATGTACCAGACACTTGATGGACATGTGCAAACAGACAGTGCAATTCTGTTATTGTTTATCTATTTGTCATCTCATTCTCATTTTATATTTTATTCCCTCTCTTTGTACATAATGGAGCGCGCGTGTTGGCTCCTATAAGCGCCTGCCTCAAGATCTCTCACGAGTGTAGTAAATGCGGGATATTTGATCATATGCATCAGTCGGAGTGTCTGATAGATGAAAACAGTGAGAGATGCTGAGGTGCTGAGACACGCTCCATTATGGTCAAACGAGCGAATAAAAAATAAGATAAAATAGCACATAGGAAAAAAAGTAAATAGTTGCACTTTTTGTTTGGAGTGTCTAGATGTAAACAGAGAGATCTTGAGGCAGGCGCAAGGCTTATGTCACGAGACTCGCGCTCCGGATTAAAACAGCAGGGGGCAAATAAGTTGGATAAATAAGAGAAGCGGGATGCATGTCTACTTGATCATATGCAGCAGTCGAAATGTCTGGTAGCGAAGCGCGTTTATTAAATGGTGAATATTGACATATTGTGCGTTCTGTTCTGGCTCCTACTGACTGGGGATACGATTTTGTTCAAAAACACCTTACATATTGTGTAAGAACGCAAGGCAGGCACCTAAAACGATGACTGGTCTAGTGGCAGGCGCACATATCCGTGACTGGTCGAGTGGCAGGCGCATAAAACGGTGGCTGGTCTAGTGGCAGGCGCACATATCCGTGACTGGTCGGTGGCTGGTCTAGTGGCAGGCGCACATATCCGTGACTGGTCGAGTGGCAGGCGCATAAAACGGTGGCTGGTCGAGTGACAGTTGCCTCTAGCGGTGACGGGTTGAGTGACAGGTCCCCCTGTCACGCAAAGATTTTACCCCCTCTCGAAAATCAATAGAGAAAGAATTTTAAAGAAAAAACAAAGGACTTACAATTTCAGGACTCCCTATGTTTGTAGCATCATCAGAACTGGTGTCATGATCTGGACAGAGATGGCTCGCTACGTTTGTGGCCTCATCAGATCTAGTATGATGATCAGAAGTGAATGCCAGGGGTCTGGCAGCCTTTTTAATCGTTGCTTGCTTTACATGGACAAAAATGTTAATAAGTGGTGGGGTGAGGAGAGACTCCTGATATGATTGTAAAGCTTTGGGTGTAGAATAGTACATATTAAAGTGATATGCTATAGAGCTGGTAAGTCCCGCCCCTTCCGCTAACCCCACTGGACCTCTAGGTTGAAAAATCGTCAATGCAAGTGAATAAGAGGAAATAATCATTTTCTGGTCCCGTTTGAATTTTGCCATGAATGTGAACATATGTTGTCTGTGAATTTTTTATATAATTTCTCGTGTAAAGAATGCTACAATTTAGCGGGTAGCATTTTGATACAGTTAGACTTTGTGTGAGAGCACTTTGTGGACTACAACTCTTCGCTGCTTTCGACGCGTTTCTACGCGTTTGATCTGAAGAAAGAACAGCCTATTTTGTTTGAATGGTGACATTTGGGTACAAAACACACAGGCTTCTCGATCTGTCTCCATAGATTATCGCACCGTGATTTGTGGAGGTAAAATGTGTTATGGGGTGACGTCGTCACACAGGCGACATGTAGTCTTTCTCGTTATGTCTTTTCCACAACTGCTAGCCAAAGAATCATTCAGTATACTGTCAAACTCGTTACATTAAAAATTATATAAAAAAAATTCACAGACAACATATGTTCACATTAATGGCACAATTTAAACGGGACCAGAAAATAATTATTTTCTATCATTCACTTGCATTGACGATTTTTCAACCTAGTGGTTTCAAACCACTTGGGGTTTTACGGATGGGCGGGACTTACCAGCTCTATAGAAATGCTTCATTGTTTCTAAGTAAATGTCCCCTAGTTCTGTTTATAAAGCATATAAAAATGTAGCCAAATCCTCAAGAAAACAGCATGCATTACTCTATTAAGACATTGTGGAAAATCATCATCAGAGCTAGTGTGTTGATCTTGTGTGGCTAGGGCCAGGGCCCTGTTCTGAGAAAGGGAATTCTTCAGGTTTTGTAATATCTGGTCTCTGGCTGCCTCTTTGATATTGGTTTGTTTTCCCTGAAAAAAGTAAGTGAGAAATAAATCAAACAGTTGTTAACATCTTCACAATTTCACATTCACGATGACATACTGAAATTTGATGCAGTATGTCTGATTTAAAAAATAGTTTTGCCAGCCTTCACAAAAAATATTTTTGCTTACATTACAATACTCCAATTTGAGTAAAAAATAGAAAGAAAAAAAGTACTAACTTGACTACTTTATAAATAAATTTTATATTACAAAAAAATTTCATTTTACTTCAAATTAGCACATTTGTGGACTAAAACACCTGAGGTAGAGAGTTAAGGGACCCTGATGACAAGTGTACAGATTGCATAGAGAGGCTAATATTAAATGTATGGACTCAACTTAGAATAGCATGTGGCAAATTAGGAAATTACTGCCATTATAAAATATTTATTATAATATCCAACTGAATCTTTGACCTTTCTAAAGATGTAACGTTATAGTTTGTTAATATACAATTAATAATTATGCACATCCACTCACCAGCCTGGCTTTTTTAGCCTTCACCACGTTGTTGGTGTCCAACCTTGTCTTTTTAATGCTAACACCCCTGTTTTCGTCCTTGTTCCATATATCGCTTCCCAAAAGGAATACATTTTTCTTTGAGACGAGATCTTTGAAAGAATCTAATATAAGAGTAAAGAAGTTTAGCCTACAACAGCTACACATAAAGTGACTCAATAACGCAATTAAATAGTTGAAAGTGTTTAAATAAAAACAGGCTTAACGTCAACTTACCTCCAAATAGCAGGACTTTAGCAGGCACCGTTTTCTCTGGTTCTTTACGTGTAGGACATTTTATTTCAAGCCAATCGTCGTCTCCATCAAGGTCAGGTTTTGATGTAATTTGACTTAGCTGGTCTACATTGGATAGAAGAATAGATGTGCTCTCCACTTTTAACGACTTGTCAAACAAGTAATAAATTGCGAATTGAAACGCCATCGTGTCTTCGTAACGGCTCCTGCTATGAAAAACCTCACGTTAGCGCGGGAGCTTCACGCGAAATCATGAAACATGATTGGTCAAATAATGTGGCGCCAATTTTTCTCAAATTCAAACCCATATTCCGGTAATGGAGATATAACATTTTCATTTTGGTGTACCCTGAAATAATCATGGCATCGAAACGCAAGTATAAGACACATTTGAATTCCGTTGGGACTCCACCAGATATGTCAAGAACCTCAAAACACAGAAAACTTCAACAGAATCAGGTAAACAAAAAACATTATATTTTTATTACAGTATTACCAATCGTAATGATTAAGGGTATCCTTGTGAGACCCAGACATTTTTTTTAACATAATATTTTTGTCATCATTGTTAGCATAAGAAACAAATGTAAATATGTTGATGTTATTTAGATTTTTTTTATTCGTATAGCTGTTTACTTTAGTGTACTTAAGACATGACTTTTTTTTATCACCAATAAATTTTTATGCTTCAGGATATATTTTTTTTAACAAAGTCTGTATAGGCTACTTTTAATTGTCATGTTATAAAATATATAAAGAAATTAATTGATATACCATGTGGGTAAAATGGCCATAAATGGGGTTTCCCATCTAAAACAATGGATCTATATGCTATATCTAATTTACATAAATGTGTACATGTACTGTATATTAACGTGATAAAAAATTAAGTTGAATAATGTGAGTAATATTTGGCAAAATTTTCATAATAATATCTAATATTTCATATGAATATTGCTATATAATTTCTTTCCCTATTCACTTGCTGTGTCCTCCCTAAGTGCCTGATAAAAATTATTTAAGTCCTGGTGTCGTTTACAGTCACGACCCTGTTTTGTAACAGAAAGTCATATTTTGATTAGAAACAGCATATAATTGTCCTGAGATGTTGATGAATGACAAACATGTTTAAAATAATTCAGATTTAAATGATAATTACAAAATATTATTGAGTGGTACATTTAATCAACAAATTATTGTCAGCCATTTTTTAAAGACAAATGAGAAGTTGTTGTATTAGTATTATTTAGTATCTCTGAAAAGCCCTGAATTTTATCTTTACTGGACTTCCTCTTGTCCTGTAAAACTGTGACATGTGGTCTCAGAAAGATTCACTAAAATATAATGTCCACTACAGTGGACAAAAGTATATTCCTGGGTCCCAGGAGGATATTATTATTTATTACTTTTTTATAACTATTTTACTATTTATAACTTTTATGTAAAAAAATAAATAAATAAATAAACTTTTGCCCAGACAAAATATGCATGGAGATGAAAATGTTTATTCAAACTCATTTGAGCAGTTTTAACTGAAATAAACTTGCACTGACATATCTTAAAATGTGTCATAGCCATTGTTTTGTCTCAAGATGCACACTATTAATGTTTTTTTTTTCTAGGGCATGTTTAAATTTGTTACTTAAATGCCTTAATTTAACTAAGGACTAGTCCTAGCTTAGTCTAAGCTCTGTTTAACAGAGTCTAAGTTACTTAATTTTGTTGGCACTGTATCCACAGAAACAGACGAAATTGTACAAGAGATTTCTTCATGGATCTCCAATTACCCGAACAACTCTGTTTAGAAGAAAAGGTTATAAAAAGGGACGTAAATGAAAAAAAAAAAAATGAATGAGCCTTGCACACCTCTGTGCCCCAGACTGTGTTGGTGGGCTGTTTATACAATGATATTTTGATTGAATTACATTTGGCCTATATCTAAATACTGCTGTTTGGTTTTTGCACTTGTTTTGTGAAGCTGCACTTACCTTTTGTGTACATTTGTTTCAGATTCATTTTACAAATCCTAATGAAGGGAAGAGCAATCTTGAACGCAAAAAAGATAATGAACAAGAGGACAGACAGGAAGATGATGGAAATGTTCAAGAGTACAGAGAAGAAGATAATGGAAATGGACAAGAGGACAGAGAGGGAAATAATGGAAGTGTAAATGAGGAAGAAGAGGAAGAAAATGGAAGTGTAAATGAGGAAGAAGAGGAAAATAATGGAAGTGTAAATGAGGAAGGTGAGGAGGACGATGGAAGTGTGAATGCGGAAGAAGATGAAGATGATGGAAATGAGCAAGAGGACAGAGAGGAAATTAATGGAAGTGTAAATGAGGAAAGTGAGGAGGATGATGGAATTGAGCAAGAGGACAGAGAGGTAGATGATGAAAGTGAACCAGAACACCTTGAAGAAGATGGTGGAAGTGAACAAGAGTCCAGAGAGGAAGAAGATGTAAGTGGACAAGAACAGAGAGCAGGAAAAGAGAGGAACCAAGGAAAAGAAGATTCAAACCAAAGGAAGGTACGTAATTATAGATTATGGTGTTGGTGTTAATTTATGTTGACTGTGTAATCCATCTTTCTTCAAAGAACAACACTTTGTTATATTTCTTCTTATGTTTTATACAGTTTTGTAGCTGTTAATGTGATCCGCCTTATCTTTTATTACAGAATCAACATGGTGATGATCCTGTATACCCTGGTGCTCCCCTCACAAAGGGACAGAGTCTGCTTTTACTCATGTCATATGTACTGAGGCACAATTTGATAGGAGTAGCTCTTCAGGATCTTCTTACTATGTTCAATGAACATTTCCCTGGCTTGGTGCCAGCAACCTCATATCTTTTTCATAAAGCATATGGACAATTTGGCCAGTATGTGCCACATTTTTATTGTATCAACTGTGAAAACTACATGGGAGCTACTGAGACAGCACCACAAAACTGTTCTTCTTGCAAAGCTGAATTTGACATAGAGAACAACCTAAGGTCTGGATCTTACTTTCTTGTACTTAGTCTATCAGCCCAAATAGTTGATGTTTTGGAAAAGCCGGAGATACATTTGAATAAAAGGGAATCAATTCCAGGCATTGTTTCTGATATTCAGTGTGGGGCAGAATATCATAAGATCAAACAGAGTGGAGTAATGGGAGCTGATGACATATCCATCTTGTGGAATTGTGATGGAATTCCTGTTTTTAAAAGTAATAATGTTCAGATATGGCCAATCCAGTGTCAAATTATTGAGCTGTCACCAAAAGATCGTCAAAGGAACATATGCATACCATGCTTATGGGTTGGTAACAGCAAGCCAAATATGGTCACATTTTTAACTGCTTTTGTGTCACAGCTCAAGGAACTAGAACAGGTTGGAATCAAATGGAGGGACTCTGCAAACGTAGAGCATACAGCCAAAGTTCATTGCCTTCTCTGCTCCTCAGATTCAGTTGCCCGCCCCCTCCTGAGAAACACGAAGCAGTTCAATGGAAAATATGGGTGTGACTTCTGCCTCCACCACGGTGGTGGCCCATATATCTGGGAAACACCAGAACCACCTTTAAGGACGGAGACAGATCATTTCCGGCATGCTATGCTGGCAACACCTGCTAAACCAGTAATGGGTGTAAAAGGACCATCCCCTTTGATGGAACTTGAGAGCTTCCACATGATCAATGGATTCGTTCCAGAATACCAGCACAGTGTCTGCCTTGGTGTCACTAAACAAATTACATCCCTGTGGCTAGACAGTAAGCACCATAAGGAAGACTGGTACCTGGGCTCAAAGGTCAATGACATAGACCAGGGACTGATGGCCATTAACCCACCCTTGGAAGTCACAAGGTCACCAAGATCATTGAAAGATAGAAAATTCTGGAAAGCATCTGAATGGAGGTCTTTTTTGTTGTTTTATGCTTTGCCTGTATTAAGTGGTGTTTTGAAAAAGAAGTACTGGAGTCATCTTTTTTTATTAGTTTTTTCAATGCACACTCTTCTTCAGGATGCCATCAAATTAAGCCATGTGAATATGGCAGAACAAGCTCTTCGAAAGTTTGTGTGTACCTTTGAGAAACTTTATGGTGCTACTAATGTTTCTTTCAATGTGCATTTGTTAATGCACTTAGCAGCAAGTGTGCGCAACTGGGGACCACTCTGGGCAACATCCACATTTCCATTTGAAACATTTAATGGCACTTTGCTTAGGTTTTTCAATGGAACAACACATGTGCAAGATCAAATAGTGAAGACATTCCTTAGGTGGAGGGCTCTCTCAACAAAAGCAGGGACTACCATGGCAAACGCCAATGACAACATAAGGAAATTATTTGACAAACTCCAAAGTACGCCTGGCTTAACAAAGAAGTCAAAGAAGTTTCAAGATAATGTCAGAGGTTTTGGTTGCCCAAAGAAAGGTACCACATCTGTGCTACAGAGGATGGCTATTGAAGATTTTACAGGTAACAAAGTAAATTCGGGTTTATTTTATGACCGTTTCATTTGTAGCGGTGTTATTTATCATTCTTGTAATAACACAGCTCTTAAAAAGAGATATAATTCTGTTGTACAGTTTAGTGATGGAACATTCTGTGAAATTATGACCCTGGTGGCTTTCACGTGCGAGAATGGGGCATCTTCTGCATCCACCACAAACAGATTCTGTGTTTTAGTTAAAGAGCTTGCCAAGAGTGGAGGAAAGTTGTATAGAGATGTTCAGCTCAATATATCCTCAACATTTATAAATGAAGTGTCTCATACCAATTATGTATTTGCTGTCCATCCTCAATCACTCAAACGTAAATGTGTTATGGTTAGGTCTAAGGACAAACTGTATGTCATTCCACTTCCAAACAATATTGAAAGAGACTAAAAACAGATTCCTGGGGAACTACTTCTGCAGCTTTACAGATATCAATGGCAATTCTTTTTCAGTTTTTCTCCCTAAAGTCAATAATGATTTGTTAAAATTTTTTGAACACTAATTATGCTTCTAATGTGTTAATGCAGTGTGAGTGAACTTCCATTTTTGGCCATGCAATATAGCCAGTGTTTACTTGGCTGCGTGTTAAACGGCCACTTGTGACATCACAATCCAGTAGCTGCCACTTTCTGTACAGTAGAAAACACATTTTCTTGTGTGTTCCAATGGTGTGATGTTGATGTAAAATTTGTAATGGATTTGTGTTTATTGTACATTGTGCCTATCTTTAACATTGTATAAACTTAAATTAAAAATACTTAAATCCCAATTACAAAAGTAGCCATTTGTACACTGCATACTCAAATCTATTTTAAGTAGATCAACATAAGTATGTTTTCTTTAAATACACAAAAACTTAAAAGGACTTGTAGTGCACTTTTTAGAAATATGTTAAAAGTGTGCTTGTTTTTAGCATATTTCTTAAAAGTGTAATTAATCATATATTTATAACCAATGTACTTATAGTTCACTTGTTAGAAATATATTAAAAGTATGCTTGTTTTTAGCATATTTTTTTAAAGTGTATTTAAGCATACACAGGGATTAAAGTTCTCCGTCGCTACGACGGATTTCCGTTAATTGCAGCAAGTCTATGACGGATTTCCGTCAATTGCAGGGTTCCATGTCTTAAATTCACTTTTCACAATTTTAAGGCCGTAAATAGGCTTTCATTTCTCAAATAGTGTAATGTCTTAATTTTAGTTTAAATAGGTCTTAAATTAAGGAAAGACGAGGTGTATTCACCCTGCTGAGGGGGATGTGATCAAAGCCTGGAGTGGCGCAAAAGCACGTTCCTCTCTCCACTCTAAGCATTCTGTAATCACTTCGCTCATGGTTCACTCCGGGTTTTCATTTACCGCTCACGGAAAGTGCATGTCAGGCTACAGCTGAGCGCTGAGGTAGAACTATTTCAGTTACCATGGATGGACACACTTATAATGCAGGTAGGGCTGGGCGATATATCGATATAAAAATATATCAGTATAGTTTTGAAATGCGATATGAAATTAGACCAAATTTACGCTGTGATCCTTGCTCCCCGCTCCTCCACTCTGCGTGCGTGTTTAGAGCATGTTATGTTATGAGAGGCGCGTACGTACGTTGTAAATTACACAAAATAAAAGTAAATTAATGCAGGTATGATTTTCATTCTATTCACCAGGAGCAGTTTCCATGTTTCATTAACAGTTATTGTTAATATTGTGTATTCACCATGGTAACTGTCGTTTCCATATTAACCCCAAAATGCCACTTTATTTTCACTGTGTGTTATTTTTTATATTTTTAAATGACTGTAGTGGCTCATACCAACAGTGTATTAACAAAAAACTAGTTTGGGACTGCTATTTAATAGCTTTTCCATAATGTTTATTTATTAGTAGCCTACTAGTCTTTACTATTAGTCATATTCTTACAATTTATGTTAAGTAAAGGGGGGAAGTACTTGTGTGTTTTAACAAATTTTGTGTAAACGTGTTATAATTTGCCTATATATGTGTGTGTGTATATATGTATATATATATATATATATATATATATATATATATATATATATATATATATATATATATATATATATATAGGCAAATTAAAACATGTTTACACAAAATTTGTTTATATTAAATGTAAACTTTGATAATCATAATTAATAAATCACAAATACAATTCAAAGGGAATAATCGGCAATTATGATTTTTGTCATAATCGTGCAGCTCTAACTTAGGTGAAGAAACCTGTTTATTATTTATTCATTTGATTTTGCAACTGTTCACTGATACGCCTACTGGCAATATTAAAGCGGTTTAAAACGTCTCCCCTTAAAACGCTATTGGTCTCGACTATTTAAAAAGGTAAAGGAATATGACTTGGCCTAAAAAAAAAATTCAGTCAGAAGAATTTTTTTCACTTTAATCCCTGTGTTTGCGTTTAAATCTGTTCATCAAATAACGTTAATGTATTAACCAGCATTTATGCTTTTGAACAAGTGCACTACCTCAGGACATTTTTGTTCATGTAAAATATACCTCATTGTCAACTTGTTATATTTAGCTTTAAATAAAAAAAATACCCCCTTAATATTGTGGCAGTTTTTTTCTCTGTGGTATCGAAAATGGTATCGAATATCGATATTTTTCAAGCTATCGTATCGAAGTTAGAAATTCTAGTATCGTGACAACACTAGTGTATACCGTTTGTAACACAACAACACAATAACCATAACGCGTTGTTCATTATAAACGTGGGATTATTAATTATATTGAGAACGTCATACATAGAAAACGTGCCGTAATGTACCCTGAGTGTAAACCAAGCGGCAACATTCTGATCTGAAAAATGAAGCCTACCCGGAAGTGCGAAAAACTGCAATACATCGAAAATCCGCTAGGGGCAGGTCCCAAAAGGGAGCAAATGTCCATAGCCCCCATGTTAAAATGTCCGTTTTCACAGCATAAATTCATGTTTTTACAAGTTGGTCCCATGGACTTTTATTGTATTTTTCGATAGGTTCCGAGTGCCTGACAACTCTGAGGGGGGTGAATTTTTTTCTAACTCGTTAGTTTAGATCGTATTTAGATATAAAATATATGACAATAAGGGCGTGGTTAACTTTGATTGACAGCTTGATTGACAGCTGACAAGGCAGCGCCACGGAGAATGACAACATAAGAAGCGCCATTTTTGAATACAGTTGACATATAATACTACTGTTTCTGTATCATGAAATGTAGTTTTAAGAGTTTTTCAGGCGAGAATGTAGTTGTTTAAAGCTCAAATCTGTGGTTTATTTAAAGATTTATGAAAATTTTATCCAGTTGATCCAGCGATGACCGGGCGCTCGGCGCGATGAACCCCGCCTGGAACAGTCTTACATCGGCTTGACGTTCTGAGGTTTGCCGCCAATGCCGCGGACTCTGGCGTCTCTGTAGTGGTTAAACATGAGATATAATTCATCTTGTGTATAACATTATCTAATGGGCGATTTTTGGTCTCGTGAATCTATATTTTTTTCCCTGGGCAATCGTTTTGGCTGAGGGGAAGTTTCATAACTTTATAAGCTATTTAACTTTACCGATGTATGGTTAGACTCGCGCTGACTTTGTATGTTTGACTGAATTGTTTGCTTTATTTGTATAGCTTCTTATACCTTTTACCTATACTTTTATAATGGCTAACATTGATAAAACTGAAATTTAACAAAAAGAGACTGGGTTGAGTTTTTGTCATTTTAAATTTTAATACAACGAAGATGATATGTAATGTTGTTTACTGCAAAATCTGTTGTTTAGTACAAATGCACATATTGCCTGGACCATAAAATGTTTAATATTTTTATATTATATTTAAAATGAAAAGAGGCAGGTTTGTGTTTTATATATATATATATTTTTTTTTTCATAAATAGGCAAACGTTATGTGCAGTTGAATATAATCAATATGAGTTGCCTGAACCACATTTGTGTGGCTATAATGTTTAAGATTTCTTTAAATGAAAACGAAAAGAGTTAGTATGGTGTTTTATAACATATTTCGTTGCCTGAAATATACACAGAGATAACCGGAGTAGCAGGCGAGCTGAGTGACGCGCGCTGCATTAGAAGGTGGGCGGGGTTAGGATTTCCCAAGATGGCGCCGCCCATACCCCCCATAAACGGCTTCAAACCCGTTCTTCAGAAAGTCTATGGGTGACGTCACAGACGCTTTGTCCATATTTTTTACAGTCTATGGTGTAAACCTTAGCCACATTCATCGTGAAGCATGCAGCAAGCGATTTGCAAAGATTAATATAAAGGTTGATATAAAGGTTAATAAAATGTTACACTCACTTCTTCTTCTGGAGGTGCAGCAGGAACATGAATAGTTGGTACCTATCCTTTTTTCAGGAGCAGCTTCTTAGCAAAACCAGCTTTATACTGACCCTCGTTTGTAAAGCAGTCTGGTTTGTGAAATGATTCGCACAAACATGAAAGCATTGACGTTGATCGTGGGGAATATTCCCTTTGAAAACAAAACTCAGCCACTGCGTCTTCAGCGGTTCGGATTTAGGAACATCAAAATGACTGCTGTGTTCCTTATTACACCCAAGAACAGAACACCACAATCGCTTAGACGCCATTCTGCTCATAGACAGTGCTCCAGCAGATCAACAACGACCTCGCGGACTATGATTGACAGCTCGCTCACGAGCGAGGGTGGGTCTGTGTTGAAACGCTGCTGTCAATCAACAATCGTGGGAGGGGCGTCCGACCGTGTGACGTAACGGCTTGATTTGAGACAGGGTAAAACATATAAGGAGATTAAAACAGAACCACTGGATGGATTTTTATCATTTTATGATGGTTGTGTACAGGCACTGCCAACACACATTTCAGTACAATCAACTTGTAAAAGTGCATGTACCATTATATGACCCCTTTAAGCGTTATATTTGGTCCCATGACCTTCATCAGGCATACACAAACAGACAAATACAAAATGATCCAATTTAATTATTGAGGGTTTTTTTACCCCAGCGTGACACATAACCACCAATAACAATCAATGACAATTTATCATATCTATAACATCACATAGAAAAATGAAAATTTACATTAATAAATATATTGAAAATACAAATACCATTGTTTTACAACATAACATTAAATAACGCTTCAGTTAAATCCATTGGTGATCAATTCTGAATAGTAACTATCCAGAATAGCTCCCATCTCTGTAAAATAATTTCTATATTGCTCCCTCTCGGTGGGACATTAAAATAAGTTGCAAATTACCTGCTTTTGGTATCTGATTGTGTCTACATCTATCTTATTTTGCTATGAGATCTTTCGACAACATGGATCACTAGATTCTTTTGGATAGCTTCATAATTATGTTGGCATTTGTGGACAAGCAATAGCATGGTTTAGGTCTATCTGACCACTGCCACTTTAAGTGAATGAAGAGACAACTACATGTACATGTTTACAAGTACATGTTTCCCCTGAGAGACATTATCACTAGATTTCACTACGTTATGCCAATAATACTCCAATAAAATAGTTTAATATTTCCTCACAATCTGAAGAAACGGCACAAGTTAACTGAGTGAACTAATAACAAAGATGTGGTAAAGTAATTTTCCTCAATTAAATTGTGACAAAGACAAGGGTGTTAATTCCTTCATTATCAACACTTTAATAATCCCTTGTGAAAAAAAAAGTGCACTTAAGTGTACTTTTATAAAGTGTACTTATTGCATAAATAATATACTTTAAATATATGCACTTAAGTGTGAATTAAATGCCATCTTTTCGGCGCACTTAGTGCACATTAAGTGTAATTAATTTCAAATATATCATATATTAAGTTGAAATAAAATGTAATAAGTTGCCATTAAGAGTGATTTTTTGGAACAACTTAATTGGTACTTTATTACAACTTTATATATACTTTCATAATTGCTTCTAGTGCTTTTAAAATATACTTAAAGTGCACTACAAAATGTAATGACACGCAATTAATGTGATTTAAAATATACTTTAATGTCAGTTAACAATACACTTAAGTGTGAATTAAATGCAATGTTTTCGACACACTGAATGCACATTAAGTGCAATTAATTTATAATATATCACATATTAAGTTGAAATAAAATGTAATAAGTTGCCATTAAGAGCGATTTTTTGGAACAACTTAATTGGTACTTTATTACAACTTTATATCTACTTTCATAATTGCTTCTAGTGTTTTTAAAATATACTTAAAGTGCACTACACAATATAATGACACGCAATTAATGTGATTTAAAATACACTTTAATGTCAGTTAACAATACACTTAAGTGTGAATTAAATGCAATGTTTTCGACACACTGAATGCACATTAAGTGCAATTAATTTAAAATATATCACATATTAAGTTGAAATAAAATGCAATAAGTTGCCATTAAGAGTGATTTTTTGGAACAACTTAATTGGTACTTTAATACAACTTTATATCTACTTTCATAATTGCTTCTAATATCTTCAAAATATAGTTAAAGTGCACTACACAATATAATGACACGCAATTAATGTGATTTAAAATATACTTTAATGTCAGTTAACAATACACTTAAGTGTGAATTAAATGCAATGTTACAATCAACAAAGCTAAATGTAAAACCCTCTAAATTTACTGACAAAATAATCTCTAAAAGAAGTACATAAAAACCTTTCTGTTGATGCACAAGAAAACCCCAAGAAACACTATGCATAAACACAAACAGTTTTGGAAAGAGACCTTTGGGTAATGCTTTACAAAAATATATTAGTTACCTACTTCAGTTAACATGAACTAAGAATGAATAATACTTTAAGCATTTATTAGTCTAAGTAAGATAATATTAGTCTTGGTTAGATCATGTTGGCTAAAAAATAATAATAATAAACTAATATTAACAAATGAGACCTAATTAAAAGTTACCGAATCTTGTTATTTAGCTCTTAAAGGGATGTTCAGCAGAAGAAAGAAATTCATACAGGTTTGAAACAACATGAGGGTGAGTATATGATGACAGAATTTTCACTTTAAAGTGGAGTTTAAACCTTTAAACCTTTACCAGCACCAACATTAAACAGGACCAAATGCTTACTCCAACATTACAGTGAATCCCAGTTTGTCTAAAAAAAAAACACAAAAAAAAAATAATAATATGACTCCAAAAGCACAAAAACCAAAATGATTTGTCACCCAATTTTTTAAGTTGTTGGAAAGTGTTGTTTATGTCAATGTCCCAGATGCTCTCCAGAGTATATGTGAATGGAAATGTTTCAAAGATGCAGGAAAGTCAGAAAAAATGCCTTGAGGAAAAAAACAAAAAAACAGAAAATTTGTTTATAATACAGATCCAGTCCATTATTATATTTGGCTCAATTGAATGAAAGAGATATACAGTTGCGCTTCAAAGTTGATATACACCTTGCAGTATCTGCAAAATGTTAACAATTTTATCAATAATAGGGATCACAAAAATGTATACGTTTTATCTTTATTTAATACTACCCTGATGAAGCAGTTTATTCTGCAAGGTGTATGTAAACTTTTGACTGTTAACTGTTGATAAATTGTGTGATGTGATTGATTACCTCAGTCACCAGGACCACATCGTAGTAGAAAGCTGGGCAAGGTTCCTTCTATTTCCCACAAACACCAGGATTCCACTGACTACGCCATCTTTACTGACACTGGGCTTAAAATGATTAAAAATAGAGAACCTTTTTATTGCTACTTTACAGCGAATTAAGCATAACTTTATCAATTACACAAAGATACAGTATATGACCCATGCAAACCCAGGACCAATGCAAATTAAGAAAGGTGTTCTTACATTTTAAGCTTGCCCCACATAGCTATCTTCATGAAGGATGTTCCTGTTCCTGTATAGTTGACACAGCAATGCTGCAAGCCTTCTTCCTTTGGTTTGTTACCTATAAAATATATGATGATTATAGGGCAGGTGTAAATGCACAGGTGGGAATTTATTACTTGCACATGCAAAAGATTCAAAGCATTTAAAAGCTATAGGGATAACGTTAGTTAGTGACTTGAAAGTAGTGTTTTAGCTTGATCAGGATGTGCTGTCATGATAAATCTTGTAACATCACCTCATCAATACAGGTCTGTGATTCCACACCGCTTGCACTGTATCTCCAATAACAAATATGAACTGATCCTGCAAAATGAATGTTTAAATCCAGATAAACACAAAAATATGACATATTCCAAAACAAATAGTAATTGAACAACTCTTTAAATACAAAATGAAATTGAACACATTACAAGCATTTTTTCTAGAGGTGGGTAATATATTAAATATTTATGGTGGTTATAAGATTGATTATTTGTATTAAATGTAGGCTATATAAATGTCTTCGAGTGTTACAATATTGGATCAGCATTCAGCAAATGTTTAGTAGCTTGTTTAAAATAATTTAAAAAGTCGGTTTAGTTTTTAAAAAAAAAATCAGCAACCAAATTCCTCGAACACGACCACACACGCCTTCCTCACATTACAATGTAAGACATTATTAGAATGCAATCATATACAAATTATTGAAAACATGATTAATTCACCTCCCGAGTCTATTGAGTTTATAATATCTGCGATTAAAATGAACTCAGCAACTGACATGTTACGGTGAAAAAAAAAATAACTAAAGCATCAATACTTACTTGACTGATTATTTGCAGCATAACGTCTCATCTGCAAGCAAACATCCAAACGTGGTGCTGCTTTTGTTCTCTTGTTTGGCTAGCTTCAGTATCATCACGCATCGCAAACGGATTGCAAAACATAGCGCATTTTTCAAACTCTAGTGAAGTAGAGCGTCATAATGACGTAGTATTTTTCGCGCATGCGCATTAAACAACATATTCATATGCATGGTTAAATGTTATTTCAGCTTTTCTGTTTAAGTTGTTCTAACTCATTGTGTTGTTAAACTCTGTAAGTTCACAAAACTTTACTCATTAACCTAACTAAAAGTTAATCTTTTTTTCAATGTAGTCTAGTGTGATTAAAATTAAATGTATTTTAACTTAATTTAATTGCAAATTCATTTTGTTTACATTTGTTTAACTTTTGCTCGCAATTAATAAAATTTTAAATGTGTGTTTAATTGACTTAGAACAACATAATGATATTGAAAGTATTATGTTCACAGATGTAAAGTAGCTACAACACATTACTATTAGACTCCTCTCATATATTACATTTTATTTTCAAATATTATGTAGAAAGCTGACACTAGTTGAGTTCATAGAGCAAGGGCTGGTGATAAAAATGTCAACAATAAGTTGTACTGGATTATACTGTATAAGCAGATGTATTGGAAAAATACATTTCAACTGCATAATGCACACAGTATATATTATAGACATTTACAATACATTAACAAATTAATTTTGGACAACACGCTTGAGTTGGAATTAAAATCAATTATTTTCCATGTTTTCCATTAAAACTGTTATTTTATATATTAGTCAATACATCAAAATAAATTCCCTTTAATAACTTATAACTTTAACTTTAATAAATTTAAAACACTATAAATCATAATTATTTAAAATGTATGTTTAAGTAAAACTTAGCAGACATTACAAAGTGCATTTTTTAAAACATGCACTTAAGTGTGTTTATAAATATTGTCATGAAAGTGTTCTTTCTTTAAGTAACATTTAATTAGATATTATTAAAAAGTGCATTTGTAAAAAGTGCACTTAAGTGTGTTTATAAAAATTATGATGAAAGTGTACTTTCTTTAAGTTAAGCTTAATTAGACATTATTACAAAGTGCATTTTTAAAAAGTGTATTTAAGTGTGTTAAGAAATATTGTGATGAAAGTGTACTTACTTTAAATTAGACTTAATTAGATATTATTACAAAGTGCATTTGTAAAAATTATACTTAAGTGTGTTTATAAATATTGTGATGAAAGTGTACTTACTTTGAATTAAACTTAATTAGATATTATTACAAAGTGCATTCGTAAAAAGTGCACTTAAGTGTGTTTATAAATATTATGATAAAAGTGTACTTTCTTTAAGTAAAACTTAATTAGACATTATTACAAAGTGCATTTTTAAAAAGTGTATTTAAGTGTGTTAAGAAATATTGTGATGAAAGTGTACTTACTTTAAATTAAACTTAATTAGATATTATTACAAAGTGCATTCGTAAAAAGTGCACTTAAGTGTGTTTATAAATATTATGATAAAAGTGTACTTTCTTTAAGTAAAACTTAATTAGACATTATTACAAAGTGCATTTTTAAAAAGTGTATTTAAGTGTGTTAAGAAATATTGTGATGAAAGTGTACTTACTTTAAATTAGACTTAATTAGATATTATTACAAAGTGCATTTTTTAAAATGCACTTAAGTGTGTTTATAAATATTGTGATGAAAGTGTACTTACTTTAAGTTAAACTTAATTAGATATTATTACAAAGTGCATTTGTAAAAAGTGCACTTAAGTGTGTTAATAAATATTGTCATTAAAGTGTATTCCCTTTAAGTACACTTAAGTGGTCTTTAATTTTAATTTTATTATATTATCTGCAAGTGCACTTTTCAAAAAGTATACTTTGATTATTTTAAGCACACAAAAAGTACGCTTTCAATACAATTACAATTTGCTCGCGTTTCTGAAATCGCTGCTCACGTTCCCGAGATTCTGAACGAGCGCGTCGGAACTGTGGTCCTGCACGCGGGAGGGGCAGACATCAGACTGCGCCAGACGGAGGTTCTGAAGAAAGACTTCAGGAATCTGATCGATACGGTACGCAGCACATCGCCTGATATAACGATTATTGTGTCAGGACCGCTTCCCACGTACCGACTAGGTCATGAAAAGTTTAGTAGATTATTCGCGCTAAATGAATGGTTAATGTCATGGTGCAATGAGCAGAAACTGCTCTTTGTAAATAATTGGAATCTGTTTTGGGAGCGTCCTAGGCTTTACCGTGCTGATGGCTTACACCCAAGCAGATTCAGATCGGATCTTCTGTCAGATAACATCTCCAAAATGTTAAATACCTTTTGACTAGTAACCAAAAGTCCAAATCATAGTCTCTGCTGCACCAATTTAACTGATATAAATAGTGTAGAACATTGCATAGAAACTGTGTCTATTCCTCGTTTAGTGAGATCAAATAATAAATCTACTGCAGGATCTAGAAAAAATCTAATTGTTATTAAACCAGAAAATGTTGCTATTGGTAATCAAAAACAATTTCTAAAGCTAGGTCTTCTAAACATTAGATCACTCACACCTAAGGCAGTTATTGTAAATGAAATAGTCACAGATAATAGCTTCGATGTACTTTGCCTTACTGAAACCTGGCTTAAACCAAATGATTATTTCGGTCTAAATGAGTCTACTCCATCAGGATACTCCTATAAGCACGAGCCCCGTCTGAATGGTCGTGGCGGCGGTGTTGCAACAATCTATAGAGATTTACTCAATGTTACTCAGAAAACGGGTTATAAGTTTATTTCATTTGAAGTACTTGTACTAAATGTTACGCTCTTAGATGTTCGAAAAACATCCCTATTATCTCTAGCCTTGGCTACCATATATAGACCGCCAGGGCCTTACACTGATTTCCTAAAAGAGTTTGCAGATCTTCTCTCAGACCTATTAGTTAACTTCGATAAAGCATTAATTGTTGGAGACTTTAATATCCATGTAGATAATCAAAATGATGCGTTAGGGGCTGCGTTTACAGATTTATTAAACTCATTTGGGGTCAAGCAAAACGTTACCGGACCAACTCATCGATTTAATCATACACTCGATTTAATTATATCACATGGAACCGATCCAACCGATATAGATATCATTCCACAAAGTGACGTTGTCACTGACCATTACATGGTAACTTGCATATTACGTACTCCTGTAATATATCATGCTGCGCCGCGTTATCGATTAGGCAGAACAATCCTTCCATCCACCATAGATCATTTTTCAAATAGCTTATTGGATCTGTCTCAGCTGCTCAGTGAACCCAAACAAACAGATGAACTTGAGGAATTAACTAGCACTATGAGCACCATTCTCTCTGGATCATTGGATATTGTTGCGCCCATTAGATTAAAAAAGGTCAGAGAGAAAAGTAAAGCACCATTGTACAACAATACTACGCGTGTTCTAAAGAGAGAGACCCGTAATTTAGAGCGTAAATGGAAACAAACTAACTTAGAGGTCTTTAGAATCGCATGGAAAGACAGTATGTCACGCTATAAAAAGGCCCTAAAAGCGGCCAGGGCTGAGCATCTCCGCAAACTAATAGAAAACAACCATAACAATCCTAAGTTCTTATTTAACACTGTGGTGAGACTAACAAATAAACAGATGACTCATGAACAAAATATTCCATTACAGTTTAGTAGTAATGATTTCATGAAGTTCTTCACTGAGAAAATAGAAAACATCAGAACCACAATTGTAAACGTTCAATCCTCAATCGCGCCTTATAATTCAGCCTCAATTATCACCCCGCAAGAACAATTACAGTGCTTTACAACTATAGAACAGAAAGAGTTAAATAAACTTTTTACTTCATCTAAAACAACAACATGTTTACTAGATCCTATACCAACTAAACTATTGAAAGAAGTGTTACCTGTAGTGGAAGAGCCTCTCCTCAATATTATTAACTCGTCTTTATCTTTAGGTTATGTTCCAAAAACATTTAAACTGGCAGTTATAAAACCTCTCATTAAGAAACCACAATTAGATCCGAATAATCTAGTAAATTATAGACCCATTTCAAATCTACCTTTTATGTCTAAAATACTAGAAAAAGTTGTGTCCGCTCAACTGGGCTCTTTCTTACAAGAAAATGACGTCTATGAAAAGTTTCAGTCTGGGTTCAGGCCGCATCATAGCACTGAAACTGCGCTCGTTAAAATCACAAATGATTTACTTTTAGCTTCTGACCAAGGCTGTATCTCAATATTAGTTTTACTTGATCTTAGTGCTGCGTTCGATACTATAGATCATACAATACTCTTAGATCGATTACAAAATTATACTGGTGTTCAAGGACAAGCATTAAGCTGGTTTAGATCGTATTTATCTGACCGCTACCATTTTGTTTATTTAAATGGAGAAAAATCTATCATAACTCCAGTAAACTATGGAGTGCCGCAGGGATCTGTGTTAGGCCCTCTATTATTCTCAATATATATGCTGCCACTTGGAAATATTATAAGGAAACATGGAATTAGTTTCCATTGTTATGCTGATGACACTCAAATCTATATTTCATCACGGCCGGATGAAAACGCTAAATTATCCAAATTGACAGAGTGTGTTAAAGATATAAAAGATTGGATGACGCGTAATTTTCTTTTATTAAATCCAGACAAGACAGAGGTACTACTTATCGGTTCAAAAAACCACCCACAAAACCTCTCACAATACAACTCTAACATAGTAGGATGCCCTGTTACTTCATCCTCTACAGTAAAAGACCTGGGTGTTATATTAGACTGCAACCTGTCTTTTGAAAATCATATTTCATATGTAACAAGAACAGCCTTTTTCCACCTTAGAAACATTGCTAAGCTACGTAACATGCTATCAGTCTCTGATGCAGAAAAGTTAGTTCATGCATTCATGACTTCGAGACTAGATTACTGTAATGCTTTATTAGCCGGTTGTCCTGCATCCTCAATAAACAAGCTACAGTTAGTCCAAAATGCCGCCGCTAGAGTTCTAACTAGATCAAGAAAATATGATCATATAACACCGATTTTATCATCACTACATTGGTTACCTATAAAGTCCCATATTAATTACAAGGTATTGCTACTGACTTATAAAGCCCTAAACGGCTTAGCTCCAGTCTATTTAACGGATCTTCTATCGCCCTATAATCCATCGCGCTCTTTAAGGTCACTAAATTCGAAGCTTTTGGTCATACCTAGGATATCCAGATTCACCAAAGGAGGGAGAGCATTTTCACATTTAGCACCAAAACTCTGTAATAGTCTTCCGGATACTGTTCGTTGCTCAGACTCGCTCTCCCAGTTTAAAACTAGATTAAAGACGCATCTCTTCAGCCAGGCATTCATATAATACTTTTAATCTTACAGTTAAATCCGACCTCTAGCATATAAACGCCAGAGGAGAACTGGCCCCCGACTGAGCCCGGGTTCTCCCAAGGTTTTTTTTTTCTCCATTAGGTCACCTGATGGAGTTTTTCGGTTCCTTGCCACTGTTGCCTTTGGCTTGCTCAGTTGGGGATATTTAATTTAATTAATCAATCAACGATACTATTGATCAGCATTACCAAACGTAGACGTTCCACTAGAAACAAACATTGATGTATTGTTCTAATTTATTGCTGTGAAGCTGCTTTGATACAGCCTGTGTTGTGAAAAGCGCTATATAAATAAACTTGACTTGACTTGACTTGACTATCGCGCCGGCGCGATAGGCTCGTTTTTTTCCGTATGAGTGCAAAAAAATAATAAAAAAAAAATATTAATTTTTATCTTATATGCTTGTGTTATACATCAATCGATCCTGTTTAGTGTGTATTTTTTTGTGTATGCTCATAATAAAAACAAAGTGTTGTGCTTTTTGCCAAATAAAGAAAAATAAACATGATGCGAGTTCTGCCTACTCTCTGTCAGTGAAGTCAATTCTGAAACGCGTCCGAAAATGAACTGTAACTCAGCGAATACTCAAACAGGCATACAGTCACACAGGCATAAAGCTTGAATTTTCTTCTTTTAAATGAAGTAATTTTTTATAAAAAACAAATATTCACAGTTTATGTAATATGTATGCAAAGAGAGAGATATCAGTCGTCCTCATCTCAGCTAATTAAGTTTTAATGTGCTCCGCCCAAGGAGAGCGCGCGCTATTCAAACGCAAATGTGAGGCGATCCAAACAAACCAGTGAAACGCCCACATCAGCTGGATAACACACACCGCGAGTTCACTTTCAGACTTATGTACTTTACGATGCTGTGAGGAATACTACTATCTTGATAATCCTGCAAAAATTTACCTCAGAAGTTCTGGAAGTATCATTTCGAGGAGCAAACGGATCCCGCTGAGGAATAGGTCAGTTCTATTTGCTTTGTTCTAATCGGAATGAATGAACGCAAAGATGCGTGCTGTTGTGGAGCTACTACAGCTGGCAAAAATACTGTTTAAATATGAATTGCGTTTCTGTGTATGTATGAATGAATGAACGAACGAACGCACAGATGCGTGCTGTTGTGGAGCTACTACAGCTGGCAAAAATACTGTTTAAATAATATGAATCGCGTTTGAATGAATGAACGCACAGATGCGCGCTGTTGTGGAGCTACTACAGCTGGCAAAAATACTGTTTTAATATGAATCGCGAATACAAAAAAAAGATTACACTGGAAATATTGTTACAATTTTAAATGTAGTTGTAATTGTATAACCTTAAAAAAATATATATATAAGGATAGATGTAAACAAAATCTTAAAAGGTCATTATAAGCCTTCTCTTTAAATAATTTTATTATGCTTTATTAGTGACACATTTGGGAAGAGAATATGTTCCAAATCTGAAAATACAGTATGAGAACAATTAACTGCACAATTACTAGAAATGTTTACCTTGGATATTGTACAATTTGCAAGCAAAATTTGTGGAAAAAAACAACAAACCAGTTATATATTGTCCTTGCATTTTTGTGGCTCATTCACACACCTGAATGAAAGGCTCATTACGTATGCAGCCTCATTATGCGGGCCCCATTTACTCCACAGGTGTGAATCACGCCCACCCGCATATGGCCTTTCCAAACAGAAAGTGTTTTACAAGATTTAAATCAATGTATTGTGTTATGTGAATGATTAGGCAGGATGATTTTCACATAATTTTGAAGAAAAAATTCTAGGCAACGTCATCCATTAGTCAAAAGTCTTATTTACATATATTTAGAATGTGTTTTATGGCCTTATTTCAGAAACTTTAGTTTTTTGTTTTTGAAAAAACCATGCATAAACATTATTCTATCAAAAATACAAACATGTACATGCAAGTTGTTCACATATTATGGTAGCCCTGTTTGTGCTAAATAGAGTGAATTTACACCTTTGCCATTAATATGTTTATAAGCAACTGAAAAAAGCACAAATGTCAGGGCATGTCAGAACATCTCAAGGACCCCAAAAACCCCTCAGACCCCAGAGGGTTAAAGAGCAGGCAAAGTTTCTTTCAGGATAAATCTCTCAATGTGTCCAAATGTAGGCCCTTTATCTTATTAAATTAGCTAATGTATTTAAAGGTTTTCATATATTTTTTATTTTATTTGAAGTGTTCAATCCAGTTGATTCAACTGGTTTTGTAGAGTTTTAGAATGTTTGAGCAGTGTGTATGATTGTCAACAATCTGGCATTATCTAATCATGAACTACTGCCGAAACGCATTCATGCCAACTAAACGAATGCGAGTGATCAGCAGATACAGAGCTCTTTAATTCGCAATCAACCTCGTTTTATTGTAAGGTGAATTCAACTAGGCATTCTGTTTCTTTGAAGCAACAAAGGCTAAATAATTTGTTACAGTTGTTTTTTGTCATTGGTGACACGCAGTGACTTACAGTTTTATTAGCTTTAGCTCGAGAGAGAGACCCGGCGCGTGCAGTGAGGGTGACAAAAGAAACTTGCAAAAAGAGATCCAGTGCATCTGCGAAAGAGAGGCAAAGAAAGCAACTGTTCTTAATTTATGTTGCTTTGTAGCCTACTATTTTCATTTTGTACTGTTTTAATTGTACACAGCAAAGCTGAAATTTCTTTGGCAATACAAATTTAAAATGTCGCAAGAATAAGATTCTATATTTCTCATTTATATTCTCTTTCTTTTTCTGAGTCTTTTTCCGAGTTGTTTAATGTAGGCCAATGGATCGGTTTTGAAAATTTTCTTTCGTTGCTATGGTATCACTGTCAGTCATCTCAATTTCGTGAATGATTCACAAAACTAATTTAGCAGATTAAAGACAAGCTTCATCATGTTCAGGCCATTGTGATTTTCTGTTGCGATCATCTGATAATCTGCCTTCAACAGCACGTTCGGGTTTTGTCGTCTGTGCAGCGCAACAGAGGCTCTACTGGAATGTGCCATTATTAATTAAACAAAACGCTTGACTTAAACTGTTACCTAGCATCAAGAACGGTAAAACATAAATATTGTTGGCCAACATCGGTTAACAGCATGGCTAAAATGTATCGTCTAAACGCCTGTTAATAAAAATGACAGACAATGAATAACAAAGCTCTTAAAAGTGTTTAGAATCAATAAATGCACATTTCAAAAGTTTTTATTTTCGACAAATTAATCTATTAATCTAGAGACAAAATTATGGAATCAGTTTATAGAGCTGAGTTTCGAACATCATGTAGCGTTGACTACAGAACTATCGTCTGAAAGCTTAAAATAATAAAGAATGCTAAAACACAACTGCTGCTGACTAACATCGGTTAGCAAGTCCTGACAATATTTAAATTAATCATTTTGTTTAATTTATTTCACTGTTATGTTTCAGTTAATAAATCTACAACTACAACAATTGCAACTTTCTTAATTGTAAGAAAGAAAGCAATGTCATAATTCATTTTAATTTAATTTTGCTCAGAGGTGGAAAATGGCTTCAATATGAATTTCTGTGGTTTCTCACTGCAGGTCAATCTGAGTCAGAGACAATGAAGACTCAGGATAAACTACAAATCCAGCATAGACAGGTTCAGTAAATGTTGGGGTGAATGTGTGTAAATGTGTGAGTGTGTGAGTGTCAGAGATGCTGTAGAAGGACAGAATGTTAGCCGACCAGTCCAGATACACTCCTACTGTTTTAGAGGAGGGTGAAGGAGCAGGTATGTCAATGTTCTTACTATTGTGCCAAAAAGTATACAACTTATCACAAAAGAAAAGAGTCCAGGACTTTTCATTGCGTCCAAACCGACATTCACTCCCTTCTTTCCTGCAGATTTCTTTATATGTCACTGCTATATGACCAGAGCCAACCCATGTAACCTCCCAGTAACAGCGTCCGGTCAGACTCTCTCTAGACAGAACCTGCTCATGGGTCACAAATCTCTCTGGATGATCAGGATACGGCTGGTGCTCTGCCTCAAATGTTGCTTTTTTGTTCCCTTCAGTCAGAATGAGTTGAGTGTGAGCTGTGTTTGGATCCAGTGTGAGATCACAGGCATCTGAACACAGAAAGACAGATCAGAACATCAATGACATCATTAAATATGTACGTGTGTGTGTGTGTGTGTGTGTGTGTGGTCCTGGTAAACCCTATGTTATTTGTCCCCACAAAGATGGTAATATCTGAATTGTTTTGTCCCCCATGAGAAAACCAGCTTATAAATCGTACTAAGTGATGTTTTTTGAAAATGTAAAAATGCAGAAAGTTTTTTTTTTGTGATTTAGATGTAGGGTTAAGGTCAGGGGATAGAATATACAGTTTGTACAGTATAAAATGCAAATGTCCCCATAAAACATTAAAACCCTGTGCGTGTGTGGACTTACATTTTCTCAGGCCTGGTCTTATCCTTAAATGTCCTCCATGGTCCAAACTAAAATGAGACACACACACACACACTAACAAATAATATTCAATATACTAATGAAATGATTTTACTATTTTGGCACATAGTGACATAATGGCACAATTAAAATGAGTGGTAAAAAAAAAAAAAAGAATACTATATATCAGCCAGATTTTGGCACAATCCATCATGTATAGTGTGTCATGGTGGACGACTACGCGGAAACCCTGCTTTCTTGTCCAAAACAAGATCTTGGGGGTAACAATCGGATAATCTGACAGAGACTATTGTAACATGTCTGAACTCTGCATTAGATGACCTTCATCTTGCATGCAGGCATACGAGTCATGACACACACACATGTTGGGTTTTCATGTTTTATAGGGACTTTCTCTAGACATAATGATTTTTATACTGTATAAATTGGATATTCTATCCTCTAAGGCTGGCCACATACTTGAAGATTTTAAGCTTGATTTTGGGCACGATTTGCAACCCCCTACGATTTAGGGGGTGTGGCCCAATTCGAGGCTTCTCGCAACCTCCTTTTTGTCCAAAAAATCCTTAAAGGACAATTCCGGTATTTAACACTTTGAGTCTATTTTGTAGTTTGTTTTGGATGAACTAGAGTGGTGGACAAAGAAATTTTGACAATGGTTCCTGTCGCGACTTTTTGACTATTTTAGAATTGCCCATGACCGCTTTAGAATGGGAGTCAATGGCCATGCACAAACATGTCCTTAAAACAACCCTTAACGTTCGTTTTCAAAACTGTGGAACTCACCGAGTGGGTTAGTGGTGTTCGTTGACGATTAAAAACAAATATCGGCGCAATGTATGATTTCAATCTGTTTATTTTTCTATAGTGGAACTATTTTTTCAGATACCTCACAACCGCGCATAAACTTCCGCTCTTCCGCAACTTCCGTTGCTCTGCTCACGCTAGCCTTCTGAGAGACAGAGAACCGAGCGAAAAGACCTAAAAGACTACAATCAAATGTAAACAGCCCCCTTTCCGTTTCCGGTAGCGCAGTAATATCAACGAGCAATGTGTCCTCCAACGGAAATCAATGGATTTTACAAAATGGCAAATAAAACACGACAGAAACTGTATTTCGCTACGCTACTTGTTTTGGAACATCAACGAACACCACTAACCACTCGGTGAGTTGCACAGTTTTGAAAACGAACGTTAAGGGTTGTTTTAAGGACATGTTCGTGCATGGCCATAGACTCCCATTCTAAAGCGGTCATGGGCAATTCTAAAATAGTCAAAAAGTCGCGACAGGAACCATTGTCAAAATTTCTTTGTCCACCACTCTTGTTCATCCAAAACAAACTACAAAATAGACTCAAAGTGTTAAATACCGGAATTGTCCTTTAATTGTGTGGTGTCATTACAACTATTTTCCTGCTCCCGATTGCGTCAGAGCCTGAACAATCCCAAATCCAACTTTTGATCGGGCTGCCTCTGACGTGATATCTGTGTATATATAGGCCTCCTCAGGAACACTGGATTAGCTTTACTCACACAAGGACATAGCATAGACAAGGCCAGACAAACTCAAACGGAAGCAGGGAAAACTAAATAAAAGCGATATAAACAGGTCAATTCCAAGAGGGTCCTCGCACCTTGGTGCTCAGGGCCTATTGAGGTGCACAGCTGAATGGAAGTATTAACTTAACTAGGTCATTATGGTAACAAACTCAGGCAGGGAAAAAGTGCAAACCAAGTCCAACTGAACATAACTATGACACCAATTCTCACTATTAACTAGTTGTAGCATGCATATTACTAGGATATCAGATGTTTAGTAGTAATTATAAAGCACATATTAGTGCCTTATTCTGCCTACATCCCTTAATCCTACCCAATACCTAAACTTATCAACTACCTTACTATTAATAAGCAGTAATTATGTCAAAAATTGTAGTTGATAGTGAGAATTGGACCGTAAACTAAAGTGTGACCAGAAGTTATACATACTGCTTTGGCTCTGAAGGCCCAATATCCTCATCTTTGATGATTATTTTGACTGTTTAGGATCTTGTATCTTTTACAAAGTACTACTGCTGCCCAGATAGAAATTATTAAACAAATACAAATTCAACCCCACCCCCTATTATTCTCTATAGAGCTGGTTTACAGCTGAATTTGTATTTGTTTAATAATTTAAAACTTTGCAACAAAATAATATTATTTTCCTGTTTATTACTCTGAAGCTGCTTTGAAACAGTCTATATTGTATGAAGGAATTATATATATATATATATATATATATATGTATGCTATAGGAATTATGCTGAGTGACATAACACTGTATTTAAGCAATAATTTACTTAGGCATTTCAATTTAAGTGGGTAATATTCACAGTTTGTTCAACTTTATTTTAATCAACTGAGATTTACAGTATTAGCAATCTACTGTAAAACCAAATAAGGCTCTTAATGCTACACATACTTAAGTATCTTTAGTCTGTAGTTTGGATCCTTCAGTTTGTTGTTTAGCAGCTGGACTCCTGATTCTCCTGGATGATTGTAGCTCAGATCCAGCTCTCTCAGATGTGAGGGGTTTGAACTCAGAGCTAAAGACACATAACTGCAGCCTTCCTCTGTTACCATACAGCCAGACAGCCTACAGACACACAGTTAGATAATCTACAGACACACATCTACAGACACATTACCATTATGACTGACTGACTGACTGACTGACTGACTGACTGTACATTATCTCTTCTTTGTTCTTAATACCTCATGATCTCCAGCTGACAGTTTGCACTCTTCAGTCCATCAGAGAGCAGCTTCACTCCTGAATTCTGCAGGTCATTGTTACTCAGGTCCAGCTCTCTCAAGAGACAGTTTGAGGATTGTAGAGCTGATGCCACAATTTCAAAGGACTGTCCAGAGAGATTACAGCCAGCGAGACTGAAAAAGAGAAAAACACATAAGAATTAAATTCTTAACCTCTTTCTACAATGGGTTTTTCAATAATATCAGCTATATTCCATTCTGAAAATAAATGATACAAGATGTTTTACTTGGCATGACAACAGAAACTTTCATTCATAAAGAATCTTGAAGAAAGACAGGATTAAATCACTCACAGGGCTTTTCTGCAGTTGACCACAGCTGGTATCAGTCTTCTTCTACCCTCATCTGATGTGTTATATTTCTTAAGGTCCAGCTCATCTAGCACCTCCTCTGAAATCTGAAGCATGTAGGCAATTGTTGAAGAGTGAGCAGGAGAGAGTTTCTGATTTTTGTCTGATTTCACAAACTCCTGAATCTCTCTGGACAGAGTCTGATCTTTAACTTGCAGCAGACAGAGAAACAGATTGATGGATCTTTCAGTGGAGAGTTCATGTCCATCTTTGATCTTCTCTTTAATGTACTGCGCAGTTTTCTTGATGCTCTCTGAGCTGTTCTCTGTTTGTTTCAGTAGATCCTGTAAGAGTCTCTGATTGGACTCCAGTGAGACTCCCAACAGGAACCGCAGAAACAGATCCAGATGTCCATTCTCACTCTCAAGGGCTTTATCTACTACACCTTTAAGCAGATTATACATTGAATCAAAAACCTTAAGGGTCTCCATGGTGCTGTTTAAATAACAGTAAAACACATGGAAAGCAGCAAGAAACTCCTGGATGCTCAAATGAATGAAGCTGTAGACTTTTCTCTGATTTATCACAGATTCCTCCTTAAAGATCTCAGTGCAAATCCCAGAATACACTGAGGCATCAGTGATGTCTATGCAACTCTCTCTCAGGTCCTCCTCATAGAACATCACATTGCCCTTAATCAGCTGTTTAAAAGCCAGTTCAGCAAGTTTCACAATCACTTCTCTGTTAGACTGCAGGAATTTCTCTGTATTTCTCTCTTCATACTTCTGATTCCTCATGTTGATCTGAATCAGCAGGAACTGGATGTACATTTCAGTCAGAGTTTGAGGGATTTCTGCACTGAGATCTAGTTTCAGAATGATTTGAAACACAGTGGATGTGATCCAGCAGAAGACGGGTATCTGGCACATGATGTCGAGGCTTCTTGCTCTTCTGATGAGTGAGATGATTCTAGTGGCTTGATGCTCATCACTGATTCTCTTCCTGAAATATTCCTCCTTCTGAGGCTCACTGAATCCCTGAATTTCTGTCACACGGTTTATGTATTTGCTGGGGATCTGATTGGCTGCTGCTGGTCTGGAGGTGATCCAGATGAGAGCAGAGGGAAGAAGCTCTCCTTTCATGAGGTTTGAAATCAATACACCTACTGATGAAGTCTCAGTCACATCAGAAACCTTCTGATCATCTGAAAACAGTGTAATTCTGCTTTCATCCAGACCATCAAAGATGAATACAACTCTGCACTCATCATAAATCTTTGAGTCCACATCTTGAAGTTCAGGATGAAAGTCCAGCAGAAGTCTGTGGAGACTGTACTGATGATCTCCAATCAAGTTCAGCTCTCGAAATGGAAGAACAAATATGAAATCTACATCCTGATTACCTTTTCCCTCGGCCCAGTCCAGAACAAACTTCTGCATAGAGACGGTTTTTCCAATTCCAGCGATGCCTTTAGTAAGGACAGTCTTGATTTGGTCTTTATCCTCACATCCTGGTTCAGGTGAGTTTTTAAAGATGTCATTGCAGTAGATTGCATTGTCTTCTGAGTGTTGTGTTTTCTCCATCTGTAAAAATTCATGTTCTTCATTAACTCTTTCTCTCTCTCCCTCTATAATGTAGAGCTGTGTGTAGATCCTGCTCAGGAGGGCTTCATTCTCTTGGAGCTGGTTTCCCTCAAATAATCTCTCATACTTGTTCTTCATGCTGGTTTTGTGCTGGTCTTTGACTCTCTGCTGGTATCCAGTCTCCAGCTTGTGTGTCTGCAGGACTGCTTCAGTTTCGACCTGTCTGATATGGGTCTGATAGTGGGATGTAGATGGGGGCACAGATCTAATTGGTTCATATATCTCCTTCCTGTTGAAATTAAAAAGAAGAGTAACAAAATGACAGTGATTACAGTAACCATTATAGATCAATATGATATGATATTGATTTTAGATTGTATGCAAATGCTTAAGTACATTAGTGTTACTTCATTAGAGTCTCTTAAATCACTATTTTATATGAGTTGTACTACAGTGAATTTGCAATTTCATGTTTATACTAACAGAGGGTCAGCGGTCACTGGTTCATCACTGAATTGAAATGGGTGATCCATGGATGTGTTGCTCTTCACAGACACACAGCTGGGTTCTGCGGACTCTGATCTCTGTCTCCTGCTGATACTGACAAAAGAAAAAAAATGGCATTTTAGAGTACTAGCTAAACTGTGAATGCACCAATTACATATACTTAGATCAAATTTTGTGTTAAATGCAAAAATAGTGTCTCACTTTGGGTCAGAGGTCACTGCATCACTGAATTCAAGGGGAAGATTCATCATGGACTGATCACTCCTCAATGACACACAGTTGATTCAGGAGATGGAGAACTCATTCTAGAGTCAGCATCCTCTAATTCTCATTTCCTAAAAATAGAGTTTGTTTTAGAGCTTTTATGTTTTAAAAGTTTTCTGTACTATATTCTATTATATAAATGCTATACTGTTAATTTTTTTAACCTATAATATAATATAACAATAAAGCAAACTAAATCTTTATATTAAAAAAGAGTTAATGTTCTATTCAAAACATCTCTTTTTCATTAGGGATCAGGGGTCTTTATTACTACCTTTTCTTGTTTTGCTTTTTTGTCTTCGCAGACATTATTTGCTTTTTCTTACATTGAAGACACATGTGACTAGGGTTGGGAATCGTAAGAAATTGTCCGGTTTCAGTTCTGCCAAACGATTCTGGTTCCGATTCCATTAAAATTATTAAACAACTAGCCTAATAAAAAAATATTAGTAAGGAAAAAATGCACAATACTCAACTCAAACAACTGTTTTAGTGTTTATTTCTTAATACCTGTCAAATGAGTTTAACAGACTGGTAATGACAACAAATTCAACATATTTAGAATTTTGCAACCGTAGACATCCGTGTTTATATTCAAACTATAAACTTATATCTCAGTACTTCAGTGATCATATGAATATTTGTAACACAGAAATATTGATACTGTGTGGTTGAAAAGACTGTGAAAGTAAAGCTGTTTCATACCTATATATTGACAACTGCTCTCTCTGTGTCAGCGACTGCGCAAACAGATTTGAATGTTCTGGCGTGAAGTTTGTTTTGAAGTAAGATTGAGTGGAATCGAGATCGAGATGTTTTAAAGATTAATCGTGCAGCTCTTTCTCTCTCTGCATTGATATCTGACGCAGAGTGTATAGAAGTAGCGCAAGGTCTTTTCAGTGCATTCATTACTATTTTAATATTCATGAGGTGAGATTAAAGGCTATTAACCCTCTGGAGTCTGAGGTGTTTTCTGGGCACTGGAGGTGTTCTGACATGCTCTGACATTTGTGCTTTTTTCAGTTATTTATAAACATGTTAATGGCAAAGGTGTAAATTCACTCTATATAGCACAAACAGGGCTACCAAAATATGTGATCACCATGCATGTATATTTTTTTATTTTTAAGAGAATAATGCTTATGCGTGGTTATTGAAAAAATTAAAAATGAAAGTTGCTGAAAGAAGACCTCAAAACTCATAATAAATATGCATGAATAAGACTTTTGAGAAATGGATGTTCTTCCTTCGAGTTCTGGCTTCAAAATTATGTGAAAATAGTCTTGCTTTATCGTTCAGATAAAACAATACATTGATTTAAATTGATGTAAAACAGGTTTTGCTTGGAAAGCCATTATGCGAGTGGGCGTGAACGAGGAGTGGTTTACACCTTGGAATACAAAATGTCCCACCCATTATGCATAATGACTCTGCATAATTAGCCATTCATTCAGGTGTGACTCTGACTGACTGAGCCACAATGCAAGGACAAAAAATTAGAAGAAGACTTATATTGACCATTTAAGATTTTGCTTACATCTATCTTGTAAATATGTTTTGCTATTTTATTAAAAAGGTTACAATTACAACAATAATTAAAATTTCAACAATATTTCAAGTGTACTCTTTCTTTGAAAAAAAAAAAAAAAGATTATAGGCCTACATTTTAGGCCTATCTATGTATTCATTAGTTTGAATATAGCCAAAATTGGAACAGCTAACATCTTAGTTGATGACTTTATTTTATATATATATATAAAAATTGCTAAACAAAAGCTTATTTGATATATATATTCAGTATATTCTACAGTAAAAACTGTACTCAAATCTAGTCAACAAAATGTTGTCTTTCATATTTCGCCTGACTGTAACGTTGTTTTTATGAAATATTAGGGCATATAAATGTTAATTTGCAGTTTAATACGTATTGCTTATACAAATAGCCTACATTTTATTTCAACATATTTCAGTCGATTTTTACTCATCTCAGTATAGTAATACAGTTTGCTAAAACATCATCATTCATTCACACACGCGATTTAAATTTAAACTGTCTTTTTGCGAGCTGTGGTAAACAGCGCGCATCTCTGCCGTTCATTCATCAAAAACAGAAACCCGATTCACGTGAGAAGAAAAAAAAACTTACAGTATTCCTCAGCTCGCTCCTCGATTTACCCGCACTTCTGAGGTAGGCTACTTTTTTCATCAAAAGCTTATGTGGCAGTATATTCTACAGTAAAAACTGTACTCAAATCTAGTCAACAAAATGTTGTCTTTCATATTTCGCCTGACTGTAACGTTGTTTTTATGAAATATTAGGGCATATAAAATTGCAGTTTAATACGTATTGCAACGTACAAATACGTACAAATAGCCTACATTTTATTTCAACATATTTCAGTCGATTTTTACTCATAGTAATACAGTTTGCTAAAACATCCTCATTCATTCACACACGCGATTTAAATTTAAACTGTCTTTTTGCGAGCTGTGGTAAACAGCGCGCATCTCTGCCGTTCATTCATTAAAAACAGAAACCCGATTCACGTGAGAAGAAAAAAAAACTTACAGTATTCCTCAGCTCGCTCCTCGATATACCCGCACTTCTGAGGTACTTTTTTCATTATTGTTATTGCTCACAGCGCTGCTGAGACGGTGTTAAAGTAATGATCTGAATAAACTGATATGTGGGCGTTCACAGGTTTGCTTGGATTGCCTCATTCATTTGCGTTTGAATAGTGCGCGCTCTCCGTAGGCGGAGTCACATTACATTTGAATTAGCTCTAATGAGGTCGACTGGAATCGCTCTCTTTTAATACAGATTTCACAACATGAGAATATTTGTTTTATATATAAATTACTTCATTTAAGAGAAGAGAATTCAAGCTTCATGCCTGTATGTCTGTTTGCCTGTTTGACTGAGTATTCGCTGAGTTATTGTTCATTTTCGGACACGTTTCAGAATGGACGACACTGGCAGATAGAAGGCAGAACTCGCATCACGTTTATTTTTCTTTATTTGGCAAAAAGCACAACACTTTGTTTTTATTGTGAGTATACACAAAAATAATACACATTTAACAGAATCGATTGATGTATGAAACTTGTTTTGAAAATCAAAGTCAAAAGAGTATTTTGGGTCTCAATTAAACTCATAAGGAAAAAAGCGAGCAGATCACGCCGGCGTGATCTCCGACCTCTGAGGGTTAAAGGATAAGCACTCAGCACTTCACCCACACATCACACCAGAACCGGTTCCGCACGGTTCCGGTATTTAAAAAAAAATCACTACAGATTCTCGGTTCCCAACCCTACATGTGACTGAACTGAATTTTGTATTTCTGCCAAGACAGACCAACTCCAATTTCACATGACTTTGACCAAAACTGCATCAGCAGAGAGGAACTGAAAGTAATAATAGACAGTGAAGACATCATAGAGAACTATAAAATATATTTCTCAGCCTTCATTTTCTGATCTGTGCTCAAAAATCAGACATTGTCATATGTTCGGTTTGCTGTAATATATATATATTCAAGATTCAATGTGAAAGTATTATAATATAAAATATATTAAAACGTCAATGTTAGATGCGATTGATCACATTTAATTACAGAAAAATGTGATTATTTAGTTAATTGTTTTAAATTGATTGACAAAGTTCTGTACAATACACATACAAATAATTTCAAACAAGTTTTTGTTATTGAAGTATTTTGTTATACTCTGGTACATTCATCTACACTTTTCTTATGGTTGGTTCAGCTTTCAATGTTTTGCTACAGCAGTGTTTGAATGCAGTAACCAGAAAGCCTGGACAGTTTGAAATACTGTAATTTAGTATAGCGATTATTTTCGTAAAGGCGAAAATATCAAAAGTAATTTAGCACGAAATATGAACCAGGTTTGAAATGTCATTAATTAAGACCAATAATCTAAATAGCAGGGCCCATATGCAGGGCCCATTCTTAGAAATGCTCTTAAGAATAGTCTTAAGATTTTACTTAAGTGTCCAAAAATTCTTAGTAAAAGTAGGACTGAAGTGGCACTTAAGTGTTGTGAACTAAGTACTACAATGATGTCAACCCAAAATGGCCGCCCTAAACCACTGAATCAGCCAATAGTGAGCCTGCAAGGGTGAGGTCACTGCAGCATGACACCAATCATTTAATGTATTTATAATAAAATAATTTAATGAAGACCAAAACTTTGATATTTACATTTATTTAAAAAAAAAATATTGCTTTGTATTGTGCAAAATTACCACAAATTAATTGATATGTCTCCTCTTTTGCAGTTGGAGCAATGATGCCAACAAGAGTTCCATCAATGGCTCCAAACAACTCCAGGGAAGCCCGAAATACTCATAAAAGCGGCTTGCTTTTGCTGCATGGTTTGAAGATCAGTGGGAAAGTCAATGAACAGCCATAGAGTAGTGGCCAAAAGTGATTGTCCAACATAGGAGAATTGACATTCACCCTTTATTCAAATAATATAAAAAATGTGTTAAAGATTTTGTAAGCATATGGAGTGTACTTGTGCTTGGAGTCACTTGATTTTATTTGTGATAATACAATGAAACATGGCCAAATTCTGTGGACATCATTTTTTGGCTAGGCTGTCATTCAAACAAATTATGAACACATGAAAAAATATGAGGGGACCAATGAAATATTAATTAATGATTATGTAGCAGACAATGTATGCTTCTTTTTTTTTCCTGTGAGCTTTTTTGTTTTTCTAAAACCTGTAGCTGTAGTTTGCATTTTTTGCCAAATAATCTTGTCGGATAAATACCTTCACTAAGTTTAGTGTTTTGTTCTTCCCTCATATTTAAAAATATATAAAAAATATATATATAACTATAAAAATATTTTCCTCATATTTCAATGGTTTAAGCAAACTTGTAGGGTCATTAAAAAAAAAAAAAAAAAACTTTTGGCCAGTATGTTTGGTGTGGTCAGTGCCACAATTCTGCTATTTCAGACCCTGCTTACTGTGGACTGATGACCCCAAGTCATCACCGGCGCACTGTTGCATTTTTCCAGTCGCCAAAAATTTAATTATTACTTTTATTTCAAGCCCAAGTTTAGTGACATCACTAACCCTAAAATTTACATAAACCCCGCCCCAGGGAACATGCAATAAAAGCCATGAGAAGAGGAAGAGTTGTAGTAGACCACATTTTGGAGTCAATGCTCAAAAATCTCAAGCTGCCGCATCCGTCTTTTCACATTTATTGCAATTACACTACTTAAAGGGCACCTAACATAAACATAAACAATACTGTGTTGGCAGTACCCTGGAAATCCAGAGTTCTCGCGAGAGCACAAGTTGAATTTGCTCAGCGATCTATCATTATTGGTAATGATGCTCACATCCGAGCTGCACCAATCACATTGGGTTATCTGATATAGACGGGCCAGAGGCCAGCTTAACAGATGACGACAGCGCTGTGACGTCGAAGTCATTAGTAAATATTGCAAGATGGCTATGGATGAACACCAGTTGTTTGAAACGGCTTTGGCCGCTACAATGAACGAGTTAGACTTGGCTTTTTTAAAAAAAGAGGAACTAAAAGAGGAACAGAAGACGGCGTTCGAATCGTTCCTTTGCAAGAAGGGCGTTTTTGCTGTTTTGCTGACCAAATAGAGAGCCTAAGTCCCTCCCCTTCCGGTCGACCACCATGGGACCTTAGTTCGGAAAAATATTGTATGGTAGTCAATGGCGAGAGACAACAAATATTTTGATCTCGTTTGAATTGTGCCCTGATTTACACATATGATGTTTGTCAATTTAAAAGATACATTTTAAAGTCAAGAAAGTCGCAGCTTGATGTAAAACTGCTGAGGTATAAGACTGTGAAAATATGTAATTAGAAAGACTACAAACCCAGAAGGCGCACATGCGACGTCATACCTTTTCTCTCAATGAATGAAGCTAACTTTACTGAAGCTAACGTCTGTCATTTTTTCTATAGTCTGACATTATAATCGTAACGTTACGCCGTCATGCCTGAGTGTTTTGAGCCAGAATACACACATACGAGCAACGGATCTTGTGACGTACATAGTGCGAGACGAGAGATGTAGTTCATTGAGCGATTTTCACATAAAACTAAACGTTACTCTTCTGTTTTATGACAAACTGCGACTTTCTTGACTTTCATAATTACCTTTTAAATTGACAAACATCATATGTGTAGTTCAGGGCACAGTTCAGACGGAATAAAAAGATAAGTTATCTCTCGCCATTGACTTCCATACATATTTTTTCCGAAGTAAGGTCCCATGAGCCGGAAGCGGAGGGGCGGGACTTAGGCTCTCTATACGGCAAGAGTCTAATCTACCAGTTAGCTCCGCTGGTAGCTACGCTTATGGGGCTTGTTGTGATTGGTCGTAGTGTTATCCAATTGCGTGCAGTGAGATTTTCAAATGCATGCTTGGTGCCGCCCCTCGAGGTGGCCGATTTTCATTAGTCGATGTCAGACCATTAATCTTTCAGATTTAGGTCTGGATTTCCAGGCTAAGTTGGCAGTGTGTGTACACAACTACCATATAATAATAAAAATCCACTCAGTGCTTTTTTAAAAATCCCCATATATCATAAGCACTGTCTCAGAACAACCCGTTCTCAGATTAGGGGCAATGTGACGTACTTTTGCACAAGCCATGACTGTTGACTGACATTGCAGTTTTAGTGTAGACCCACCCTGAGTGAGTAGACCCACCCCCACAATGCCACCAGGACGGCCCATAGGCTTGGACTGTGGGAGGGAAAGTTACAGAATAGCTGAATTTCTGGACTTCCAAAACACCCCAGCTACTTAAAGGGCACATGTTTGTTACGACCCAAGGTCTAGGGTTCAGGGGTGAAACATAAAGGAAAATAATCAAACAGATTACTTAAAAAAGTTCTCTGGTTCTTCTTTTTATTGAGGTTTAGAGTAGAAACAAGTTTTGCCAAGAGTTTAGACAATGTTTGGGAATGCAAAAGTAACTTCAGGTCTAGACCAGGCTAAAATAATAAACAAAAAGTAGACTACCTTAACCCAGAAAACTAAATATCCTATCAGGGGCAATAAAACAAAGGAAAATACAAGAACTTTCCTAACTCCTTAACAACACAAACAGGAGAAAAAGATGTAAAAATAAATGGCACCTACCCCCTAAAGCGTTCATGTCACTCGTCCTCTGGGGATGTTTTATGCTTCTGTTCTGTACACAGCGGAAACAAGAGAAGCACACGCGCGCACACACACACACACACACACACACACACACACACACACACACACACACACACACACACACACACACACACACACACACACACACTAAAATACAAGCCTCAGACGCAAGTCATGTTCCTGGTTTTGTCATGTGTTTCTCTTGTTCCTCATGTGATCCTGTCATGTGCCTTCTTGTCATGTGCAGGGTTCGTACACCTTTTCCAAGGTCAAATTCCAGCACTTTTCAAGCACTTTCAAGGTCCATTTTAAAGCTTTTTCAGCACCTTAAACCAACGTAAATTACATACCAATACCAATACATAGTCAAAATTATTATTTAGTGTTTTTATCACATTACAGTTTTTTTTCAATCACTAAAAAGCACTAACCCATACTTTACCCAAACCCATAATTACATAATTTTTCTAAACTCTTAACACTGACTTACACCTACAAAACACAATTGGCCAAATTGATAATTTTCTTCTCAAAAACACATTTTGTTAAATATATACTAACTCTCCATTTCAAAACAGAACACATGTTTCTCTGCACACACTAACTTTACCAAAACACTGGAAATCTGACTCAAAATGAAATTATTCTGTCAAAGAATAACACTTGTTTTCACTTCACAAGGTATATGCAGTCAATCAAAGTACACCAGGTTTCAAAATACTGTCTATTGTTGACATTAGAAAAACTGCATAGACTTTTATGTTTCAGGTAACATGCAATCCACCTTTTACACTAAATTTCTTGGTTGGGAACTGTATGTCCACATGTACAATAATGTTCACATTCAAACGCATTCCAGTAAAAAGCAAATCAGTTATTTTTTTCTTTACTGTTTACTAAAGGAGGTACAGTAGAAACACAGTATAATAGAACAGAAAAAGTTTTACAGTATTGCTTACAGTGAACAAAATATCATATATAAGAGCATTCTAAAAAAAAAAAAAAAAAAAAAAAAGCCCAGATAAAAAGGGGGGAACTAAAAATAGCACAAAATTAATGTATCTAATCCCTGCGATCTTCAGGGTTAGGCCACATGTTTTCGTCATCATCACATCTGATATCATCCAAGGCGATGCACCTGGGATAAAACCCCTTGGTATGTCGGATCCACCCTTGGCAATCTTGAACTGTGATGTCCCTGCAGCCAGCATTCATGGCTTCAAGGAGGGATATCTGGTCATGTGGCTAATGGTCATAAACCTTCCACCTCCATGCAGAAAAGAACTCCTCTATGGGGTTGTGGAAAGGTGAATAGGGTGGAAGGAAGAGACTTACCAGTCTTGGGTGGACTTCAAACCATGCTGTTATTGCTTGCGAATGATGGAAAACATTGTCCCAGGTAATTACAAAGGTCCTCATGTTTTCACCCTCCCGATCCTGCTCTGGTACCAGGCGCTGGTGGAGATCATTGAGAAAGGCAAGGAGGCGCTCGGTATTATAGGGTCCAACCTGACATCTGTGAAGGAGTAATCCTGCATTTGCCATTGCTGCACACATGGTAATGTTTGTCCCTCTCTGTCATGGCACATCAACTGTGGCCCTTTTTCCAATTATATTTCGTCCACGTCGACGCCTTTTGGACAGATTGAATCCTGCCTCATCTATGTAAATGAATTCATGAGGGGCCTGGTTGGCCTCCAATTCCATAACTCTCTGAAAGTCAAAGTTTATATATATCATGTCATTACTGTATACCATACTGTACTGTAACATATTACTGTGTAGGTTTTTATTTATTTATTTATTTATATTTTTAAAACAGGAAAAGATTAAGGACAATCGGGCCTGGCTCAGTATAAAACTGATTTTCAGCAGGTTCCTGCTCTGCAGAACATAAAAACCACATACACAACAAAGCTCACACATGTTTTGATAAAACAAGTTTATCCCATGGCTTATTTTATAGTTCTGAAATGTCAAGGCATTACACAAAGATAGTGCAGTACAGTGGTGAGTCCAGCCTGGAAGCCTGACATGGATCTTATAAGCTCTATTATAAAGTCTTATTACTGGTTCAATAATCTCATTTGTTGTTAGTGACCAAACAGGTAAACAATACGACAAAGTGGACAGAATGATGGCATGAAGATAGGTTTTTGAAACAGAAAGCAACAAATATGGTCTAATTTTGCTATAAACATATAACTTTTGGTTTAACTTTCTGGTTAGGGTTTGAACATGTTCTTGATAAGTAAGATGTGAGTCAAGATAGACTCCCAAATACTTATATGCTGATACAATTGAAAGCGTTTGATTAGAAAAAGTGATAGGATTGGACATGGATAGCTGTCTCCTAGATGAATAAAAATACATGCATTGTGTTTTCTTGACATTAAGTGTTAAATGATTATCTTGCAGCCAGTTATGTAAATGCTGCAGATCTGTGTTAAGTTTGTAATTGATTGTGTCAACATTAGAACCAGAAAGAAAAATAAAAGTGTCATCTGCATATAGCAAAGAACTAGAAAAATTAAAAACACAAGGAAGATCATTAATATACATAAGGAAAAGTAAAGGACCTAAAATACTGCCCTGTGGAACTCCCATAGAACACACTCGTGTCTGTGATGTTACTGTGCCGATTCTTAGAGTCTGAGATCTGTCACTTAAATATGATGTAAACATATCTTTTGCGGAAGATGACAGATGAAAAGAAAGAAGTTTGTTTAACAGAATTTGATGATTGACTGTATCAAAAGCTTTCTGAAAATCTATGTATATAACTCCAGTAATCTGACCCTTGTTTAGAGACGCACGTTGGTTATTATTTTCAAGGTGGTTAATTAGTTGATTATATAATATTTTTTCAAGCAACTTGGAAATGGTTGGGAGAATTGCAATTGGACGGTAGTTGGAAATATTAGTTGGATCATCAGACTTAAACATCGGGGTGATCTGGGCCGTTTTCCACAAGCCAGGAAATACTGATTGTCTAATACACAGATTAACTAAATGATGAAAGAGTGGTATAAGAGTACTGGCATGAGTTTTAAGAAAAGTCATGTTTAAATTATTTGTATCACAAGCATGAGAAGCATTCAGAGAACACAAAATATTAGTTATATCATTTTGTACAATTTCAGAAAAAGAGAATTGCTGAGATAATGCTGGTACTGATGTGAGAAACAGAGGAATAGTAAATTTAGAGGATAATTATTGGACAGATGCAATAAAATACTCATTAAAAGAATTTGAAATTTTATCATGATCAGTAAGAAGAGTACCATTTATGGATATTTGTAAACTATTATTATTTTTAATTTTATTTTCACCAGTTATAGATTTCAATGTTCGACATAATGTTCTAGGGTTGGAAACTGTTCGACTAATTTGATTTTCATAATAAGACTGTTTTGCTTAGTATAATTCAAATTTACACTTATTTCTAAACTGTGTGAAAATAAGCTTAGCTTCAGGTGTTTTTAATAATCTGTAGGCTTTCAAGGAAGAGGCTAGAGGGCTGCATTGGGATTGAGTCCCGCCGGGTCCCGCGGGACCCAACGCAAATCTCGCGGGAGCGGGCGGTTTGAACTTTGCTGCGGGCGGGAATGGGCGGCTAAAAAAAACACTGCGGGATCGGGAGGTAGCCTTGCAACATGATTTCCACTACACAGTACCAGCTCGCCTCGGCTCGGCTCGACTCGCCTTTGTTTGGTTTTCCACTGTGTAAAAGTTGTAACTGTATCTGCTTCCAGGTACTTTTTTTCGTACCCCCTCCGGCGGGGTTCTGAGTGAGCTTAGGCGATACTAAAATGTGACGTGAAAACACGGCAGACTGCTGATTGTTCAGAGAGAAACATCACTATTCACTGCGTCATCATTGCACGCGCAAGACAGAGTATCCTGAATAAAAAACAGCAAAAACGAAAACAAAACCATCCAAAAACAGCACACTCGATTTCCTCCATTGTCCTGTGAGTATGTGTCCAGTAGGCTATGCCGGCCAGGGAAACAAAACAAACAACCCCATGAATCTCTTTAATAATAGCAATACAAATGTGTGTTTTTTCCTGCGGGACGGGAGAAGACACAAAATCAATGCATCTCTATTATTGTGCGGGAATAAATTCTTAGAGTTTTGCGGGTGCGGGCGGGAGTGGACATACATATTGCGGGAGCGGGCGGGAGTGAAACACATACGTTGCGGGAGCGGGCGGTAATGGTCAGAAATTCGGCGGGCGCGGGCGGGAGCGGGATGAAGAAAACAGTCCCGCGCAGGGCTCTAGAAGAGGCCTTCTTTTTTAGGAGCTGTAAAATATCAGAAGTTACCCAAGGTACTGTATTTTGTTTAATATGTATTTTACAGGTAGTTGTATATTTTTGACGTATTGTCTCCACTCTCCTATGGAAATTTGACAGAACATGATCGGGATTTTGCAAAAACGTCTCGTTACTCCAATCAGTATCAGCAAATTCAGCATTAAACTGAGACAATTTTGAATTTGGGACTTTTTAAATGTAATTATTTTTATGACATTTTGGCTGTTTAAAACATTTCCTAATGACATATATGAGTGAATGATCTGAAACTGCTGTGTTTATCACTCCTGATATGCCATACTTGGAGGGTTGATTAGTGAAAATAAGGTCCAAAATAGAATTTCGTGTTTTACCAAATCTGGTGGGATCTTTAATTAATTGATGAAGACCATATTTTATGGCAGTTGTTTTCAGAAGTTTAGATGAATTATCAATCCAATTTAAATTTATGTCACCAAGAATAACAAGCTCATTAGTTTTAACCGATTTTATTAAGTCCGAGAACTGCAATAAATATGCAGTTGGACTGACATTTGGAGGCTTGTATGTGACAATAATAGTAACTGAAAGTTGATTTGTAAAATGAATAACCAATTGAAGTGACTCTGATACTGTTGATAGTTTTACTATAGAATGTGCATATTTTTTATTTACATAAAGAGCAACACCACCACCAGTTCTATCAGTTCTGTCTTTGCGATATAATAAATAGTTTTCAATCGCAAGAAATGAATCAGATATAACAGGAGTCAGCCATGATTCAGATATTGCCATAACATGAGCCTTTGTTTGAGTAAGCATGATTTTAAATTCATCCAGTTTGGGAACAAGGCTTCTCATATTTAGATGGCAAACTTTGAAACCTCTGATTCTACCAAGTTGGCATAAAGTAACTGGATTTTTCTTTAGACACAATGGTCTTTTTTGTGCTCTAACAGGTTTAGAATTAAAGCCTGGGATAACAGGAGGAGAATTAAGTAGCAACTGAGGTGTAACAAGAGGAGAATTAAATAGCAACTGAGGTGTAATCGATGTGCCTACAGGTTGTTGAAAGCACTGCGGTTGAGATAAATCCATGTGTGGGACACCTGCATGTAAACCCATGCCCAGAGTGTTATTTAAAACATGAGTATAAAATCCCAGGAAATATAGAAAAGCGGACATAAAAGCAGTTTTGCCCGGACCAGGGTTAAGTTCAATATTTCCGATAAATAAAAGAACAGAGAGTAAGAGTCTTAATGAGGACTTTTGGCGCTTATCTACAGTAGCCTCTCTCGTGCCCATAGATTTAAACGTAAAGTCATTTACCCACTGGTGGAAGATGATAGCGCGGGTCGAAATGGTTGTCCGTTCGAACTGGGGAACGATGTTAAGACGAGAGGTAAAACTTGTATGATCCTCCGGTCGCATATACAAGGTAGAGTACTGCAAACTTGGTACATGAAGCCGGCTAGACGAAAAACCAGGCCTGCTCTCCACACACGGCTCCTCCGTGCTGGGCATTCGGCGCATACCACAACCCGCCTCTCCGGGTGGGTGAGAAGGTCGCGTCCGTCTCTCTGCCGCGTCCACGTCTCGAGGCCGGACATCCCCACTCAGGCTCAGTCACTCTCTCGAGGCAAGTAAAATGGCTAGGGACTTGAACAACATTAAAAGCGCTTGTTATGCCAAACAGGCACGACACAGCAACGACACAGCAAAGGACCCAGTTCAGCTGGTGTAGTAAAGGCTCCATGCCGGGTTTGAGTTGTTGATCTTTAGTTGTTAAAGAGTGCCCGTGTTGGCGTTTGTGAGTTGTCCAAACAAAGCGGTTGACCCGCACTTTACGGTACTGGAGCAAATAAAACAACGATAGTATTCTAACTGCAGTAAATCTGGTAAGAAACAGACCTGCAGACATCTGTAATACCAGATATTTGGTGTTAATATCAGGTTACCTACTTGCAAAGTGAAAAGCTTATAGAACTGGACATTGAATTGAATATACACTATACCTGGACATATTGTCGTCGTAGCTCCTTGACTCTCTCACTGTTCCTCTCAAAGGGAACAGTGTAGAGCTGCTTCATCCGCACTCTGTGTTTGGACAATGTCCGTGTAATGGTCGTGAGGCTGATGCTTTCTATATTGCAAATATCTCATGGTCCTCCACAATTCTAGTTTTAATTTCATGCAGTTTTATTGCATTATTTGCAACAACCATTTCTACAATGGCAAGCTCTTGATCATTATTGAGGAGCTTTCCTCTTCCCCCAGAGGGTGGAAGACGTTGCATTCTTTAGAGGAAAAAAAAAAAAACATAAGCATTACTGTATGACCTTATTGACAAGTGAGAATAGAAACAATCCATGTAAAATGCAATACTTACCTGTTGGTTTGTTGAAAGATGCGAATAATGCAGGCAACCGTTGACCGCCTCAATTTGGGTTGCACTCTTTCACCAGCCTCTCCAGCCTCTCTTAGTGAGAGACTGTGGTTGATTACATGGTCAATGATAGTGGAACGAATTTCATCACTGACTACAGTTGTTGCAGCCCTTGGAATGCCACCACCACGCATTCTTAAACCTCTACCTTGCACTCTCCTTGGGCCTGCTCCTCTCCCTGCACCTGCACTTCTCACTGCACCTGCACCTCTTACTGCACCTGTCACTGCACCTGCACCTCCTACTGCACCTCTCACTGCACCTGCACCTCCTACTGCACCTCTCACTGCACCTGCACCTCCTACTGCACCTCTCACTGCACCTGCACCTCCTACTGCACCTCTCACTGCACCTGCACCTCTCACTGCATCTCTCACTGCACCTGCACCTCTTACTGCACCTGGTCTTCTCCCTGGGCCCCTTGCTCTTCCTCTTCCTCATCCAGACATTACAGTGTTTGTCTTTTTCTGTTTCCAAAAACATCACTCCTCAAAGTCCTCCTTTTATAGTACAGTTTTTCTCAATTGTTTACACACAAATTCTGGTACGTACTTGAGACACAATGACCACAACATGTAACTCATTCGCCAACCCCCTGAACCAATTCTGCTAAACTACAAGCACAATTCCTGCTTTACACTCAAATTGCAGTTCTAAAACACACTTTTTTCAAAACACTACACACAATTCTCTGCTTTTGGCACAATTTTCATGCAAAAAATCTCTTGTTTTCACAAGGAACACACTGCCATTCAAATATGCACACTGACTCACCACATGGGCAAACACCCGTCACACAGTTTTACAATTAGCAGTCAGAGCTTTAGCATAAAAGGGCCACAGGTGAGCTCTTCAATGGAGCAATGGATGCCAACATTGGATTTATTTTTTATTTTTCACTGTAACTGTATGCAGTCAATTATTCTGTTGTTTTGTATGTAGACCACTGTATGTCCAACTTTGTGTTGGTTGGGATGTACACTGTGTACATTGTTTTTGTGGAAAAAAATAAAATATATTTGTTACCGTGTATTTGTGTGTTCTGAGTATAAAAACAATATTCTACAACATACATAAAATATTTTACAACACACTTATGTATGTACTGTCTGTAGTAAGTGTAACACTGAACAAAAAAGGCCTAAGTCATTATGATGAATGGAGAAGAAGTGTTTTCCATTCATCATAGTGTTTTACATTGAGCACATCAGTGTCCAACTGGTTCTTATAAATGTCTATTCATATGATGGTTTGTGTGTGTCATTTGAAAACAAAATACCATTTTGAGAAGAAATAACATTGTTTTGAATGTAAAGTTTCATTTTGCAGGAGAATTGAGGGGTTTTGCCCATTGTGTGTGTTTTTTTTTTTGGATTTGTGTGTAGAGTTCTGAGAATATGAGGCATGCTTTCAGAAAATGTGTGTAAACAATTGAGGAAAAACTGTAATAGAAAAAAAATAACCCCTGCCACTGAGTCTAAGCCAGACTGGAATCAGCTGTGGTTGGCCCAATTCACCCAAAAATAAATCAGCTGTATGTCAATTATTCAATTGTTTGTTTATTATCAGTGAGATATATTGTTTTTGAACTGATATCATTGCAGAAGCAGAGGTTTTTATACTGTATCTAAGGTTTGAAATATTGTTTTTGCTATTGTGGGATGTTGTGTGTTAACATTCGTAAATACTACAAAAACAATCCATAATTTTGTTGGGAGGTATAGCTTGTCTGTTAAAAAAATGTAAGCATTGTGGAAATGTGTTCACTGACTGCATATTGTGTGAAAACGACATGAAATTTGTGAATTGTATGGCCACAAAAGACTGATGCTGTGCTAAATGTGTTTAGAGTTTTGAAAATGTGACAACTGTTTGGACAGTAAACTGAAAAAAACTGTAAAAGAGATAATGCTATAAACAGCCAAAATTGTTTTTTGTAATAGCAGAAGGATCAGATATTTATGCAAATCACAAGTTTTATTTTTCAAAATGTATCACTGTCTAAGTAGATAATACCTATGAATAATACTTTTCATTATATTAATGTCCAAATATTGCTTCCCAGATAATGTGATTTTCAGGCTGTAAAACTGAAGTAATTTCAAGGGCTGAAAATATGAAGACAGGATTTGAACAGAAATATTTTACAGGCCTTGGTTTTGGAACACATTCTTGATATAGACAAGGTTTGAACAAAATCTGAGACAGTGCAACAACAACCTGTGATTCCATTTTAACCCAGAAGACTCTGACAGTGCACAGGCACCTGCCTGATAAATAGCCTACATTAATTGAAAGAATTTTTATTTCATTGCCAAGATATATACATTTATCTATTGGAATAGAGCAGTGTAAATATTGCATAAGGCCATCCTCAACCTTACAGTAGGCTACTTGTATGACACTCCATCTGACACGATTTCTGTTCAGCAATCAACGATTGTTGTTATGCACTGGGCTAAATTAACGTTTAATTTGCGGGTAGTTAACGTTACAGTTACTGTGCTGTAACTTTGGCTATGTTCACTGCATATTCCACAAATGAATGTGCCATAACGAACATGTAATACTAACATTATATTATCACACCAAGTACTCTGTCACTAATGGCCCTTTCAGACAGGACGCGGAATGCGCTGTGCTATGAAACCCATTTATTTTATGCTTGCGCCGTGCGAGGACGGTTTGTTGCTGCGTCAACCACAGTGAAGCGCAGAATTGGTGAAAAATAGTTCAACTTTTGCCACTGCGCTCTGTGACAATTACCCGCACGGCCAATAAAAACTCCGCCTACTTTTGCTCTGGCCGGCGTAGCACAAATCGGCGGAAGACGGAAGTACCGACCCAGTGTTTACAAATTGAATGTCCAAAGAATAAATTAAAAACAATGATTTTGAAGTTGGAGGAGATGGGATGTTTATCGTACTTCCGCCTACCTTTCCAACGAGACTACATAGTGTGTGATGGACGAGCATTTGTGGTTGAAAAGTATATAGAAGGTTTTTTTTTTTTTTTTTTTTTAAATGACTGATTGTTTCGCTAGATAAGACCCTTATTCCTCAGCTGGGATCATGTAGCTTTTGAAGCTGCATTGAATCTGAAATTTGGACCTTCAACCCATTGGACCCCATTGAAGTCCACTATATGGAGAAAAATCCTGGAATTTTTTTCCTCAAAAAAATTATATTTCTTTTCGACTGAAGAAAGAAAGACATGAACATCTTGGATGACATGGGGGTGAGTAAATTATAAGGAATTTTTTATTCTGGAGTGAACTAATCCTTTAATGTTAAATATTTTCCAAAGGTTAGCAAGTCTGCACTCAGTAACACACACACCTTTGAGCAATTCCTGTTACGGCAGTATTTGTGAAGAAACACGGGTCATAATCTAACCAAAACTAGGACAATACTCATATTTACTGTATGTCTGTTTTTAGTCTCTTCTTTCTGTCAAAAAACAAAAACAAAACAAAAAACACTTACTACACTACAGTACATGGTAAAACTATGGTAAAATTTTCATAAGCGCTGATTTATAAACAGACCACACGCCTGAACAATTCTGGAACTCTTCATTCTAGAACACACGGTGCGTCAAATATTTATTTAAATCACAGCACTTTCATTATCACTAAGCCATATAGTGATTTTAAATTTATTTAGATTTATTGTTCAGCATTACTTCAGCATTTTATAATTTGCCTAGCTGAATGATGTCTTACCCCTCATTTACACTGCACACGCCTGCGACGCATTTACGGCTGCGACAAGGTTTTATTCCGTCCTCCACGCGGTGCCAACTCACACCGGGAGCATATCAGAAGCGGAGCGACTGGATGCGTGAGACCACGTGATTTGCCTGTCTGACGTGTTTTTCTGATTTTGGGGTTTCTCCTACCAAGGATATATTGCCAATATACGTGCAATACGTTTGGGAGTCTGCACAGGGTGTTTATTTTGAAATTGACAGTTTTTTTTTACTTTTATTTTGTATTTCCAGTGCGACTTGGACGCGCGTCCGTCAGAAATAGACTAGGAGCCTATATTTAGCGAAGCAGCGCGGAGAGCCGCTTCTGGGAAGCTTTTGAAACGCGCCGCATCGCGACCGGTGTAAACAAGCATTGAATGGGCGCGATCAGCTCCGGTAGCCGTGTCGCAGCCGTAATGCGCCGCATACATGTGCAGTGTAAATGAGGGTTACCCTCTTTATCTGAGTGACTATGAATGACAAATGATTAAAGTATTTTGGTGAATTATTAAAGTATTTTAAGTTAATCCATGCAAGTTAACTCAATTCAATATTTCAATTTGCCACATCCATCCCAGCCCGTTTACCTTAATGAGGTAGTACCATATATGATAGGCCTAACGCATTTGTCAATCATGCTTGCTTGCTATTTGGGGAATGTACCCAGCGCTAAGAAGAAAACTCGGTAACACTTTAGAATACTGTTCCTTCATTAATGAATAACTACACAGGAACAAATGAGTAATGCATTAGTAACTACTATTAACTAACAAGAAACTCTGATTAACGAATTAGTAAGTAATGGCGCTCAGTCGGATGTGGTAGTTCACTATTAGCTAATCAATTACTACTATTTTTCATACCTCACTGAAGACTATAAGAACTACTATATACAGGTTAATAAATATTTATAATGCACAATGTTTAATATAAGGATGTTTAATATAGTAATGAATCAAGTGTTACAACATCCTTCTAAAGGAACTACTAATAATTTGGATCGGTATTCTAAAGTGAAAAACATGATAACAACCTAATATTGACTGAAGTCATTGTAAGCTTTTAAGGCTTTTGTAAGGTTTTGAATAGTAATGAATCAAGTTTTACTACATCTTTCTAAAGGAACTACTAATTATTTGGATCAGTATTCTAAAGTGAAGATCATGGGAACACACTAGTAATTACTAAAGTGTTACCAAATCCATTGGAAGGAATTGCTATTCAAAATCTTACAAAAATCTCAAAAGCTTACAATAACTTCAGTCAATATTAGGTAGTTATCATGTTTTTCACTTTAGAATACTGATCCAAATAATTAGTAGTTCCTTTAGAATTATGTAGTGATACTTGAGTCATTACTAGTGGGTTACCATTACCTTTTATTATAAATTATGCATTATTCATGTTAATTATGAACCTGTAGATAGTAGTTCTCTGGGAGGTATGAAAAAAAATACTTACTAATTTGTTAATCAGAGTTTCTTGTTAGTTAATAGTAGTTACCAGAATGTTAATAATACGTTACTCGTTTGTTCCTGTGTAATTATTCATTAACCCTCTGATGGTCCTCGGTCATTTCTGACCGAATAATTTTCTGTTTTGAAATTTTAAAAATCACAGCTTCATCGGAAGGTTATGAAACTTGGTGACTTTTCTGGCATTAGGTATGAGAATACAAAAAAAAAATTGAGGTCATGATCCGAGCATGCTAAGTGGTCGTAACCCACTGCGCAGTGTGACGTCGTAGTGACGTCATTTTCATGTAATTTTTGGACGTCCAAATTTGGTCCATTGAAGGGGTTGTTTTGTAACGCCAGGCGACGTCTTTTTTCGACGTCTTCCGCACGTCTAATGTTGACGTCCGTCCACAAAAGTTTGTTTGTGGGAAGAAGGAAGGAGACGGGGTCGGCTTGCTGTGGATTGTGTGTTTTATTAGATACGTCTTTTTCAAACAATAATCGCGCTCAGTGCGCTCAAACAAAACAGTGGCTTCTCCCACACACACACACACACACACACACACACACACACACAGGCGCACATATCTTTGTGGGGACTCTCCATAGACGTAATGGTTTTTATACAGTACAAACTGTATCTGCTATCTCCTTACACTAACCCTACCCCTAAACCTACCCATCACAGAACACTTTCTGCATTTTTACATTTGTAAAAAAATATCATTTAGTGTGTTTATTAACATATTTCCCTCACGGGGACCGCTGGCTGGTCCCCACAATGGAGGTGATCTCAGGTTTTACTATCCTTGTGGGGCCATTTGGTTCCCACAATGTAATATAAACACACACACACACACACACACATACACACACACACACACACACACACACACACACACACACACACACACACACACACACACACACACACACACACACACACACACACACACACACACACACACACACACACACACACACACACTCTTGCTTTACCTGGGAATCGAACTCATGATCTTCTGTTGTAAGCGCCAACGCTCTACTGTTTGAGCTACAGCATCAGACGTTTGTATGCATCTCCAGTTATCAGTCTAAACATGTTGAACATTAAATCAAACAACAAAATTGTTGATAAATGTGTTCACCACGAAGAGCGTCTGATGTAAAGACGCGTTTACACGCATCTGGAGGCCATGCGGCACGAATGAGGTGAATTGAGCGTCTGGCGCGAGTGACTTGAGGGTGAGAGAGTGAGATAATTTCTGATTATCGCGTTTAGGCTAAAAATAGGTTCGGCGCTTATCGCGGTTTGGAAAGAAACTGCATCTTGCAGTACATAGCGGTTTGGAAACGTGGATGGATCAGTGAATAGGTTCAGTACACCGCAAAATGACATGACAAACTCGCGTTTTGGAAAAGAGCTCTTCATTTGTAAATTAAAAAAAATATTAATAATCATGTAAATTTCCTGCACCTGTCATAGACGTCCAAATGACGTCCAAAAAAATTACCCAGTTCAGGTCCAATGTTGAACGTAAATATGACGTCCAAGTTGGGTCATGGTTGGACGTCCAAATAGTGGACCTAGTTTGGATGTCCAAAAAAATTACCCAGTTCAGGTCCAATGTTGAACGTAAATATGACGTCCAAGTTGGGTCATGGTTGGACGTCCAAATAGTGGACCTAGTTTGGACGTCCAAAAAAATTACCCAGTTCAAAGGTCCGATGTTGAACGTCAATATGACGTCCAAGTTGGGTCATGGTTGGACGTCCAAATAGTGGACCTAGTTTGGACGTCCAAAAAAATTACCCAGTTCAAAGGTCCAATGTTGAACGTCAATATGACGTCCAAGTTGGGTCATGGTTGGACGTCCAAATAGTGGACCTAGTTTGGACGTCGAATAGATGTCCAGAATTGGTCATGGACCGACGGACCCAATATAGACATGATCTGCACGTCTATCCGACGTCCAATGTTTAGTGGGAAACAAAAAGAGTCACACTCGTGGTCTTCGGTCAAAAATGACCGACCCATAGGAAATGAATGGGAAATTTACAAAAACACAAAAATTCTCTGAATTTTTGTCTGTACAATCTACAAATCGGACACGATTCTAAAAAAAAGTACACCACAGTAAAGGGGTGACACTCTACAACATCAAGAGTGCAAAAAATTCACACCCACCCACACACACACACATACAAACACACGTTTATACACATACACACCAATAAATTCAGATTACAAAATTCTGTTTTGAATTTTTAAAAATCACAGCTTAATCAGAATGTTACGAAACTTGGTGACTTTTCTGGCATTAGGTATGTGAACACACAAAAAAATTGAGTTCATGATCCGAGCATGCTAAGTTGTCGTAAAAAAATTAGTTATGATTTTGGTCTTCGGTCAAAATTACCCCCATAGGAAATGAATGGGAAATTGACAAAAACACAAAAATTCTCTACAAATCAGCCACGGTGCAGAAAAAAAATGCTCAGCAATGAAGGGGTGAAGCTCTAAAACATCAAGAGTGAAAAACATAACATAATTAATAATTATAATTAATATATGTATATATAATTAATATAATAATTATTAAAATTATTAAAATAATAATTAATAAAATGTTATAAACCTTGGCAAAAAGTATTATTTGAGAATTTCTAAAAAAATACATTCAATCCACATCTTAAAAGTAAGTAATTTGGTCCAAAAACAACTAGAATTCACAAACATCTCCATTTAGAGCTATACAGGCATCTAGTGGTAAACCCATGCAATAACATGTTTTATTTAATTTTATGATTAATAAATTGATGAATTTTTTTTTTTTTTTTTTTTTTCTCTGAAAGCCTAGTCTCTATTTTAACTGAAAATACTGCATAGAATTTTTTTTTTTTCAAAATAAAAAACAAAACAAAAAAAACATTATTTTCAATGGCAAAAAATGGACTATAAATATTGCATAAATATTAATAAGTTCAATCAAATTGTCTCAAAACTCTAAATTAAAAAGAATAAATATTATAGAACAAAAATAAATTGCATTGGTTTTTACTGGGATGGAGGAAGTTTAATTTTTAGGTGTCCGGTCATTTATGACCGGGAAGGCCCCCAGTGTGACTGCTAAACGAAGACCATCAGAGGGTTAATGAAGGAACAGTATTCTAAAGTGTTACCGAAAACTCTTCTTCTTTTGATGTTGCTTGATTTGAGTACTATGCATGCACAGAGGTGTCCAATAATTAAATGATTATATCAATATCAATAATTAGTCATGTCCAACATGCTAGCTTTAGCACCAACATACTCAGCCTTTCACAAAAGAGGAAATAAAAGCCCTTGTTTATGTTCTGAATATTTTTCATAATAAAGATTCATAAATATTCTGTGTATTTTATTTTTCTCTTACCCTCAGGATGGCAACAGAACATTACAATATTCTATACAAATGTCTTCCTTTCTTACATGTGCCATTTACAAGCTTGTTGAATTAAAGGTTGTGTTTACACTTGGAATTAACATGCGACCTGCATCTGTATGTTGTCCACATACACATTGAAAAGACAAGTGTAAAAGCACTTCGGATCGGAATGTAATCTCAGTGTAATGTAAACTCAATCCAGACATCGCGTCTGCATTCACAGAGGTGTCCAATAATTAAATTATTATATCAATAATTAGTCATGTCCAACATGCTAGCTTTAGCACCAACATCCTCAGCCTTTCACAAAAGAGGTGGACCTAGCCCTTGTTAAAATAAAAGCCCTTGTTTATGTTCATATTATATGGTGGACGTCATACAAAACCCCGCTCACTGTCATTATTCCCCCCTCCTCTGTCCAGGAATTGCTGCACGTAGCTGTGTGGTTTTGCGATCTTGAGGTTTGGAGGATACATACAAATAAATAAATAAAAACGCATGCATATAAATCAATAAATCATAAACAGTGTACTATTTTCATAATCTACATTGAAGAGCCTAAGCCCCCACACAAAGTAGTCTGCTTTGACCCTTTCTGTATGTAGCCTCAATTTACCTGCTCAATTCTGGTTTGTTGTCTTGGTGCACTTCAGGGTTCTTATAAGATTAAAGCAAAACAAAATTCTGCTCCACAAATTAATAAGAACTTGTTTTTCTTCATGTACAATTTAATGAAGAAAGACGACCTGCATGACAAACACTCCACAGCTGTACAACAGCTATGTTTCTATGCATGCTCTGCTGTGCATAAGCCACTCGCCTTACCTGTCGTGCAAAATTAAAATATCAAGTAAAGGATAATGTACATCCAGTCGGTTGTTATCTCAGAATAAACCCCGACAGGGTGATGAGGACCCCGGCGTGAAACGGCTTCTTGCCACATAAGTAAATAATTAGACACGAAATATTTAAATTAGGTCTTAAATTTCGCCACATAAATAATTATGGGAATAAGAGATATTAATTTGAGATTAAACTTTTTAAATCGTACCTGTTTGTATCTTATAATCCAGTGTACAAACAATAGTCACAAAATGTGATTTTTGCCAATTTTTTATTCGGTAAATGAGAGTTCAAAATGTAGACAAGCTAGCTTGGACCACTTTGATTTCCTTTTCCCATGTCATGTCTAACAAATGCCTTAACTCTTTGATTTTTGCCACCAGCCTTTGCCCAAAGGTCATTTTCTCTTTTTTACGTTCCCCTTTTTAAACCTGGCTATGATGCCCACAGCAGTCTGTACACAGTAGGTGCTTTCTCCAGAAAATTACTGAGAATATATAGTAGTGAAATACAATATATTGATATGATTCTACAGTCAGTCTACAGCCTGATGATATGGTAACATATTACATTGAACTAGCAGTGCATTATCATTTATTTAAAGTAAAAGTTCTTCTTCCTTAACAGCCTAAACAGCTTTAATTCTGATTTTGACCGCGAGGCAGAGAGTGACAGTGATGAGGACCTTCCCTCAAACCTTGAAGCTCTTGACAACATTGAAGGTGAAGAGACTTCATCCACAACACCAGTCCATGTTTTACCCATGTCAAATAAGGCAGATGAGGTAAATTACAGGTATTTTACAAATAAACCTGAACTGTAATATTCATATGCATTTGAATATGTATATGCATATGAATTGACTATAGCATTTAAATTAAATTCAGGTTAAATATCTTTCTGTGCTTGGAGGACCAAACTATGGGGAAACTTGAATGATGAGGAAAAAAATGCTTCCTCAGAAGTGTGGTCACAGTACAGTCTCGAAGGAAGGGGAAGAGGAGACATTAAAAACTTTCTGTTTATCGAGTTCAACTAAGAAAAAAAATCAACAGAAGGGAGCATTAAAGTGACATTCTACATGATTGGTAATACAAAATGGATGAATACCTTGTTTGTTGAAATGTACTTGTTCATCTCAAAAAGCTTAACTTGTACTGTAAACATTTTAGGGGCAATAATGAAATCACAGCCTGGGTCCACCAGTATAGATGCTGAGAGCCATATTGCAGAGACCCTTAAACACGCACCAGGCCAGGTTAGGAGAACAGCTAATGTAAGGATTTGGCAAAGTATTGTTTGTGACTGTTCTAAAACCATGTGGCCTCTTGGCCAGTTAGATTTGATATTTCTCCTTTTTTCCATGAATGGGAAGACAATACTGCCCTACAAAGGCAAAAGACCTTAAGTCGCTAGAGTGTGGAACTGAGAAAAATGACTTTAAAGATTTTTAGTTGTCCCGCTTAATTAATTATAGGTAGGACACTGGAAATTTGGCAAATAGATGTTTTAGTAATGGAAATTATATACATAAAAAAATCTTGAGCTCAAACTTGACATTTGACCACTATTTTAAAGTTACTGTACTCTGCCTTTGTATTGTCAACAAAAAGTGAGAGGTCATACCAAGGCAAAAGGCAGTAACTTCCACATTATCAATTTAGTTGCTGATCACCATTAACAAAATCATTATAGTACACACCTGTATAAAATCTAGTGATCATGGCATTTATTTTGTATGATTTACAATTATTTATAGCCATCTACTTATTGCTATCCTGTGCTTTGGTTGCATTCTGATGGCATTATTAATACATTTGACATGACAAAATACCTCCTATTAGTCCAGCGTTGACTCGACCGCGTTTAGGGCGGGGCTGAAGGCGAAGTTTTGGCACTCTGCCAGCTAGTTTGCGAGCTTTAATTCATGGATGTATTCATCTGATACGGCAATGTGTAACGTTTTTCTGTCAACTCTGCATAATCCTTCGCGATCGTAATCGCACGTTTGTCGATGGAGCAGACCATACTAAATGTTCTGATCGCTCTGAGGACATCAGAAGTTAGAGCGACTGATGGCAGCTGTACAAAGTACACAGGATACACCGTAATTTTAATTTTAATGGACATTAAAACAAAGGCAGATAACCTTACAATCTGGTAGGTAGCATTATTTGATTGAACACCGGCACCGTAACTTCATATTGACGCGCGGCTAAACAAAGGCAGAGCACCGTAACTCGTAATTTGAGCGTTCCAAAACAAAGCCAAAGAGCGGTAACTGATGTTACGGTGTTCTGCCTTGGTTTCTCATGGGCTTTTGGAAGTTACTGTTAAGACAAATCATTATTTTCTCGAAAAATAAACGGAATTGATTCAAGATACTTATCCACATGATAAAGAAGGTCTTGAATGTGCCAAAAATATAAATAACTCATTTTCGACCAAAAACGAAGTTACGGTCTTTTGCCTTTGCACGGCAGAATAGAAGAACACAAAGGGCCCTATTTTAACGATCTGAAACGCAAGTGTCAAAGCGCAAAGCGCAAGTAACTTTGTGGGCGGGTCTTGGCGCTGTTGCTATTTTCCCGGCGGGATAAATGACTCTTGCGCCAGGCGCAAATCTAAAATGGGTTGGTCTGAAGTAGCTTCATTATTCATAGGTGTGGTTTGGGCGTAACGTGAAATAAACCAATCAGAGCGTCAACTCACATTCCCTTTAAGAGCAGACGCGTTTGTTCTAAAGCGGATTCCTATTATAACGGCGGATTTGCCAGGCGCGCGCCAGGAGCGGTTCACAGCCAAGGAGAGCAACGCTCTCGTCAGGGACGTTGGGGATGGAGAAACCCACCCAAATTAACTTCGGTTAAAAAGGCGTATGATAATTTGGGTAAATTTGTAAGCTAGATGTATGCTTTTATAATAAATTATCTATCTATCTATCTATCTATCTATCGTAATAATGTATGATTTGCAAAAATGAAAACTGCTGCTTCTGTGTAGATGAGAGAATCAAAGTGTATGCGCGTTGTGCACACGCTACATTGATTATGGCCAAGCATGCGCCCTTAAAATAGCATATGAATAACATGCGCAACGCGCCACTGACTTTAAACTATTTTTTCCTGGTTAGTGGCGCAATTGTTTTCTAAACCTGCAAAATAGCATGAAGGAACGTTTGCGCTGGAACACGCCTCCTTTTTTGCGCTGAACCGCCCCGGGAGCTCAAGTTCATTCCCTAGTTTAGCGACGTGCTTCTGTGGAGGGAAAAGTCCGCTTTGCGCGGGTGCAAAATAGGAATGATACATGCGTCGGTGTACAAAGTCAATTGCGCTGGGTGCAAGATAGGGCCCAAAATGTTAGGAAACACAGCATATATAGGGAACATGCATCTATTTATGGTCACACATGTGACACCAAAGTGTGACAAAAGGCTAGGAGAAATCCATAACACCAAGTGTTGTTGTGCAGGATATTTTAGCTGCTTTTGTTTTGTAAAACTTGTCTTCAGGACCCATTACTGGAGTCTGTGAGGACCATCCTCTTGGATGCCCCAGAGATCGGGATGAAAATGAATAAAAGAATAAGCAATGACAGTATTGTTTTATTGTTCATTGTAAAAACAGATAAGTAATGCATTTGAAATGAAAATATCAGATTGAGTTGGTGAAACAGGCAACCCAATTCTTTTCTCAGGGAACAGATGACCATTCTTTTCGATGCCCCAGAGATGAATATAAAAAAAAAAAAGAACAGAAGATGAGTACTGTGTCCGCTTGCTCAATAATGAGTGTGAATCTATTTGCAGCAAAAAGAACTCAAAACAACACACACTTATAGAAAGAAAAAAAAAAACACAGGAACAAAACAACTGTTATAATCATGACGAGGACTGACCATGAAATGAAAGAAACATTAAATAAAATTAAATAAATTTTTATTTAATTCACAAATTAAATTTACAGACCAAACCAATCACAGGTTAGAATCAAACCATGAGTAATCATAAGCCCCTTTAACACAGAGCGCTGATCCCATAAAATTGCCATAAAATTGATAGACTGCCTTCTGTGTGAACACAAACACATCCCACGATCGATTATGGGAAGGGGACCTAGTAACGCTGCAAATTAATTTAATTAATTAATTAATTAATTAATTAATTAATTAATTAATTAATTAACAAGTGCAATTTACAAGTACACTTAAACAGGTCAGAATTGTTTAATTTGATGGATAATTTAAATATATTCTGCAATCACATTTTGGTAATGTATTCATTCCGCCAACACATCTAAACGCGAAACGCTGCTTGGGTAGTTTCAAGATATAAAAATGATTAATAATACAATAATGATTTAATTGTTCATTTGTGCAATTTACAAGTACACTTAAACAGGTCAGAATTGTTTAATTTGATGGATAATTTAAATATATTCTGCAATCACATTTTGGTAATGTATTCATTCCGCCAACACATCTAAACGCGAAACGCTGCTTGGGTAGTTTCAAGATATAAAAATGATTAATAATACAATAATGATTTAATTGTTCATTTGTGTTTATTCTTGTTAGAATATTTTTTTAACTGATTATAATGAACACAAATGAATCACGACAAACCAAATTAATTGTAATTGTATTAATTATGCCATTGATGAAAACAAGCTGATACCAAGGTATTTTAGGCCTACAAGTCTAACATAATTTTTCATGAAAAATCATGATTGTATTTATTGTATTGCATGCCCCCCAACCCCCCTTGAAGGCCCGAGGTCCACCCACCACAGATTTACCAAAAATCCTGTGAGAAACACTAGTATTGCTATGTCAATGCAGTTTATAGCTGGTTTTTGGGATTAATCACTGTGGAGTATAGTTAGATTGTATTAATAAATGACAATTTTGTACTTATTTAATCTGTTAACTCTCACTAGTTCCTGCTCGTTTATTAGTTTGGGGGTGGGGGGAGGTCAGGGACCTGGATATTGGATAGGGGGCGCTGGCCCAAAAAAGGTTGAGAACCACTGGCCTAACGTTACTGATCACGGCAATAATGAAAGGGAGAGCACACACTTTATTACAGTTCATCAGAGTTGTTTTGCGGATATAAAGTTTACCAGTTTATTAAGCACCCACTGAAAAGGCATAAAGTCTGTATATATTTGTTTACTGTTAGTTGTAAAGAGTGGTTTTGTGTCACTGTGTATTGTTGATGATAATGCAAGAGTGAGAGAAAGTTTATGGATAAGACTTTAATGTGCACTTCTTATACTGTGTTTATTCAGCTCTTATGGAGATTTAGAGTAAAACAGACGCTTCATCTTTTGTGTGATGTACAATAAACTTCATTAAACTCATCAGTACATTTTTGGCCATTATTCGGATGGGGTCCGCTACAATAGGCTTGTTCTGATAGTGGATAAAAGCAAGATGACAAATAAGTTATAACAGTAACATAGACTAACAACGATGTTCCGTACAGATGAACTTTTACTGCCGATTGCTGAACAAATACTTCCAGGTAATACACAAAATATACATCACAACACCAGTCCATGTTTTACCCATGTCAAATAAGGCAAATGAGGTAAATTACAGGTATTTTACAAATAAAGCTGAACTGTAATATTCATATGCATTTGAATATGTATATGCATATGAATTGACTATAGCATTTAAATTAAATTCAGGTTAAATATCTTTCTGTGCTTGGAGGACCAAACTATGGGGAAACTTGAATGATGAGGAAAAAAATGCTTCCTCAGAAGTGTGGTCACAGTACAGTCTCGAAGGAAGGGGAAGAGGAGACATTAAAAACTTCCTGTTTATCGAGTTCAACTAAGAAAAAAAAATCAACATAAGGGAGCATTAAAGTGACATTCTACATGATTGGTAATACAAAATGGATGAATACCTTGTTTGTTGAAATGTACTTGTTCATCTCAAAAAGCTTAACTTGTACTGTAAACATTTTAGGGGCAATAATGAAATCACAGCCTGGGTCCACCAGTATAGATGCTGAGAGCCATATTGCAGAGACCCTTAAACACGCACCAGGCCAGGTTAGGAGAACAGCTAATGTAAGGATTTGGCAAAGTATTGTTTGTGACTGTTCTAAAACCATTTGGCCTTTTGGCCAGTTAGATTTGATATTTCTCCTTTTTTCCATGAATGGGAAGACAATAGAAGAACACAAAGGGCCCTATTTTAACGATCTGAAACGCAAGTGTCAAAGCGCAAAGCGCAAGTAACTTTGTGGGCGGGTCTTGGCGCTGTTGCTATTTTCCCGGCGGGATAAATGACTCTTGCGCCAGGCGCAAATCTAAAATGGGTTGGTCTGCCCCCACTCTCAGGCAGCAGAAAGGCTGTCAGCACAGACGTTGTATGCCCATAATCCTACGTGCAGTGATGATGTTTATATTCATAATGAGTCAATTAAGTTCATGTTAACATAACTTGTTACACGAATTTAATATTTTAACATGATTTAACAAATTAAACATGAACTATAACTCAGTTGACTATGATGTTATTTCATAGCCAATTTTTCATGAAAATTAACATGTTATTTAACGTTAACTTAAAGTTACACACAATGATAGGATATTCACACATATTTAATAAGATTTCATACATCAAATGATTGTTTAAAAAAAAATTATTTACACAGTTTTATAATGATATATAATTTGAAGTTAACGTGATTAGAAATGTTATAGCATATGATCAATTTAAAGCAAAGTCAGTAACGTTAACGTTAAAGCAAAAGATGGCAGGGAAGAAAAAGATGTACGCAAAGGAGATGTTAGTGAAGGCAGTTGAGGAAATGAGGGCAGGAGCAAGCTTGAGGGCCACAGCATGAAAATACAGCATTCCCCACACCACTCTACAGGATTACAAAAAAATAATATTCCCACAACCCTCATTCAAATTTGGCTCTGACCCCTACAGAGAAAGAGGCCCTTATTTCTTTATTTTTTGGATGGCGGATGATGGCTTCCCAGTTACAAGATCCCTAGTAAAAATACTTGTAACTGGGATCATCAAAGAGAGTGGCAGGACAGAGAGCACCACTGTCAATTTAGAGAAGGGGCCAAGTGATGTCTGGTGGTCCAGGTTTAAGGCCCGCCATCCTGAACTGACTTCACGGACGGCAGATTCCCTGGACAGAGCCAGAGTCCATGGTGCTACACTAGAGGCCATTGAAGGTTTTTTAAAGATATATGAGGCCCTCTATGTGAAGCACAGTTTGGATGACAAGCCACAGCTCATCTATAACTGCGATGAGACTGGTTTTGGGGACAAGCCTCGGTCCAGGGAGAAGGTCCTGTGCCAGACTGGGAGGAAACATTTACCAGCAGCAGACGACAACCAGGGAGCACATCACAGTGCACTGCTGTGTGAATGCAGCCGGGGACAGCATTCTCCCCTTCATCATTTACCCCGGCTGTTTCCCGAGTAATGCATATAGGCTGGATGGACCCCCCCAATGCCCTCTATGGCATCCGGGATAAGGGATATATGGATTCAGAGCTATTCCTGAAATGGCTCTGCCATTTTATCCAATACACACCCAAGGAGAGAACACTCATTTTAATCATGGACCAACATGAGACACATGTATCAAAAGATGTAATAATGTACTGCAGGGAAAATAAGATTGAAATTCTCTGCCTTCCTGCCCACACCACACACATTTTTCAGCCCCTGGATATTGCAGTCTTCAACCCGCTGAAGACTGTCTTCTCCACCATGGTTTCCAGGCTGGGTCTGGTATGAGAGGATCTTGTGGTGGGGAAGAAACAGTTCTCACCCCTCCTCAAAAGTGTGCACCCCACTGCTGTCACAGCCCAAACCATCAAGGCTGGGTTCCACAAGGCTGGCATCTTTCCTTTGTCCAGAGGTGCTGTGGACACAACCCAGGTAATTTTAACATTAATACAATGATAATTCATCCTCTAAGCTACTTGCATGTCTTTTTAAGTTTGCTAATGCTAATTTACAAATGTTTTACTTTATTAAGTGATGAGACTGCTCCCATCTGCAGATCCATCCAGCACTCACTCCACTCCTTCAGCCACACCATCCAGCACTCATGCCATTCTTATTCACATATCCAGCACTCACGCCATTCTTACTCACATATCCAGCACTCACGCCACTCCTTCAGCCACACCATCCAGCACTCAACCTACCAACACAAGATCAGTCACCCCCTCCACCACTCAAAAACCTTGCCCTAGCTGTAAAAGAGTGACTCCCAAAAAAAACCTGATGGCAGCAGATGTAATCCCTGAGAGTCTGGCTAACGTCCTCATGAGTCCAGCACTTGAGAGGACGTCGCATTCCGTTGCCAGCCCGTGTCATCACCAGCCACCAGTATTTCAACCTGCTGGTAGAAAAATAAGCTGAGGGGAAAGAAAAGGAAGAAAAGAAAAGAAAGCGCAAAGAAGAGATGGCAAAGAAGAAGGAGGAAAAAAGACAAGCTCAGGTGGCCAAAAGACAAAAAAAAGCAGGCACCTCCTCGGACTGAAGAGGATGGAGAACACTGCGCTTCCTGCAAAAGAGTGGTCCCACCTGGCTCAGGAAATGACACCATCGACGAATGGGTGTAAATAAATATATGTAAAATAAAAAATATGTAAAAATATGTAAATAGTTCTAAACACACACACGCACCCTGATCATTTATGTTCTGAAGTTTTTTATTTGGAAAATAATAAACATTTTTTAAATCAATGCAAACTGTTTGTCCTTCTTTGTCTTCAGAAAGATATGGTTATTCAGTAACGTTTCACATGGTTCATGCTTAACTCACTTGCCATAATTAGTACCACAACACAATCATGCCTAACTTGCATGGTCCTCTAGCTTATTAAAGCAGCAATTAATTTCCATTTTAACCAAATAAAAAGGTACTCACCTTTCTTATTCATTTAAATGATGTTTTCTTTGGTTAAAATGGATCCAATTCAGTTAAATTTCCATTTTCGCCGTTGAAATCAAGGTATGCGCTCTGTACGGAACATCGTTAACCCTTATCATCTTCCGAACACAGGCAGAGGAGAGACTTTTCCCCACTTTTCTTAAAAACGATTGGTCCAAAAGACATCAACAGACCTGCCAACCAGTATGCATTTTGTGTAGCAGATAAGCATTTTGACCTCAAAGTATGCTGGTACGATCATAGACATAATAGAGAGTAGACGCCCTATTGGCCGCTACTGCCTACTGGCGCTGACAAGCCGCGGGCCGCCATCTTGGACCGGTCACCCGCTCCACTCAGTGTAATCTGTTTAGCAGGTGCAATGAGCTGTCAGCGCATTTAATTAATCATACCTCATTGAATACCAAACTGATTTGCACACGTTTTTTTTTTTTCTGCAAAGGTCATACATGTAGCTACGATACAGAACACATGGTTCGGTGTATTTTAATATTCATAGTGGGCTATTCATCAGGCATATATTTTGATATATGATATAAAGTGATCAGGCGTCCGAAATCAAAACTGGGAACATAATCCCCGAAAAGGGGGGAAAAATGGGGACATTTCCAGTTTGACTTTCAATCTGATTGGAAAACCTAATGTTGTGTCTTCAAAAACAAAACGGAAGACAAACACAGCAGAAGGCTAGTTCACTACATAGGAAGCTACTTTAAATTGCGATAATTTCAAATGAAAAGAAAAGTGTAGCTTGTGTGACCAAGCTACTTGATAAATAAAGGAGTTATCAAGTCTCAGTTTACCAGTGCAGTAAACATAGCCTAGCTAGCTGGCTACGATTTCAGTATAGTAATATCAAAGCTTGCTCCTCAGCTCTCTGGTAATAATCTATTCACAAAATACAACCAATAGTACGGTAATGTTAAATCTTACTTGTGAAAAGTAATCCCCCGAGCCCTGTTTGCGATTGTCTGCCGATTTGAGCAGTAATATGCTGCACTGTGCTCGGCATCTTGTGTCTTCTGCTGCTACGCAACTAGGAGTATGACCAGTTCAAGATGGCGGCCGCATTTCTTGCGCCCAGCGGCCAATAGGGCGTCTACTCTCTATTATGTCTATGGGTACGATTTGTCAATCTAAACTACGCAAAAACCTGGTGACGCCTCTGTTCATGCGCAGTCCTCAAATCAAGCAACAGCAAAAGAAGAAGAGTGCGACCAATCTTAGCGCTGGGTTCATTCCCCAAATAGCAAGCAGGGATGATTGACAGATGCATAAGGCCTATCATTAAAAAGAGACTGAAAATCGACACCAATAGAGCTCGGGCGTAGACGTTATGGAACGGTGCATTGTGGGTAACGGCGACCATTTTAGAGGCAACGCAAAGGCCGGTTTGGAATAAGGTAATGGCGTAGCCGGCCGGTCTCCACCGGCACCGAGAGAGCGTTATTGACCGATAGCAATGATTTATTCCTCCACACATAAAATAAAACTAGTACTGCAGTTACAAAAATGTAAAGTTACCTTGTGAGTCGAAATAAGTGCGTTAGTGTGGCGGTCAACAGAAAGTGTTCGCTCTCAGGCTCACCCCCTCTCTGTCAAAGCCCATATATATACATACTGTCTGTGTATCCTTATGAAAAAAATAACTTATATTGTTCATACTTTACATACTTTCAAATGAAATTTTATTCATTTGATTTAATATTATTTATTTTTTACTTGTTTACTTACATGTTCTGCACTTGTTCTTATTTTTTACTAATCCATGTTCTGTAAACATGTTCTTATTATGTGTTACGTCCCAGGTCTAGGTAGCCTGGTAATACCAAACTCTGCTACTTCGCTTTGCTTCGTAGACAGAGTCTGGAATGGCATAATAGAGAAGTGTTTTCTCTCTCGCGGGGGTCGCTTGTCTGAAGTTTAAAATCATTGGTTACCTGTAAGCCAATCACATAACGTTTGGTTATGGCGTGTGTAATGCGCATGCTCAGCCGCATCTAACTTCCACTGTAAACACATGTATGATGCGAAAACAAAAACCATTGAGCGAAATACCGGAGTGAACATGGCTGTGAACGACTTTTGCAGATTAAGTAAATCTACGCATCCACGGTACAATCAGCGTCTACGTCACGGCTCTCAGCCCACCCTCTGTTCGTTGATTGGCCCGGCTGTTTTCAGGCAGGAGGAAAACGGAAAGCTATGACGCTGTCTCAGACTGAGTACAGAAGCGAAATGAAATTGAGCGGAATTACGAAGTCTGACGTAGTCAGGCTAAGGTCTAGGGTCCAGGAGAATAACATAAATAAATTCGTCACACCTGACTTGTTTCTTTTTATTATTTTGAAACAAGTTGTTCGAATTGGTAAATACGGTCAGCACAAAATATCAAAAAGAAGCAAATTAAGTTCAGGGTTGGGTCAAAGCCAAAACAACAAACAAAATATAATTTACCTTTGTTTTAGAGAAAACTTATTATCCTATCAAAAGAAAACGTTTAAACAAAAAATACAGACACTAAACTGACTCCCTTACTGGCCAAAAACAAGAGAAAACGTAATGTTCACAATAAAGAAAAAATGGAGAGAGAAATAGAGAGAGACACGCACACCATACACAACGTGTCTCATCATAACTATGTATACATCAATTTCATGTTGCACAATATATTGTTACTGTGAATTTTTATCTAAACAACTGCCATAATATATTCACCAAACTTCTAACAACAATGTGAACAGAAGTCTACATACAGTAATATAACAGTAACAATGACAATAATAATAGTTCAGCTTTCCTGTTACATTATGGTTTCATAACAACACTGCTGCACATATTAGTCAGAGCACAGCACACAATTTTGTCTAGTAAGACCATGTTTTCGCCTTCACAGGGAACCACCATGCTTAGTGGAATTGTGTCGTTCAATATGCTGTACTTTCTACGAACACAACCAATTACCCTCTCCACATGAACCCTAAGGTACACTATCTTTCTGGTGTCTTCGACGTACAACTGACAGCGGCCTCCTGTGAAGGCGGGCGTTTTCACTTCAGCACACATCAGTCCAATGCTGTCCCTGATGTCAAACCCACGATCCGCCAGCACCAATGCCTCTCTGGCCAGTGCACCAGTGGCCTGAAATGTGAAAATATTACTGCTATGGTGTCTCTGAAAGTAACTTAGACTGTCTTCCTGTCTAAGCCAAATAGATGTGCTACATGTTGAATTGGCAGGTTCAGCCTCAGCCGCACACCCATCAAAACAGCGAAGCAAGGCAGACCAGTGTAGTATTTCACCTTCATTTCATTGCCTTCAAGGAAGCGCTCATCAAAATTCTTCTTGAAGATCTCTTCCTTCAGTTGCCTGTTCTCCTCTAGCAAACAGTTGATCTCAGCTTGCCTCTGCCCACAAAAGCTGCACTCTTGTTGTTCCCCAGAGTCAGAGGGTGTGTTATCGGCCATCGGTGTGTCAACAGGTGGGTCATTAGATGTGTCAACAGGTGTGACACAGCAAGCATCATCAAATGTGGCGGCAAAAGGTGTGCTAAAGGGTGACACAACTGCAGCTTGCTGCCGTTGAATCCTCCGCTGATATCTGTCCGAATTTCCACTGATCCCTTTGTGACCAAGGTGTAGAGACGGTGCCCAATCAGGGTCGCACTGCAACATTTCATATGCTGGCTTGCCTGGAAACAACAACAAAAAAACAGAATTTCTGTTACGTAGCTGGCAGCAATTGTGTGATTTACATTTACATGTATTCATTTGGCAGAGATGTTTAAATCCAAAGAGACTTACATCAATGGAATAACTTTAAGCTATTAACAATTAAACTACAGAGCTCCAGCAATAGAATAATATGTAAGCTATTAATAATAATAAAGCATTTTAACATTTTAACATTTAAGCTACAGAGCTACAGCTTCAGCAACAGAATACCATTTAAGGTCCAGTGCAGAGGAGACTATAGCTAGGAATTACCACTGCACGTGTGTGTCTATTGGCTGATGCTTTCTAGAAATGTAAGGTAAAAATTATGCCATAGCCTGTCAGTATTACACTAACCTAGTCTATCCACCAAAATCTAGATGAATAAACGAGGTGACATTGGCTAATCGAGAATTGATATGCTGATTTGGCTAACAGCTACATCAGTATTTTTATATTTAACAGCTTGCTCCCAAAACACAGCAACATGCTTACTGCTTTAATCTGAACAGCATAACTTTAGTTAACTGCTAAATGAATACATTCAATGTAAATGTAGCTAGCTAGTTAACTCTGGCAGCTGAAAATCTATTGACCATGTCATAAAAATATCAGTTAGCCGTTAGCCTAACGACTAATCGCAATTAGCCGCAATGCTAACGGAGTTAACTACAAAGCAAAGCAAAAAGACCACAGCTTTGATTATAATACCTTTTACCTTTGTGAAAGTGCCATGAGCAAACAAGCATGTATTTGGAAATATTATTGAAGGTGATGGTTTTCCTCCGTACAGCGGCGACCCAAGCCATCCGTGATTTCAGACACCAAGTCTCCTTGTGTTTTTTTCCAAGTAGGAAAATGGTGAAAACTAACATGATTTATGATGTGTTTGCCCAGTCGATCGTGAGACCGATTACAGCAGTTCACAATACAGCAATACTGAACCATTTTTCTTAAAATAACCTAAATTAAACCTAATATTATCAAATGACCAACGTTACAATTTTAATTACCTTCTGCCTACAATACAGTACATCTACTTCCGTACCGTGATTCCCACAATGCATTGCTACATGACGAAACGAAAACTCTATAAAGAATCCCGCTCGGTCCCCCTTCCACTCCCGCGGCCCGCCGTCTGACTGGTTTTATAAGCGAGGATAGTACAGTAGTCACGGTACTTCTGACTCCTGAAGGTAAACGGGCTGGGGTGGATGTGGAAAGTTGAAATACTGTATTGAGTTAACTTAATCCTCTGGATTCGATGATCACACGGATCACATGGATTATCTTAAAGGTCCCATGACATGGATTATTTTATTATTTTATAATGTTTCCTGGGGTGCCCTTATAATGTTAATATGTTTTTAAGATACATTTTTTAAATAATTTAGAAATAAAAGGCATTTTTCCTTGCCTGATTTTAGCCTCTGATTTGAAGGTTCTGTTTGAAGGGGCGTGTCTGCTGTGAGACTTCAGTGTAAACGCCCACTGCTGTAAATGGCTGACATGCTTGCATATGAAATAGCTAGCATTAAATGTGGAACTCTCTCAAAAACTTTTACTATTACAGCTATTATACGTTTTTACTATTACAGCTATCGTGATTAACGAATTGTGAGAAGTTTTTTAAGTATTTAGATCTATTCACATCACATAAAAGGTTGCAGTGATGAGCATTGAGCAGATGACAGCCTGTTGATCGCGTGAATGAAGATCTTATCAGTGCAATGCAGTTTCTGCACTCTCACTAATGATTTCACCAATGCAAACATGAGGCAAGTACAGTAAGAGCTTTGTTGTGTAGCGTATTGGCGTCATTAATTTCATAACGAGTTTTGGCAAGTGTCCAGATAAACTCGCGCTGTGTGATTGACAGCTTGGGCGACTGGAAAGGGATTGTTCTTTGATCGCTTTCTGTATATATTTTAATCACAGTTTAAATAAGATTATTTTAATCCTACCAAGAGAAACGATGTGAAGTTGGTTTGATTGGCTTGATTTACTGATGCATAAACAGTATTGAACGACTTTGAGAGAAAGATTATCTGTCTGAACTTGAACAATTACACATCAGAAATTCACATAACCCACTGGTTCCTCAGAGGCTTGGATGAAGGAACTAAAAAAATACATTTGATCATTTGTACATCCAAACACTGAGCAACTGCCATGCTTTGCTCGTTTGCAAGCTATGATGTCTCTCTAGGAAAAACCATTATTGCGCTCGCGCAGCCAATTTTCTCACAGGCGGGCCAAATTCTCTTTGCGGGCAAAGCAGAGAAAGGGGAGGTAACCTTTCCCTTTATGACGACATAAGGGGAAGATTCTAGATTCGCCCGTCTGAGCTTTAATTTTCTCAAAAATACCCAGGGCTTGGTTTACACCCATCAAAACGTCTAGCCACTGGGGGACCATAGGCAGGCTAGGGAAACTCATATTAAGGTTAAAAAACCTCATAAAGTGAAATTTTCATGTCATGGGACCTTTAAAATACTCAGTCATTCATGGTTACTCAGATAAGAGGAAGACATCATTCAGCCATGCAAATTATAAAATGCTCAAGTAATGCTTAACTATAAATTTGAAATCGCTGTGGCTTAGTGATTATGAAAGTGCTGTGATTTGTGGATTACTGATAAACTCACCCTGTCTGGAGAAACAGTCGTTTATTTATTCATTCTCAGTGTTGAGAAATGTAGCCTGCATGTGTTACGTTATTGTGTTAATAATAACTAAAGTACCTATTTATGTTACATATTTATTTTGTATGAAAATTAGTGTTAGTTACTTATGGATTAAAAAGTACCGTTGTATCAGTGCTGCGCGAGCTCTCTCTCACAAACACAGACATGCGCACACAGAGAGAGAAGATAATTGTAAAATGAAAATTGACGGGCTAAGATTAAATTTTGTTCTTGCTTGTGTTTTTTTCTGTCAAAATGTCAGAAAGCATGTTGTATTATCCATCCGTGTTTTTAAAATTTGTTAAATGACGGACATTTTACTGTTAACACAGCCCTTCGGATTCGTTATACTTGATATTCTTTTTAGAATAAATGATTCGTAACAAATAGAAGCCCATTTTTCTGTGGGATTTTATATCATATTTGGATATTGGAATAATAAATTAAATTAGTTATCTTAAATGTACTCACAATGTTTTTTTTTTGTTTTTTTTACTGTTTTCTAGGGGTTTCTTAATTTTAGACTAATTGACCAGCACACATTATATGCAATGCAATATAATGCATGTACCAAATGCTAAATACACCTTACTGTCCATGCGTAAAACCTCACAAAAGCTCACTGAGATGATACAGACGGAAAAATAAATAATAAAGTTATCGCTCAATTCTTCTGACAGGATCATTTTATTTAGCAAAAGATCTCAGCTTTCACTGATGCTTCCAGGTCGCACTCCATCATCATTATTTGGTCTAAAACGCAACTGCTCTCATGTTTTGCCGCAGGACAGCAAATGTGAGTAAATTTTCTGTGATCTTTGCTGGACTGTGATGTGAAGAGTGTGCAAAGTAACATATTTTAACAACAGTGTGAAAGTGAATAGCACATAACAGGCACAATTCCGGTATAAACATGAACATCTATTGGTACCATATGCGTCACATGATTAAACTTACTTCATCGTTTTTAAATACATTCGTTTTGACAGTCCACACTACAACGCAAAAACAGCGTTTTCAAATTTTTTTCAAAAAGGTTAGTTTCCATTAAAAAAAACGCAGTTTCATTGTAAACGGAAGGCCGAAATGGAGAGGAAAAATATGCGTTTTCAAACGAAAACGTATTAGTGTGGACATGGCCAAAGAAACCTGATGAGCGTGCAGAAACTATGGGTTTGAAAAAAATCAATGGAAAATTTCAAATTTGTCCTCATGACAGTAATGCAGGACATAATTTTGGAGACTGTAAACGTTGCCTCATGTGCCCTCCAAGATAAAAACATGGACATCTTGCTGGCCAGTAAACTCCTAGGGATTGCATTAGACACATTTACCAAACCAAGAGGGGAGTTTGAGAGCCAAACCAAGAGGGGAGTTTCATTTACTCACAAGCACGCATTGAATTGGGCATCCCGTAGAATATGGAATTGTCCCATATTTAAAAGGTAAAATGATGCGTCCTGTATTAAATCAATACGGAACGCGATTTGTCCCGTATTTTACATAGACCCGCATAGTTGAATAAACAAAGGATTTTGCAGTGTGATTACTAATAGTAATTAGAATTAAATTATACCCACCCACAGGGCCGTAAACAGGCGTAATGAGTGGTTTTTAAAACCATGTTGAGCTCATGTCCATCTATATCTCTCCAGATATAGATCTGAATAGAAATAAAAGCTATTAATGACAATACTTAGCTTCCAGACGGCCGTACGCATCGATTTACGCCAAAAGAGTATCATGACCAAATCTGGTATGTGATCCTCCTTTATTACATTCATAAACATGTCTTGTTCTTTCAGTTATTCTTTCAGTAGTCTTGCATTCCTTTGGTCATTCTTTATAAGCAAATACAGAAAAGAAAGCTTTATTTTTAATTTGAATTTAAAGGGGTCATATAATGCCATTTTTGTACAAGTTAATATGATTCTTTAGGGTCTGAATGAAAAGTTTGTAATATACTTTAATTAAAAATTATCATTAGTATTGTAAGAAAACACTCATTTTACCTGGTCAAAAACAGCTCTGTTTTCAGCATGCCATTTAAGTGCATGTGTCTTTAAATGTTAATGAGCTTTGCTCTGTTCTGCTCCCCTCTGTTCTGTGGGGCGTTTTGACACAACACACGTGGAGTGTTGCCTTGACAACAGTTGAGGGTATATTTTGGAGAAAGAATGGCAGCAGGAGTCTCTGAGGACACATCTGTGCAACCGTATCAATTTGAACCGGAGTCGGACCTGGAACAAGGTGACAGCCCCGAAGAAGTTCAACAATTAAGGCTCGAACAGGACATTTCTGAATGGTTGGTTAACGTAATGTCACTTTGATCTATCTTTGTATGTACTGGCAGGGTAGAGTAGTGAGATACGAACGCTATGTGTTTATTGATGTATACGTTAGTTCATTGAAAGACTTTATACTGACCATTGTTTATAAAGCAGTCTGTTGAGAGATGATTCGCGCAAACATGAAAGCTTTGACGTTGATCGTGGGGAATATTCCCTTCGAAAACAAAACTCAGCCACTGTGTCTTCAGTGGTTCGGATTTAGGAACATCAAAATGACTGCTGTGTTCCTTATGTGGTGATGTGATCAGCCATAATAGGGTTAATTCCCAAATATGGTGTTCTGCGGGTATAAAAAGGGATGCGGCAGGCATCTAGGCAAGCGTGCTATTCCGAGTCCGGGTGGTGACGTCATTCTGGGGCGCCGGTTTAGGTTTAGGAGGTGAGTACTTTTGTGGCAAGTGTATGAATGTTTGGATCAGAATGAGTAATTTGGGACTCGCTTAACTTGCAGTTTGATGGAGGAGAACGTGCAGTAAATGCTTATCATGGCGAGCCTTTTTTTAGCACGCCTTGCGTGCACTGCGCAGCATGAGTCAATTACCGCAGGTATGTGATGCATTCTTCTTATGCCTAAGCTAACGAGATGATCATCTCCTAAACCTAACGTTATGTTTTAGTAGTGGTATGAGGCATGGAGGTGTTGCAGCAGGCTTAGCGGGCTTTGCAGATTCTGGGAGCATTGAAGACGCTGCCGGCTCGTACTACTTTCTGTAACTCTTATTTATGTGTGACGCTGAACAACTTCGGATGGATTGTTTCACTCCCAAGTCGCTGTGTTCGCCCGCCCTTCCGTCTCTTATTTGAACTACAGTTTCTGTGAACTTGTATGCGAATTCTAATTCAACAGTGTGACGGTCTCCATCCGGTCAAGGACGACGCCAGAGCTGATCAAAGTACGCGTCGAGCATACAGCCTGCCAGGATACATCTAAATTGGGGCTGTCACAGTGTTTCTCGACGGGCGGACTGAGAACGGGTAACCTTACCGCGACGAAGGTCTATGTGTGTCACCCTTATATTTGTACATTAGGAAGATTTAGTTTTCTTTTGTATTTTTGTTTTGTTTGTGTTGAATTGATTTTCCGTTTGCGTTGCATTGATTTACTGTAGTGATTTATTTTGTGTTTGTCAACATATATGGGAATGACCCATTAACGCCCGCTATCGTGCTGATCACGGTCCACGAGCATCAGCTGGTTGGCTGGTATTGTTACTGAGAAAGACAGGCCTTTACGGCCGGGTGCGACTATATGCTTCATTGACAGAGTTTTATGTGGAAAGAGTATGTGTTTATTGTTATATTGATTGTTCTTGTCTTTTCCCTTCAGAATCTGGGGTACCCGTGGTTCTTGAAGTCTTCTGGGTGTGGTGGTGTTTTGACTGACAGTTTGCAGTGTTCACAGCGAGTGGAGTGTTGTGAGAGAGCACGAGTGGTTGCTGTGTTGATCTAATAGTCAGGACAAATCCCCCAGGTTCTGAAGTGGTATGTGTGTGTGTGTGTGTGTGTGTGTGTGTGTGTGTGTGTGTGTGTGTGTGTGTGTGTGTGTGATTGTTGTTTTATCTGACTCTACGATTTATTACTGAAGATCGAGTTGTATTTTATTAAATGGTGTTTTCTTGAATAAACTGTTTTGTACTATCATCGTTGTCTGCTATCTGACTCAGCCACTACGGATCTGCGTGCTTTGTGTACCTGAATAATCTGTGGGTTCTCGGACTATTTCCGGGTGGCGTAGTCGGACTTAACCTAGAATTGCAAACTGCCACACTTATTACACCCAAGAACAGAACACCACAATCACTTAGACGCCATTCTGCTCCAGCGTATCAACAATGGCGGACTATGATGACAGCTCGCTGTCAACACACACACACACACACACACACACACACACACACACACACACACACACACACACACACACACACCCTCTCTCAAGGAAAACTGTAGCACCTCTGTTCAATCTTTCTGATTTTAGTAAATGTTTGTAAAAGTGCCTTTGAAATTATGTATTCAAATAAAAACTTTAAAATAATTTGAGCTTCAGCATGGCATAATAGCATATATTAATGTCTTTGGTCAAATTAAGCTGTACAATAAATAGTTCATCCCTTTAAATGCAATGGATTTTGAAAGATATCAACAAAAAACGGGCAAAAAACTTTAAAAGCGATTTTCTCAGGTTTTCAGTTGGAAAAAGAGGGCAGACGACCATATTTCAAATGTATATATCTTTACAACCATTCAAGGTATGACTTTGACTAGGATATCATTTGAAAGCTTATGGTCTCCTCTTTCCATTAATACCAAAATCTCAATTTTGAAATTTGGGTCACTGTGACTCATTTTGCTGGATCAGGTCACATATAAGGAGATAAAAAAAAAAAAAAAAAACACTAGATGGATTTTTATCATTATATGATGGTTGTGTACAGGCACTGCCAACACACATTTCAGTACAATCAACTTGTAAAAGTGCATGAACCATTATATGACCCCTTTAATTTGAATAGGTAGGTAACATTGAATATGTTTTAAAAATATTTCTCCACTAGACATGTTAATGCAAACGTAAGTTTCAAGTTTGAGGGGGTTAACCCCCTGGGGTCGACGGTATCGCCGGCTATACCAGCTCGCTTTTTTTCAGTTCAGTTCAAAAGAAATAAATTTTGCTCTGTGGACTTTGATATTACAAGCAAGTTTCATACATCAATCGATTCTGTTAAATGTGTATTATTTTTGTGTATACTCACAATAAAAACAAAGTGTTGTGCTTTTTGCCAAATAAAGAAAAATAAACGTGATGCGAGTTCTGCCTTCTATCTACCAGTGTCGTCCATTCTGAAACGCGTCCGAAAATGAACGGTAACTCAGCGAATACTCAGTCAAACAGGCATACAGACACACAGGCATGAAGCTTGAATTATCTTCTTTTAAATGAGGTAATTTATATAAAAAACAAATATTCTCATCTTGTGAAATCTGTATTAAAAGAGAGCGATTCCAGTCGAGCTAATTAGAGCTCATTCAAAGGTAATGTGACTTCGCCCACGGAGAGCGTGCGCTATTCAAACGCAAATTACTGAGGCAATCCAAGCAAACCTGTGAACGCCCCCCCATATCAGCTCGAGAAAACACAAGTTTAATCATATCATTGTAGCCTACATGTAGCCATCTGGCAGCGCTGTGAGAAATAATAATAATGGAAAATCTACCTCAGAGTGCGGGTATTGCAGGAGAGAGGATCCGAATATGTAGTAAGTTTTTTTTCCTTCTCAAGTTAATCGCGTTTCTGTGAATGAATGAACGGCAGCCACAGAGATGCGCGCTGTTTACCACAGCTCGCAAAAAGACAGTTTCACTAGTTCACACTTACAAATAAGTCAGATAGAATAAATGCGTATTAGGCGTGCTGTCCGAGGAGAGGGCTCCGGGCTCGGTATTCGGCCCGAACCCAGAGTACTCCCCCCGTATTCCTGGCTGTAAAAGATTGAGCCAAGAGTGAGGAGTCGGGGTGGTGGAGGGATGCTGGAAAACTGTCAAGGAATATTAGGTGAGTTGACAGAGTGGATATATATATACTTCTTGTCATGCTGATTAGGGTAGACATAATTGTTTGATGACGAGTAGATTGGATTGATTATTTGAACGTGCTCCTCCCGAACTTTGTTTATAAAACATCATTTAAATTTAAATTGCGTCTCTGTGTGAATGAATGATGATGTTTTAGCAAACTGTATTGCTATACTGAGTTGAGTAAAAATCGACAGAAATATATTGAAATAAAATGTAGGCTATTTGTATAAGCAACGTATTAAACTGAAAATTAACATTTATATGCCCTAATATTTCATAAAAACAACGTTACAGTCAGGCGTTTCTGTTTGTGAATGAATGTTTCGGTTTTAGCAAACTGTATTGCTATACTGAGTAAAAATTGACTGAAATATGTTGAAATAAAATGTATTTGTATAAGCAACGTATTAAACTGCAAATTAACATTTATATTTCTTATAATAAAAATGAAAGACCTATGTTACAGACATGAAAGACAACATTTCGTTGATTAGTTTTGGATAGATTATACATTTTTACTGTAAAATATCTGCCACCTCAAATAAGCTTTTGTTTGCCAATATTTGCTCATGTTAAATATAGTATGTTTTGTCAAAAATAAAGTAATCAAATAATCAATCAAATCCTTAACTTTGAAATATGTATGATAAAATTTATACTTTAGTTTTTACAAAGAAATATTACACTTGAATTATTGTTGTAATTGTAACCTTTTTAATAAAAAAATATATTTACAAGGTAGATGTAAACAAACTATTAAAAGGTAAATATAAGCCTTTTCTTTAAATAATTTTTATTGTGTTTAATTAGTGAGAAATTTGGGGAGAGGATAAATATTCCAAAACTGAAAATACAGTATGATAATTAACTGCACAATTACTAGACATGTTTTCCTTGGATATTATAGGCCAAATTGCAAGCACAATATGTGGAAAAATAAAAAAGAATTGAGATGTTTCCAACTGTTGCTCTTGCATTCCTGTGGCTCAGTGACTCACCTGAATGAATGGCTAATTAAGTATGCGGGCCCCATTGTCTCTTCAGATGTGAACCACTAAATATGCATGATCGTTGACGCCCACTCTGCATATTGCCTTTCCAAACAGAAAGTGCTTTGCAAAATTCAAATCAATGTATTGTGTTATGTGAATGATAAGGCAGGGTGATTTTCACATCATTTTGAAGAAAAAACACTAGGTGATGACATCCATTAGACAAAAGTCTTATTGGCACATATTTAGAATGTGTTTTGTGGCCTTATTTCAGAAACTTTAGTTTTTAGTTTTTTCAATAACCACGCATAAACATTATTCTCTCAAAAATGCAGACATGTACATTCTTGTTGCTCACATATTATGGTAGCCCTGTTTGTGCTAAATAGTGTGTAAATTTTTTTTTGCCATTAATATGTTTATAAGCAACTGAAAAAAGCACAAATGTCAGGGCATGTCAGAACATCTCAAGGACCCCAAAAACACCGTAGACCCCAGAGGGTTAAACCGTGACATCTACACGTTTTCCAAAGTGGACCAACGTGATTATTTCACGTCTTGCCGTGATACCAGGTTGGGCCAAAACAGAATTGGAAACGAAGTGCCTAGGCAAAATAAAACATTAAAGTTTGACATGATGCCACTTTAATAACAATAATACAATTCCAAAATAATTTGGTATGTAAATTCAATAAAGACAAGCAAACAATTTAGTCAAAACTACAACAGAACTCTAGAATAAGGTTTACATTAAATAAAAGTAGTTACCGGAAATTTTTCCCTCAGCCAAACCGATTGCCCGGTAGATATACACCAAATACAAATTGTATCTTATGTTGATCCACTACAGAAACACCATAGGCAGCACCATATTTCAGAAGGACTTGCCAAGGCAAGGCTGCCCTTTGGCATGTAACACGAGCACTGACTTTTCGTCTGTGTCAGTGATGAAAGTAAACATAGGCTCAACTGATATTTATATGTTTTATGAATCATTTTCTTAGACAAGTTAATTCACTCAAGGCTACCAGGAAAGCTGGAGCCTAAGTCAGTATTGCCATTAGGAACCTTCTGCAAGCTTTGGAATTTGAAAACATCTGTTTTTAAATGTTAAAAGTAATTTTAAAAAATACAAATTATAGACTACGTTTACCGCAGTTGGTGGAATTGGCAGACATTCCCTTTGCATTGCAAGCATTGTGCGCTGTGGAAACGCGTCAAAGCATTCTCATTTATAATTATGCAGCATTAATGCACGAATGATTTTGAATGAATATTTTCATCATGTCGATATATAATGGTCACATAATGTTAAAACTAATCTTGCTATTGATATCTTTGTTAGACTACCGACCCTATAGTACAAATGTCCGGCTATTATCGAACCTAAAATGAACTTTACCGCGCTCAACCAGCGGGAGTGCATTTCACGAATTGAGCAGCCAAAGCATCAACAAGCTTCCCCGCACTTTTTGTCAAGCGTCCTTTACAAGGCCGGCCAGAGCTTCTTTGCAGCTCAAGTCGGCGGTGGTGTAAACGTACAGTTATACTTTCCGCGACTGCGCAACTGGGTTATAGGTTGCCAGGTTGAGGTGACAAACGGGTTGAAATTGTATATGGTGTGTGGATTGTGTTGTTAGGGGTTAACAGTTTAGGACCCAAGGACCAGTTGTTTGAAAGAAGACCCGGAGTCAGAATTACAAAAAGTTGAAGAAAAGTTTTACTGAAGATAGTTTGCAGTTTCATCAGCAGAAGTCAGCTTCAAGACTCACACAGGAGTTCGTAGGCCGCCCCGCTTACAGTTTCAAAGATCACAGCAGTTATACCATTTCCAAGGTCTAAGCAACGTCATTGCTTACAGGTTGAATGATTCTGATTGGCTGAGAAATATATAAACAGTAATTTTCCACACATATACAGATAGACTGAAGCATATCTCCATAGATTATGCCGCTGACACTCGGACCCTGAAGTCAGGCACGTCGTGACCTTCCAGGTCGCAGATTTGGGTTGCTGGGTGTCAGCATGTCTCGAATAACAACTCAGTCAATCTCAAACAATGCCTTAAACTTAAACTGTAAGCAAGAAGACTAACACTGACATTAAAGAATACATGAAAAGAACATTTCAGTAATCACACTGGTAACTTCTATAACAAAGTAAAATCTCCAGATAAGTTATTCAACTCATTTGATATTTAGAACAAAAAATATTAATACCTTGATTATAATCACTCATTACATATTAAGGGTGTCACGATTCTCCAAATCCTCGATTCGATTACATTTTCGATTCTAAAGTCACGGTTTGATTCGATTCTCGATTTAAAATATATATTTTTTTTGAAAGCACAAGCTATGCCATTTTTAGACTTTTATGCAATATAATAATATCTGACCTTTGTTCGCAATGTACCACACACTACATTGTCAAATTTAAAACGTTTATTAACAACATAATGTAACTTATATCTTCAGTCAATTGGAAACTTAAACAATATAACCTATTACCTATTATAGTTCCGGGGCTCCCTGGACTCCTAAGAGCAGTCACAGGCGAATAGCACGGCGTTTTAAATTGGGTTCCCACAGCGTTTGCAACGCAGTACGAGAGAACGTTCTCGTAAGGGAACGTACTTGGTTACTTGCGTAACCTTGGTTCCCTTAAAGATAAGGGAACGAGTACTGCGTTGCCTTGTTGTGCTATTTCGCTCATATCAGGTACTTCGCTTCTGTCGATTTAAATCTAAAGTCCTTTGGTGAGTTTTCTCTGAATTTATACACTTCAGCCGCATCCAAATTGGCGCGCTCGAGGTTGGCAGGGCGCCAAACGCTCCTACTCACCATAGGTTCGTGCAGTTGCCGCAGCACAGCCAATCAGCTCGCTCAGACGAGCTATGATGCTCTCGCTGTGCAGCTGCAATGCGTTTTAAAATAAAGGCTTCAATATTCTCGAGAAAAGGAGTTTTACCTATTACAGGCAAGCCTAGCTGACGTGACATATGGGGCGTGGCAGCATCGACGATTCCATTTTTTTATTTGATAATCGAGATTGAGCATTAATTTCGATCGATTTCGATTTAAAATCACCCTTATTGCATATACATTGAAGCAGCAGTGGATTCCAATCCACCCCCTTCAGTGTGAATATAAAGCATTTAATACAAGATCTGGCAACTGGTCAACATTAGACAAACATATTGGTCCGATTATTCATAAAGGAGTTTGGGCCATGCAAATTACGGGAGTTTCCCGGGAGAAATAACAAACCGGGAGGGGTCCGGAAGATAGGGCTAAAAAACGTGAGAAACCCGGGAAAAACGGGAGTGTTGACAGGTATGCTTTGAAGTTTAAACAACTATATTCTAGCCTTAAAAAACTCTTAAAACTACATTTCGTGACACAACAACAATAGTATTTCCTCCGTCATTACATAACATCTGTTGGTACCAACTGAATTCTGGGTTATGGCCCGTATCAAGTCCGCACAAGTCACCTCTCGGTAAAAGGGGTGGATCAAGAACACGTCTGGGGATTTGAACTTTACTTGGCTAGACGTCCTTTGAATTGGAACAGTACCTGGGCAGCGACTGATGACGTTTCACAAGTCCACAAATACAGACAATAACAATTATTTAGAAACGGCCCTGCTCACATGCTAAAATGACGACAACAAAAATGCGTAGAATAGTAAAAGAGATGTCAGAGGAATTCAGAGTGGAATTCTTGTGAAATATTAACTGCTATTGACAGTGTGAGATTGTTTAAAAACTGTTTAGGGTAAAAATAAAAATTCTGATTTCGTATTAAAATGCATCACACGTCAGTACTGAAAAGTCGGTAAGTCTGTTTATTCTAAAATTAAAATGTGGACATATAAAGTTCATTTGAATCTAAAAATGCTTTAAAATTATCTTTCAAGAATCAGTAGAAGATAAATAAAATAATCAGCAAAAAATAAATGTAAGTATAAGAAAAATAAAAAAATAAAAAATGTCAAGTATAAATGTAATTAAGTAGCAGAAAGAACTGATAAAAAAGCTTCAGTCTAATTAAAAAGACAATATTTCAGTGGTTTTTAATTAACCCTCTGGGGTTCTTCGGTCAGAAGAATTTTTATTTTATAATAAAAATTAAAAAAATCGTAGCTTCATCAGAATGGTACGAAACTTGGTGACTTTTATGGTACTTGGTATATGAACACACAAAAAAATTGGGGACAGGATTTGAAAAGTCTAAGTGGACGTAAAAAAAAAAAAAAGTCACATTCAGGGCCTTCAGGTCAAAATGACCGGCCATAAGAAATGAATGGGAAATTGGCAAAAATATGAAAATACAGAGTTTTTTTGTGCGTACAATCTACAAATCAGCCACAATGTAGAAAAAAGGGGTGACTCTCTAAAACATCAAGAGTGCAAAACACAAATACACTCTCACACACACACACACACACACACACACACACACACACTTATACACACAAAAACACACGCACACGCAAATGAACGTAGGCGCGTTTCCATTAAAGATTCGCGCAAAACTTTTGCGATTTCTTTTTTCTAAATATCAATAAAAAACTATTGCGAAATGGCGCGGGGGGGGGGGGGGGTGTGGAGGAGACGGGAACGGGGGATGTGGGGGAAGGAGGACGTGGGTGTGCAACAGCCGCTGAATATGTGTCTACGAGACATGATAACCCAGAGACAGCAGAGATGTTATTATTGTTGGATGTAAATCATAATTCAGTAATTATTTTACTAAGCTAACTAGATAAAAGCAGGTCATGTAGCAACAAAAATAAGTAACTCTGAAAGTTTTGGAATACAGGAATAGGGCAAGCTACCTTTCTTTTTGAAAAACTGTGTGACATACTGTCGACTTTGGCGTTCTCTGTCTTCTCTTTCCATCTTTTCTTTCCGTTTTTGATGCCCTGACTTTTGATGTGACATGCCTGCGTGTGTCACTGTCTACGCTGCATCATAGCAAGTGGAATAAGCAAGAGACGCTACACTAGCGATCGTAGACTCGGACAGCGCAGGTGGAATGAACCATTGTGAGGGGGAGGGGTGTGACTGAAACAGTAAATAGATTATTTGTTTTTTAAATATTAAATCTATGGTCAAAACGGACACAATACACATTTAGTGCATGAGGGGCCCTAGCACATTTAATGTATGTATAAAAAAGAGAAAAGAAATAAGAAAAGAAAAAGGGGGTCTGCTCTTCTGGGCCCTAAATCAGCCTGGGCCCTTAGAATCGTCCTAACCTTCCACCCCTTTACGGCGCCCTTGCTCGTATTCTGTCCAAACACACCGCGCCCTGGTGAAATAAAATCAATGAATCAAATAAAGGGGAGACATTGGGTCCAAAATGCAAAAGTCACACACTATGTCTCTCTCTTGAACACACACACACACACACACACACACACGACACTCACTGAACTGGTGAAGTTGGCGGCGTTGTGAGGACCGAGCCGGTTGCTGGGCAGATTACATGACACTTAGCGCCTCTAATGGACGGGAGTCAACATTATCCTTATACTTTTACTGTAGTATTTTCGCCTTAATGATTTCTGCATAATTAAAATGGACGATGATTGTGCGTTGGAGACATTGAACTGTGGAAAAAACAACGTGGTCACAAAGGTAGTGCTGGGCGGTTTACCGGTTCAAACCGAATACCGGTGTTTATTTTTGTTACGATATGAATTTTTAATAAACCGCAATACCGGTGTATGTCGCTTTAATCGGAACGCGGCGTTGCGCGACACTCGCACCTCATTTACAACACAGAACACACGTCTGCGACAAGGTTTTATTCCGTCCTCCACACGCGTGCGTCAAAATAGACTAGGCGCCTATATTTAGCGAAGCAGCGCGGAGAGCTGCTTTTGGGAAGCTTCGATCTGAAACACAAGCATTGACTAGAATAGGCGCGATCAGCTCCGGTAGCCGTGTCGCAGCCGTGTGGGGGTGAGAGTGTTTTTTTTTTTTCTCGCGGCGCGCGTGTTTTTATATTGTATGAACGTATCTGAAGTGAACTGACGGTCTTTAGAAAGGTTTCTTTGTTATTACGATTGAATCTTTCTTTATCTTTCCTGATAAAGCAGCGTTGCTGCTTTGAGTACAGCCGTTACCGGGGAAACCATTATTTCTGCCGCTCCTAAAGCGCGTCCTGCTGGCACCTCTTTGTAAACAGCCTTGCAAACCTGTATTATTAATATTAGTGTGGATTTTTTCATTCACTCATGACAATAAAATAGGGCATTATAAGTTAATCTACTGCAGTATTTCCTCTCTCACTCAGTAGAAAATGTGGTTAACACCCATCATGCTTGAAAAAAAAAAAAAAAAACACCGTCATTTACCGTGAAACCGGTTTAATTTAGAAAAAAACCGTGATGTGGATTTTTGGTCAAACCGCCCAGCACTACACAAAGGTAAGTACTTTTATCTTAGAAGTTATAGCCTATTAGAACACGATAATGATAATAATAACAATTATAATAACGGAAGCTCGTTTCCGCCACAGAATAAAACATTTAAAGTTAATTACGAGTTTTTAACTCAATTCTGACGTTATATCTCGCAAATTCTGAGAAAACAAATTATCTTTTAAAATGTTTTAATCTGTGGCAGAAACAAGCTTTAAAGAAATCTTTATGAAAGTAACATGTTCTAATTATTTATTTCTGTTATAGTGGAATCAAGTGGAAAGGACTCTTGGATTTGTCAAGATTTAATCTGTTTTAAATTAAGTTTAGAAACGGAGTGACATTTTAATTTGGATTCTTAAAGATTGATGTGATCATCCACAAATGTTCTTTTATTTTCCTAATTATTATTGTTATTGTTAGCAAAATCCTAATGGGCTGTTTTGTTACAATTTGAAGAGTAAATTATGCTGGTTTCATTGTATGCATAAAATAAAGGTTTATTCTGTCTTTTCAAGTGTTTTAATCTATCTAATATTATACACTTAAACCTGTCAACATGTATATGGGTTATTTCAGCTCAAACTTTAATATAAATAACTTATAATTATTATTATTTAAATCAGACAAAAGTGACAAGAAAAAAGCAGCTGTTCCAATTAACACTGATGACTGATGCCACTCAGTTGACCACACTTCAATAACTCTTGTGCTAACTGTGGACTGATAATCTCATTAATACAATACAGCGCTTAATAACCTGAAGCTGATCTGACTTTTATTCATTCTCAGTATATGTGACAAACTCCACCATCATAAGTCAGTAGAAATTTATTTTTTCACATAGCATATTTATGCTTCTTTACATTAGGGGTGTTCGGTTCCGTTTTTTTTTTGGAGTCGACTCCGACTCCCGACTCCTAATTTTGGAGTCGGTGGAATCGACTCCTCGACTCCATTTACTTTGAATTAAAATAGGGTCAGGATTCAGAAGGTGCGTCTCAATATGCTTCCTCGTTTCCTCACTTCTCGCTCGTATGTCCTACGACCCTGAAACCGATTGAGCTCCGCTCTCATGTAGGACATCTAAATTCTTTAATTCCACCGGGAGGAGGGCGAGGAACGAGGAGGCTTCCTGAGGAGTCAAGAGCGAGGATACAAATGTTTCCTATACTGAAATGTTTAATCAACTAAACCTTATAAACCCCCCTCCTTTTCACATCGCAGCTTCTTCAAATCATATTTAAGTGTGCAATATGTTAGTATTAATCATTAAACTTGTAAAAGCAGACTTGTTTTAGACAGTGTATTTATCTATTTATTTTGTATATTATTTTATAAAATTTTAATGTAGTGAAGCTATGAACTTTAACTTAAGCATGTTTAACTTTTTTTTTTACTTTTTTTGTTTAACATTGAAAAATATTAGTTATATTATTACCAATAATAACTGTTGTTTAATAATAGTTTTTTAATGCACTAATAGAAAATGAACTTCATATAGAGTGAGTACATGCCATTTCACTAATGCTAATGTTCCATCCTCGCATCCTAAGGGGATGGAGGTAAGAGTAAAGGAAACAAGGATGCATATACAGTATAAGAATTGACAAGCACACAAAGCATTACATAGTTTTTGTTATACACTTAATTTACTCCCTTCAGTTTTCAGAAGTACAACACTAAACACTATACTCTTATTTACACAGCACTTGTCTTTTAATGTCTTATTTAGGGATAACCTACATGATTACATACATTACCTGGAAATTATAGATATCAAAGCTCTTCTGTAGAAAACATCTAATTTTGTTTACAAATAAGTAAAGGTCATTATTAAAATGTTTAATATTGAAAAATTAATCAACACAGACAAGAAACAAAAATCACCTCTAAGAATGCCTATATGAAATAAAAAAGTATATTTAATGACTGATTGCAACACATTACCAGTTTTATTGCCGTTTTTGCATTTCATAAACACGTTTACAAATATCACAACAAACTTTAGTTTTGTCTTCGGTCTGGTTGAAATATTTCCACACGGTTGAGGTCGGGGTTGCCATTATAAGTTAACGTTACTGGATTCAAAAACAGTCATCACTCAACAGTATCACTCAATCAACCACCACTTACCAATTATGGGCATGTCCCACTCTAACCCTGAGGACTGGTACATGATTGGTTCGTAAAACCCACTGCAGTGTTTTGTGCCAATCACAACCAATTGACTGTATTGAACCACATCATGATTGATTGAGCCGCAAAACAGACCCAACAGAAAAAAAACTATCTATACATTATTGTTCTTTGTTTTCCTGGCATTACTTATTTTTTCCTCTCATTTCTTTATCTTTTTTGTTTTAAAGCCGAACTCGGCAACTCTAGCGAACTCTAGTCACTTCTTTGCTGATTTTCCCTTTTGTTGTCGCATGTTTTCCTCACGAGCTCCCCCTACAGCTGTGGTGGGGCGTATATTTCACAACACAGTCGTAAAAAACTCACTTGCGGCGGCCTCCTCCCCTTCTCTACCGCTGCTCATGTGCGTTTGTTTTGATCGGAGCAAGCCAACTGTATCGCGTGGAGCTATGTCTACCGAGGTGGGTATTCTGGTAATACATCATACATGCGTGTGTGTTTATGTCGAATTGCCGTAAAGCAATTTGTGTTTCGCGCTCGTTCTCGTTCTCGCTTTCGCTTCTCACGAGACTTCTAATTTCTATCTTGCCGGGACGGTAGTGAACAAGTTGCAAGGTTGGTTTTCCGCCTGGGAACGCTGGGGGGAGCGGGGAAAGTCACCAATATCACCAGAACAGGTTGTTTAACCATCCAAATGATTTCTAGACAGTTTTATTAAGTTAAAAAAACTACCAAGTTCTCCTTTAATTTCCGTATCTTTACATTCATTATAATCTTTTCGTTATAATGAACTGTTGCTGTGTTGAACTTGAAAAAAACACTCGACACTGGGAGTCGATTCCTGACCTGGAGTCGATTCCGACACTAGGGCTAGTGAGAGTCGAGGAATCGACTCTTTTGGAGTCGACTCCCCATCTCTACTTTACATCAGTCCACAAACTCAACTGCAATAACTCTTGTGCTAACTGTGGACTGATAATCTCATTAATACAATACAGCGCTTAATACCCTGAAGCTGATCTGACTTTTATTCATTCTCAGGATATGAATTCTTGCTAATTTTTTTATATCAACAATTACATTTCCACAAGTCAGTTCTTGATATCAGAAATACTAATTGTTGATTTCAGGAATTACTTTGTTACTAGTGAAAAATGTATTAATTTAATTGCTACTAGTGACAATGTTAATTTCTGATATCTGAAAATGTATTTCTGATATCAATAATTAGAAGTGTAATTTTTAGATATATAAAATGTATTTCTTACTAGTAAACAATGACATTCATGAAATCAGAAATGAAAATTGTTGCTAGTAGCGATTAAATTGCAGATATCAAGAAAATACTTTTTCACTAGTAACAAAGTAATTCCTGAAATCAACAATCAGTATTTCTGATACTGATACTGAATTTGAATGTCAGCCTATGGTGAGATTTCACTAGTTAAAATACAATTACAGAAATCAAGAATTATAGTGTTTACTAGTGGAAATGTAATTGCTGATATATCAAGAATTCATATCCTGAGAATGAATAAAAGTCAAAACAACTTGCCTTCACACATGCAAGTTAATTCAGCGACGTCCTCTTCTTTCTGGTTTGGATGGTATTGTGAACATGATTTTTAAAATGAGATCTTGTACTGATTTGAAAAAAATGAAATTTCTTTGTGATTCTTGATGCTAACATGTTTTATTACATGGTAAAAAAAAGGTTATTGAAATGTATTGTACTGATTTTGAAAAAATATAAATATAATATTAAGCTTGATATTCTATAATACAATTTTTGTATATAAAAGTAAAATTGCTCAATATGCAACCTGTTATGACACATTGTGATAGTGCTTAAAATATTCATCCTGTGAAAATGTGAGAATGTAATAATTTTGAATGTTTAATAAATGATAAAGAGCATTCTGGCCTTTTTAATGTGTTGTATGGAATACAAATTTGCCATCATACACTCTCAGAAATAAAGGTACAGTGAGGGTACAATTAAGTACTTTAAGGTACAAATTTCACAAATGTGCCAGCAAAGGAACAAACATGTATTCAGCTGAGTACCAAAAAGTACCTTTCCAAAGAAAAGGGGTACACAATGAAATATGCATGGTGAAAGGTACATATATGTACCCTTTGAAAAGGTACATTGTCATATAAAGTAATAGTTAAGGTACAACATTCACAAATGTACCATTAAAGGTCCTATCGTGTTCCCATTGGGTACTTAGAAGTACCTTTTGGGTACACATCCTGCAGGGTACAAAAAAGTACCTTATTCAAGTCAAAGGGTACACTTCATGTGGGGTACTAAGAAGTACTTTTCAAGTTACAGGGTACACAATCCTCTGGGGTAGCAGCTACTTATGTGTGCCTTTTCTAAGACTGATAGAGCCTTTGTCATAATTTGTAAATGTGGTATGCTGAATAATCCTCTGTGATAAGTGCATAATTATTATCACTATCAAGTTTCGTAAGTATTTTCATTCGTTTCTGCTAAGGGATTATTTACAGATTTATACTCGATTTTTATAATTATTATCATTATTGTTTTCATTTAAATAATTGTTGCATATATTGTGGGTTCTATAATAAGCACTATTGGTTCGAATTAATTCAATAATATATTATTATAGTTAAGATAGATGTGTGTGCTTGGTTGTGTGTGCGTGGGCGCGGCTTGCGTGCATTTAGAGAAGGAGTTCTTCTCGCGATACGTTTCATTCAAGTGTGACCGGAGCAGTATTGTTTTTAATATAACTCAATTCAGATAGCCTGACTATGCCACCTTGGGAATTACACCCAAGGAAATATAAAAAAAGGAACCCAGGTTCGGTGGTGCAGAGAAAAGTCAGAGTCGTGTAATTCAGCAAACAAATAATTTTATTTGAGAGGAAAATATTCTGCTTGTACCTTTAAATAGTAGAAATCGCTAGCAAGTTTATTGTAACAATACTAAGAACAATATTAAAAGGACATTCCTCCAGGCATACATGATCCAAACAAGTTCACATCACAAAACGACAAACAAATGTATCGTCTCCACAAAATATATAACAAAAAAAGAATTAATAAAAAAATATATATGAACAAGGCTAAAGTTTACTTTAGGGGTGGCAAGCTAGCTCTAAACAACGGTGCGCTCAACCATTTACGTGTGCACGGCAAACCAAATAAGTCGAGGTGTTCAACCCTGGTGCTCCAACCTCACAGCAAATGTGTTCACCCAGGTGACTAGCCTCCCCCTCGGCGCACTCAGCCTTGACTCAAACAAAAAAAGAAACAAAGAAAGATTAATGGGTACGATACAGATACAAAATGATCACAGTAAATCACATCCAACACAAATAGAAAGATTGACCAAATCAGTAATTAACGTGATTGGTCTCAACAGGTGACCGTTAGAAAGACACTCTACTGATATAATATAATTAATTACACCACACGGCCAACAGCCCAAAAATCACACGGGTCAAGCAAACCTCATTAAGGAAATAACCAAAATAACCCAAACCATAAAAATGAAAGCAAAACAAAACACAGAAACTATTATCGAATCACGAGAAAATAACCTAATTATGAAAAACAGCAGCACGACCTGAGTTAATCACGTGGTATGCGGGAGACTGCAAAACAAAACGTAACACTCAGATCAGAATTTAACGTTACTTCAAAAGATACAAAACATTCACTAAATCATACGTACCACACGAGAATCACACACATCTCACGGACCACACATAACGTTATCACGAAGTCAGGATGCACTCACGAATGTCCAGCTAAAACACAATAAACCCCATTACACTTAACCCCATTTAACCCTCATCACATAGCGATAGTCGACATACCTTAAAGCCCTCAATGAGCGCTTGACGCAACTCCCAGGGAACGAACGCCGCCGAGACGGCAACAGCCATCACTTCAAAAGGTAAAAACACGTACTCTAGACACTTTTAAAACCACACAAAGTTGTACATAATCTCCGTCACTTACCTAAACTAACATGACACCGGTAACCGGAAGAGGGGGCGGGTATGACAAAGCCTACATTCTAGGGCTTCCAGTCTACACTTAAATACACCGGCACTGATTACCTCATCCTCCCACTCCCATATAAGGGTAATGACGCAAAGAAAAGGAAAGGGGAAATCCCCTACTGCTACACAAGATAAAGCAAAGCTGATGGTCGCATCATTAATTAATATCATCCTTTACAGGTAACGAATGTATAAAATGTACACCATCATTGTTTTAGATCTTCATAAGAAGGACTGTTAATTGTATTATTTCTTATGTATATGAGACTGTTGAGTCTGTAAACTATAGTGTTAACGATCTGTGCTGCGAACATTGTTAGCAAACCTGGTGTGATTAGCGCGCGCGCGCCGCGAGTTATGCAGAGATAAAAATGTGGAGATAAAGTACCGAGTATAGTGTTATTCTGCATGTTTTATGTTTTCCTTTATTCATTAATTCTGTGATAAGTTTATTTCATGCTGTTTCACTGATAGTGAGTATGTATGTGACGTCATGAGTATGTAGGGTGAACTTGGATGTCAATGGCATGAATGGAATTTGAGTGTTTACAAGAGCAGCATGTAAACAAACTAATCTTCAGCGGCGAAATAAAAGCCTTTTATTGACGAGACCGGTCTGCGAGACCTCCAGCTCACAGCGGGGTCTCTGAGCAGGACTGGCCGAGCGACGAGCTAGCGGCTGGGGCAGGCGCCTGCTGGCTGTCACCTCACATTGAGCTTCTCAACTCCGAAAACTTTTAAGCAAATTGTCAATTTGGCATCAATTTTCACAAGACTGCCTATATTCGAAATCTAAACAGTTCTTTTCTCGCCTAAAACGTTCTCATAAGTGAATTTAGTGATGAATAAGATGGCGAAAATTGTTAAAATTGTCCTGTTGTTGGTCTGTCTAATATTATGACTGGCTGTTTTTTTCGCGCCGTTATTCGCGTTCTACGTCAGCGGTCACTTGACGCCTCTTTCTTTCACTCACTGTCAGTCGCTGGAGCCTGCAGGACCCTTTGCAGCTCAACAATGGCCCTGCCAACTTTATCATCAGATGAGCTGATCCAAACTTTAAAAGAAGATGGTTTAACTATGACAGAGATTGAAGTGCAGAAATTCAGAGGTGAGTACTGTCGTTAGCTAACGTAAAGTTACATTTAAGTGACACTTGCTGATTAAAGTTGGCTGCACGTTAGCTACAGTTAGATCGAACTAACATTTATATCGGGACTTATTTGTAAGTTTCCACTAACGTTCGTTAGCTAGTTGTAAAGATTGTAAAGAAAAAAGCATAATATTAGCTGACCTAGCTAACGTTTGCCAGCTTAGAGTTGGCTCGTTAGCTCGAGTTCCTCATACAGAAAAGTTGAGTTAAAGTTAAGTTGATGTCCAAATAGTGCTGCAGCTATGTAGATAATCAATTGTGTAGGTGTTTAGTGTACGGGTATTGTATATTTATATGTTGAAGATGTTGGATGATGTTCGATTCCATTTGTGCACGTGGAACTCAGTTTAACGTTAGAAGATGGCGGCTATGTTGTGCACGTTAGAATAGACTAGTTGCATGTGGCCGCCATTTTGGACATCGGATCAGCGAGTGTGCGGTTAGACACTTCCAGTTTCGCGTTACGCCCGGTGCAGGTAGCCGGATAAAGCCGAAATGTATCTTTTATAGTTGTTTATAGAATCAATTATCACTTAAAATACTTCTAAGATCCATATTACTATCACACGAGCGAGTGGCAATTAAATGCACCGGCGTAATGCGACACACTCGCTGATCCGAAATCCAAAATGGCGGCCACGCGCAACTAGCCTATTCCCGGGTCTTCTCTATAGCAGTGTTTCTTAAACGTTTTTCAACATTGTAACTTACCCCCTTTGAATTGCTTTTTTAAGCCAAGTATCCCCTAACCAGTGCAAAACATTTTTGGTAGGACTTTTTTTAAAGAGGAAGAATACAAACAGCCTTTTTAAACAAAAACAAAAAAAAACATTTAAATGTTTTTTTTTTTCAAATGTAGAATCCATCACTTAATTCATTCATTAATATAGTATAATTATTGTAGGAATTATGCATGATGTATTTTTAAATCAGTATTTTTGCAAAAAAATTCACGTACTCCAAAGTATCCCTAGGGGTACACTACCAATATTTGAGAAACACTGCTCTACGGAACAAATGAAATCTGTGGGAATTTCTGAAATGTGGACAACCAGTTACTGTGTATATACCCATAATGCATGAGTAATGATCAAATTCCAATGTGCTATTTATTAATAGAAAATTTACTTTTTACTTAATAGAAAATGAAGTGGATGGAGAGACGGTACACCTGGGCTTAACTGACTCAATGCTGGACCATCTATTTAAAGGCTCGTTCAAAAAGCAGGCCAAGTTCCTTCAAATAGTACGAAAGATGCAAGAGCCTGGACACAGAGAGGCCTGTCCCACTCAAAGGAACACACAACCCAACATGGGTAGAGACTGTCCCGTAACGGCTACTCACAGCACAGGTAGCCCCCCCCCCCCCCCCACCCCACCCCACCCCACAGCACTTCAATGTTATTAATGGAGAGTAGGGCTGGGCGATAAAACGATAGCGATAATTATCGTGATATAATTTTTCTCGATAAAACGATATCAAGAGGTCGATAAATGTTCGATAACGTTTTTGCGTTCCAAAAGCGTAACGAAACTCATTTGAACCGCGCGCCACACGGACCATTTATCCGCTCGGCTCAATGTCCAAACGGCAGCGTGAGCTCAGTAGAGCCGATGCGTTTACTCTGATCGGTCTCGGTCACGAAATCCAGTGAAAAGGAACACAATGTAAAGGCAGATGAAACAGCGCTGACAAACAGGAGAAACACTGCGCAACGATAGTCATTTTCCGTCTACAAATTCCCATCATTTACCATGGATTTACTGTAACATTAGCCTAGTAATATTAACTGCACCATGAAAAGTGGGATATACATATTGAATTGTATTATATTATTAATGTAGACAATGTATTAAAGGACTAATGGAATATAATTACAGTATTTAATGTATAAAGCTATTTAATGTATATAAGTATATAAGCTAATGTATTTACTGGCTACTGTTTTTCATACAAATACCATAGAAACAGACCTGCCAACCTGTACGCATTTTGCGTAGCGGATACGCATTTTGACATCAAAGTACGCTGGTACGATTTGTTAGTCTAAACTACGCAAAAACCTGGTGACGCCTCTGCACGCGCAGTCCTCAAATCAAGCAACAGCAAAAGAAGAAGAGTTCGACCAATCATAGCGCTGGATTCATTCCCCAAATAGCAAGCGGGGATGATTGACAGATGCGTAAGGCCTATCATTAAAAAGAGACTGAAAATCGACACCAATAAAGAATCCCGCTCGATCCGCCTTCTTCTACTCCCGCGGCCCGCAGTCTGACTGATTTCATAAGCGAGGACAGTAACGTTACAGTAGTCACTGTACATCTGACTCCTGAAGGTAAACGGGCTGGGCTGGGCTCGATATGGAAAGTTGAAATATTGTACTGAGTTAACCTAATCCTATGGATTCGATGATCACACGGATCGCATGGATTATCTTACTAATACTCCGTTCTTCATGGTCACTCAGAAAAAGAGGAAGACATCATTCAGCCACGCAAATAATAAAATGCTCAAGAAATACTGAACAATAAATCTTAATAAACTTGAAATCGCTATGGCTTCGTGATTATGAAAGTGATGTGATCATTTGTGGATTACGGATAAGCGCGAGTCTGGAGAAACAGGCGTTTATTAATTAATTCTCAGTGCTAAGAAACGTAGCCTTCATGTGTTACGTTATTGTGTTAATAATAACTAAAGTACCTAATTATGTTACATATTTATTTTGTATGAAAACTAGCGTGTTAGTTATGGATTAAAAAGTACCGTTGTATCAGTGCTGCGCGAGCTCTCTCACAAACACGGACGCGCGCACAGAGAGAAGATAATTGTAAAATTAAATTTGACGGGCTAAGTTTAAATTTTGTTCTTGCTTGTTTTTGTTTTTTGTTTTTTTTCTGTGAAAATGCCAGAAAGCATTTTGTATTATCCATCCTTGTTTTTAAAATTCGTTAAATGACGAACGTTTTAACAGCCCTTATATGTCGGATTTAAGTATTCAAGTATCTAACTTACCGGTATACTTGATATTCTTTTTAGAATAAGTGATTCGTTATGCTATTATTGGACTCCTGTCTATTTATTGTCAACTGTTTCCTATAATGTTTTGGCTAACATTTATTCAGCTAATGCGTGTCCTGTTTAAAATGCGCAATGTTCAAATGCAAAGACCACGTCACAAATAGAAGCCCTTTTCCCTGTGCTATTTAGTATCATATTTGGATATTGGAATAATAAATTAAGTAGCCTATCTTTTTTTTTTTTACAGTTTTATAGTGGTTTCTTAATTTTAGACTAGTTGACCAGCACACATTTTATGCAATGCAATATAATGCATGTGTGTCGTCGTCGCCGTCGTCGTCCACACCCCCACCCCCCCCCCCCCCCCACCCCACCCCGTCGGTACGCAAAAAATAATTTCAAGGTTGGCAGGTATGTAGAAACCATAATGTTACATTTTGCCATGATAGTGAGGTGCTACAGGCTATGCCTGGTTTCATCTGTGGTAGTCATGATCTAAATGCGTGATACTGGATGACCAATGGTTAAGTTAAATAAAACTCAGAATCAGAAAAGTCAGTATTACATAAAAAAAAAAAATGATATGATATGTTCTGACAATAGAGTAGTTTAAAACCACAATTAACGCTCTGGTTTCTACAACTGTCACTTAGGAGCAAAAATCTGCCTTAAACTTGAAAGAAATAAAGATTTGACTTTTATCGTGATAATTATCGATATCGACTGATTTTTTATTTTTTTTGGCCATATATCGCCCAGCCCTAATGGAAAGGTGATTTATGAAGTAGTGTTGTCACAATACCAAAATTGTGACTTCGATATGATACCAGACTAAATACCTCAATATCGATACCATGGGGAAAAAAACTAAATCAGTAGTAGTAGTAATTGAAAAATATGACAGAACTTACAATTCATTGTTTTTTAAATTCATTTGAAAAAATTCTTCTTTTTGACCATTCCTTCCCCTTAAAATAAAATAATAATAATTGCATGCCATTGACATTATCAATCATGTTAACATTTGCTAACCTTTAACAATTCTGGTTAGGATGACCAAAATCTAATTTCATGAAACGAGTTATTTAATATTTTTTAAATGTAATTTTATAATTACAATATAGATATTTAATTTAATTGTATCTCTGCTATATGAAGGCAATATAATTATTTATTCTTACAGAGGACATGGACACAGAGGAGATCCACACTATTACATTTCAAGTGCTAGATGTTGATGCTGCTACGAGGTAAGTGTTGAGTTTCATTCAACTGCAACACCAACTCTCTTTTATTAAGCTCTTATACTTACCTGTTTTAAAGAAATCGAAACAAATCATTGTACTTTAAAGTGGCCGTGAGGGCCTCTCGGCTACCGTAGTACTTACTATAACGAACTAACAGACGTAAATTGTCTTTATTTTTTCTTGTAAAACTAGTTCTCAGTCCTTTGGGAGACTGCCTGATGTTTATGTCCTCCCATCATTCCCTAAAGAGCTTCAAGCAAAGCTGGATGCCAAAGAGGAGGTCCAGAGAGTTCCACAATACAGGCACAAAATAATACGAGTATTGCATGAGACTGTTGCCATGTATACTATGTAAGTACTACTGGCTGTATTCTTTGTCCCGTGTGTGTGTTGTGTGTCTTGTTTTTTGTCTCTTGCTGCTCATTCTGTCTTTTGTTGGCACTGTTTCTGCTGGACTTGTCCATTCACCAATCCAATCCAGATGCTATATCTATCACTAATCATTTACTTTTACTGGTTTCTGTTCTAGGTATCCCACTCACACAGAGTATGTCAAGGTAGCCCAGGCATTAATCCGGAAATACCCATTCCTGAAGGATGTTACGGGAAATGGCTATGTAAGTAGCTTTGCTTAATGTACTCCATGATAAATATTAAACCATGTGAATGAACTCTGAAAGTCATTGTTGTCTAGCTAGCTTTGTTGTAGTCCTATCCTTCATCATAATATGTGTGTATTAAGTCTCTGGAGTGACAATGGAAGCGTCCATATGCCAATCGACCGTTTCCCCGTTTATAGGAGCAATGTGACCACTCACCTGCAGCAGGTCTCTGAATAAAAGCACAAATGTTTACCTCAAAGCTTCCTCCAGACCTCCACCAATGAGGTGGGATAATTAATTAGTTAATATCCAGTCAGTTGTACAATTGATTAATCAGGTATGCCCTGGTCACTTATTCCAATAGTATAGGACAGGAAATGGTAGATGCAGTTTTACTTTCAGGAAGTAGTGGAGCTGGTGAATATAGCCTATAGGCTACTGTATATGGACACACATTTGAGCCTTGATTCCGCGACCTGCTGCAGGTGAGTGGTCATATTGCACATATAAACTGTGAAACGGTCTTTTGGCGTATGGACGCTTCCATTGTAACTCCATGGGACTAGCTTTGTTCATCCAAAGTGAGAGGTTTTGTTGAGTAATTTGGATTTATTTTTGTTGTTGAAATAAGCATACCTGGCACATGTCGCTGAAACGCAAATTCAAGACCGAACGTGCTCCACTTGTCCAAAATGATGAAGTGAAACTGATCAAAGAGAAGTTTGCCCATGGAACGAAGTCCAAGCTACCTGATGCTGAGAGTGCAAACACCTCTCTGAGAACCAAGCCACGATCAGTGAGTTGGATTTAAATAATTTTTGTTGTTTGATTGTCAAACAAGGGAGGGAAAGGGGGTGGGGAGTTGATTAGTCACATGTGCACAAGCCGTGGTAAGGGTCGAACTGTAAGGTCGTATCCTTACCTAATTTCTTGTCTCAGCTAGGGCTGTCGTGGTGAAGGAATTTCCCTTGCGGTAATTTTGAGTGGCTCAATAGCGCGATGTGCCATTTATTTATTTATTTATTTATTTATTTATTTATTTGATTTATTTATTTGATTTATTTATATTTATTTGTTGCTATATAAATAAGTGTTATGATGTGGTCAGCATGCACAAAAACTAGTACATTTTCAGTAATGTAACCGAAACTAAACAGTGTCTATCTGCGCATTGAAAGGCTGTCACTCAGCACGCAGTTACAGTGGGAACAGCCTGTCTTTGATTCATATAACCGTTCGTTCAACGAACACGTTCAAAAACGCTGATTCATTTAAAGATAGTGATGAAACAAGGTGTTACTTTATTTTTAACTTTGAGCTCCACTTTTCAAGGCTCAGCTTACCGCGTCGCATGGGTAACGCTGAAGCTGATGCGATTTAATGTGTGGCTTTCTGATTTTTGTTTCCCGCGGCTTCCTCACGCTGTGGAATGCTGACCAGCGCTGTCACTGATGCCAGGGACATATTCAACATATTTCGCTTTCCTTGGACACAGCAACCTTTTCACAAATCTATATGACTTTACCTCATAGACAGACGCAGGTAATCGCACGCAATCCGTCGATCATTCGTCGGTCTATTTAGGCTTAAGTGCAAATTCACAAAGCCTCTGTACAAATCACCATGATAAAAAAAGTCTCGTTATCATTATTAACTTATTTAACATTCAATATATGTGAGCGAAGTTCAAAACAAGAAGGGTATTATTGCCTTATGAAAAAAGAAAATGCGAATATTGCGGTGTGCTGCGATTACTTGCATTCCTCTGCGGTTGGCTTGTCAGTAGCGCGGTACTGCAATATTGCGGTTATCGCAACAGCCCTAGTCTCAGCTAAACATACCCCCCCCTGCCTGTCTCTTTCTTTCACTCACCTCTCCTCCTCTCTTTTTTCCCCCTCTCTTAGAATACAGAAGTCAGATCTCTCAGTCTCTGTCCCACACTCCCCTGGCCTGATCCTTTTTTTAATTTTTCTGTTCTGTTACTATTTTGGTCAATAGGAACTTGATGTTCTTGGGGAAGATGCATCTTCAATCGCTGGTCATGTTAAGATTCTGCAAACACAATACAGCAAGGCGCAGCCAGACACTGTGATTGTACGCGACCTAATGCAGAGAACTTTAGCATGGAGGCAAAAGGAGATTGCAGAAGGAATGAGTGTTGAGGACACTGTGAAGAAATATCCCTTCTTAAAGACACCCTCAGGAGTAAGTGTTAAAAGTTAGATGTACCCTAGAACAACAAGACCTTTATAAAAACATTTAAATAAGTCTTGACTTTGTAAACATGGTTTGTTTAAACAGAGCTAGTATAGTCTAGAATTATACTCCACTTCGCATTCTCTTAACCCCCCCATAGCATGTTAAAATACTTTCCCTCATGGTCAGGTGCTTACTTGTCTTTGTCTTTCTGCAGCTGTTGGAGGAGGTGGGTCGTATCCACTCCACAGCGAGCATTAGCTTCACTGATGGCTTTAACCAGATTGTTCCCAAAGTACTTGCCCTGGCTCAAGGAAAATCTCCACTAGTCAAACAGTACTTGGAGGCCAGAGAAGAAGCGCTTACCGAGGATCTACCAGGTACTTACAAAACGCTTATTATGAGTGTACTCACACAAATCAGTAGACAAAGTGCATTTTGAGATGATAATCAGATTTTGTGTTTGTATAAGCTACTGGATGCCTAAAATTTCCTTCAGGATGAATAAAGTATCGATTTTTCATGATTCTCTTCTAGGAATGGACTTCAGAGCGGCACTAATCCTCCTGCCAATCATTTTTAAAGAGAGTGTGGATCATCACATTATGATGGGAGAGGTATGGATCTCTAGCACTCTAGTGTTTTGTATTTTTTTTCTTTTTTGGGGGGGGGGGGGAAGGAATGATAGGATAGGATCGGATCGGATCGACTATCTCTTTTTCTTTTACCAAACATGTGTTTGCATCCCTGTCTACTTTGCTGTATTCTTCAGGGTGAACACAACACACCATACCCAATTGTCCAGGTGACCCAAGAAGACTGGAAGTCCACATTTGAGGGACGAAGCTCCTGTTCCCTGAAGGTAGACAGGGTCGAGGTGTGTGAAGGCATGAAGGTAGAGGAAGCCATGATCTCCTCGTTTTATTCATATTTTGTTTTCAATCTTGAATACCAACCCAAAAACAAGAACACTCTGACATTTCTCCAGCGATGTATTGCGAAAATTAATGTGAAGGGAGACCGGCCTCTGCCGACGACTGTAACCAGAGTTATAAACCACCTCTTCTAAATGCCTCGTTTACACCCACGTTTACACCAGTGCCCTAAGTGCCAAAGAAAAACTTTCACTCTTATGAAGTTGGTCCAACATGTGGGACTAACTCATGCCCATGAGGCAGGCTTCTCGATCACATGTGGACTCAATGACTGCCAATCCACTTTTTCTAGTTACCCATCTTTCAGATGTCATGTTTATAGAAAACATAGAGCTTGTATTTTACCTGCTAGTGAGGAGCCTGCTAGTGAGGAGCCTGCTAGTGAAAACCCTGCTTCTGAAGATGAACATGAGCATGTTATGTGTGATGATGCAGATGTCCAAACCCCCCCTTGTATGGACACACTTTTATATAACTTTAAAAATAATCTTTGTAGCTTCATCCTAAAATGCAGGGAAAAAAACAATTTACCAGAATCAGTTCAGCAGGAAATTCTTAGTGATGTAAACTTTTTATTTTGTTTTTTTAAGGAGAATTAGATGAATTTGTATCTTATCATCTTAAAGAAAATGGTTTTGATGTCAAAGGATGTCCTGAACTTCAGCAGGTTTTACAGTCCAATGATTTTTTTGAGGAAGCATCAAAAGAGTTCTCTTCTCAGTTCAAATTGAAAGAATACTGTAAGTCAATGTTAGACTTGACTGAACCAGTTCAATACACTTTAAGAGGGTCTACAGGACATAAAATAGGTAGCTTCTCCTATGTTCCCATTTCTGATGTTTTAAAAAAATATTGTTCTCATGAGGATGTATGGGATGACATAGTGTCTGTAAATATTGAAGATGAACAGGTCTTAACTGACTTTAGTGATGGATTGTACTATAAAGAGCATCTTTTCTTTAGAGAATATCCAAATGCATTACGACTGCATTTTTATGAGGATGAATTTGAGGTAGTAAATCCTTTGGGATCAAAGAAAACAAAACACAAACTGTGCGCCTTCTACTACACTGTAGGTAATGTACATGGAAGGTACAGGTCTCAAGTGAAGCATATTCATTTAGCATTACTGGTGCGCTATTCCTATTTAAAGGAGTGTGGCTTAGAAGTTATCCTAAAGCCACTGCTAGATGATCTTAAAGTGCTCTCAACAGATGGGTTCACCCTCACTGTTGGTGGGGTTGAGCAGAATGTCCATGCAGCCCTAGCTACCATTTCAGGTGATAACCTTTCAGCTCACATGATTGGAGGATACAGTATGTCATTTAACTCAGGAAGAGTTTGTAGACATTGTATGGGAACATATACAGATATAAAAGAGAAATTTCAGGAAGATAGTTATGTTTTAAGAACATCTGACGTTCACCGGTATCACCTGGAATGTATCCAGCAAAATCCTGACAGTAGAGTAACATATGGGGTACAGTGTAGTTGTCCGTTTAATGTGCTTCCTTATTTTGATGTTACGAAGTCCTTACCTCCAGACATAATGCATGACATGTTAGAGGGTGTCATACCTTTAGTTTTGAAACTTGTCCTGTGCCAAGCTCATAAAGAGAAACATATTAGCATACAAGAGGTGAACGAAGAGCTGCAGAGAATGACAATAGGTCAAAATGATAGAGCAAATAAGCCAGTACAGTTGTCTGAAAGATTACTACAAAAAGGAGGCATTGTGGGCTCGGCATCTCAGAAATGGTGCCTTTTTAGACTTATTCCTTTTTTGATCGCACATCGTATACCTCCTGAGTGTCAATATTGGCGTGTGTACCTGTTGTGCCGAGAAATTGTAGATATTGTTCTAGCTCCAACGGTGAGAAGAGAGAACCTTCCTCTTTTAGATGTACTTGTGCAAGAATTTTTGACAGAGTTGAAAGCTGTATTTGGAAATGTTATTACACCGAAGTGCCATTATTTAATTCATTATTCTAGATTAATTTCAATGTTTGGGCCTCTTCGTTCTCTCTGGTGCATGAGGTTTGAAGGCAAACACCAATATTTTAAGAATATTGCAAGTAATTGTCGTAATTTCATTAATATAGCTTCCACTCTGAGCAACCGTCACCAGTTAAAACAATGCTGGGAGTTTTCTTCAAATAATTTCTTAGATGATTTTGAGAAGGTACCAAGAAGCAGTACTAGCACTCCATTTTGTTCTTTACCACTTACTCTCCAGTGTGCTCTAGAGCAATATTTTACTGATGTTTCTTTTAGTGAAGATAAAGTTATTCAACGTGTTTCAGAAGTAACCGTTAACAATGTCAAGTATGCCACACAAGATGTTTTTGTTTTGGATGTGTTGCATGGTGAGAGAATTCCTCTTTTTTTCCAAATGAAATACATTTTTAATGTGGACACTACATGGGTTTTTTGTGGAAAACTGATATATCCAAAGTATTTTAGCCAGCACTTTTATGCTTATTCAGTCAAATTTGACCTGGAATGGACTGTGATACAGCCTGGGGCAGAGCTAGATTTTAATGCCCTTGATATATATACAGTTGATGGTGATATCTTTGTGGCAATGAAATACTGTGTGTAAGAATTATTGTACAAATATTTTAGCACTTTCATGAATTGACTAATCTTTTGATGTTGTCTTTCTCTTTAAAGGATTAGTTCACCCCAAAATGAAATTTCCTAATAATATAGGGAACACTTAAACACAATGTAACTCCAAGTCAATCACACTTCTGTGGAATCAAACTGTCCACTTAGGAAGCAACACTGATTGACAATCAATTTCACATGCTGTTGGGCAAATGGAATAGACAACAGGTGGAAATTATAGGCAATTAGCAAGACACCCCCAATAAAGGAGTGGTTCTGCAGGTGGTGACCACAGACCACTTCTCAGCTCCTGTGCTTCCTGGCTGATGTTTTGGTCACTCTTGAATGCTGGCGGTGCTTTCACTCTAGTGGTAGCATGAGACGGAGTCTACAACCCACGCGAGTGGCTCAGGTAGTGCAGCTCATCCACGACGGCACATCAATGCAAGCTGTGGCAAGAAGGTTTGCTGTGTCTGTCAGCGTAGTGTCCAGAGCATGGAGGCGCTACCAGGAGACAGGCCAGGACATCAGGAGACGTGGAGGAGGCCGTAGGAGGGCAACAACCCAGCAGCAGTACACGCTACCTCTGCCTTTGTGCAAGGAGGAGCACTGCCAGAGCCCTGCCAAATGACCTCCAGCAGGCCACATGTGCATGTGTCTGCTCAAACAGTCAGAAACCGACTCCATGAGGGTGGTACGAGGGCCCGACGTCCACATGTGGGGGTTGTGCTTACAGCCCAGCACCGCGCAGGACGTTTGGCATTTGCCAGAGAACACCCAAGATTGGCAAATTCGTCACTGGCGCCCTGTGCTCTTCACAGATGAAAGCAGGTGCTTTCACAGTGCTTTTCACAATTCGCCACTGGCGCCCTGTGCTCTTCACAGATGTTGCAGGCAGCAGAACGTTCTCCACGGCGTCTCCAGACTCTGTCACGTCGGTCACATATGCGCCCTGTGATCTTCACAGATGAAGAAGGTTCACACTGAGCATGTGAAAGAGTCTGGAGACGCCGTGGAGAACGTTCTGCTGCCTGCAACATCTGTGAAGAGCACAGGTGCTTTCACAGTGCTTTTCACAATGCTTTTCACAATTCGCCACTGGCGCCCTGTGCTCTTCACAGATGTTGCAGGCAGCAGAACGTTCTCCACGGCGTCTCCAGACTCTTTCACATGCTCAGTGTGAACCTTCATCTGTGAAGATCACAGGGCGCATATGTGACCGACGTGACAGAGTCTGGAGACGCCGTGAAGAACGTTCTGCTGCCTGCAACATCTGTGAAGAGCACAGGGCGCCAGTGGCGAATTGTGAAAAGCACTGTGAAAGCACCTGTGCTCTTCACAGATGTTGCAGGCAGCAGAACGTTCTCCACGGCGTTTCCAGACTGTCACATGTGCTCAGTGTGAACCTGCTTTCATCTGTGAAGAGCACAGGGCGCCAGTGACGAATTTGCCAATCTTGGGTGTTCTCTGGCAAATGCCAAACGTCCTGCGCGGTGCTGGGCTGTAAGCACAACCCCCACATGTGGACGTCGGGCCCTCGTACCACCCTCATGGAGTCGGTTTCTGACTGTTTGAGCAGACACATGCACATGTGGCCTGCTGGAGGTCATTTGGCAGGGCTCTGGCAGTGCTCCTCCTTGCACAAAGGCGGAGGTAGCGTGTACTGCTGCTGGGTTGTTGCCCTCCTACGGCCTCCTCCACGTCTCCTGATGTCCTGGCCTGTCTCCTGGTAGCGCCTCCATGCTCTGGACACTACGCTGACAGACACAGCAAACCTTCTTGCCACAGCTTGCATTGATGTGCCGTCGTGGATGAGCTGCACTACCTGAGCCACTCGCGTGGGTTGTAGACTCCGTCTCATGCTACCACTAGAGTGAAAGCACCGCCAGCATTCAAGAGTGACCAAAACATCAGCCAGGAAGCACAGGAGCTGAGAAGTGGTCTGTGGTCACCACCTGCAGAACCACTCCTTTATTGGGGGTGTCTTGCTAATTGCCTATAATTTCCACCTGTTGTCTATTCCATTTGCCCAACAGCATGTGAAATTGATTGTTAATCAGTGTTGCATCCTAAATGGACAGTTTGATTCCACAGAAGTGTGATTGACTTGGAGTTACATTTTGTTTAAGTGTTCCCTATATTTTTTGAGCAGTGTAATTTACTCACCCCAATTCCATCCAAGATATCCATGTCTTTCTTTCCTCAGTGGGAGAGAAATTTTGTTTTTTGAGGAAAACATTTCTGGATTTTTTTTCTACCAATTGACTTCATTGGTTACCATCGTTTTTAAGTCCAAATCAATGCAGTTTCAAGAGTCTTTGAAGTGTTTAAACGGGCTGTACGAGATCACAGCTGGATATCTTGGATGGCATTGGGGTGAGAAAATTATTAGGAAATTTTCATTTTGGGGAGAAATAATCCGTTAAGCATACAATGAACACTCACAGTAGCTCATAGTAGTTTAAAGCGTTATGTTATGTTATGTTATGTTATGTTATGTTATGTTATGTTATGTTATGTTATGTTATGTTATGTTCTTGCACTGCAGTAAGTAATGCGTTCATAAAGTGATTCTGCAGTAATTAATGCATTCATAAAGTGATTCTCTAAAGTTGCTTAAGTGAAAAACTTTGTTTATTAAAGTTTATTGCAAACGAAGATTGTGGTGTGCGGTCGTTATTCTCTTTCCAGTATTTTAATTTTTACAGTTTAACTTCTTTTAAATCATTGATTGTGGGAAAACAAAACATTGCTTTCTTTTGCTCTCATTCTTTTCTATTAATCAAGGACATTTTTGCCACTTTATAGGTACAATGGCATCGTCGCTGGGGTGGTACCCCTAACGAGAACAAATTGGTACCATCTAATTGGGTACCTTTTTGTACCAGTGGATTAAGGTACAAATGTATTGCTAAGGTACCAAATTGTCTCTCAAAAGGTACAGTATAAAAGGGTACAACTCTGTACCTATGGTAAGGGTACCATTGCTGTACCTCGGGGGTACCACCTCAGCGACGAGCCATTTGTACCCTAGAAGGTACATATTTGTACCTAAAAGGCACAAACTGTAGGGGTACTTCTTTGTACCCATTAATATGGTACAAGTTTGTTCCCCTTGGTGGTACTGCCCCAGCGACGAGCATTTGTACCTTTTTTTTGTCTTTTCTGTACCTTTATTTCTGAGAGTGTAAGGTACAAAACGCTTGTCACTGGGGCAGTACCCTTAAAAGGACAAATTTGCACCTTATAAGGTACAATTTAGTCACGAGAGGTACATATTTGTCTTTGAAAGGTACATACTGCAAGGGTACTGATATGTACCCATGTATAAGGGTACAACGGGTGTACCCTTGAGGGTACTGCCCCAGTGACAAGCCGTTGTACCCCTAAAGGTACAAATTTTGCACATTTTTTCTGACAGTGTATGCTACTGTATCAATGTTTTTTTTAAACTGTGGTACGGATACCACTTTTGGCGCTCTTTTTAGTGATACTGAATTAACTGCTATAACCTAGACATTAACCTAGAAATTATTCTCTTGGCAGGCGTGATACTGTCATGTTTCTCTGTATAAACACAGTGATCTTTTCTAGTGATACTGAGTTAACTGCTATAACCTAGACATTAACTGTCATGTTTCTCTGTATAAACACAGTGATCTTTCTAGTGATACTGAGTTAACTACTATAACCTAGACATTAACTGTCATGTTTCTCTGTATAAACACAGTGATCTTTCTAGTGATACTGAGCTAACTGCTATAACCTAGACATTAACCTAGAAATTATTCTCTTGGCAGACGTGATACTGTCATGTTTCTCTGTGGGGCTATTTACACTTGGCCACTTCATGTGTTTTCTCAGATCGGATAGCTATCTGATTTATCAAAACGATTCCATTTACACCTGGTCACATAAATGTGTTTTTGCGAAACGGATTTAAATCCGATCTTCAATTCTCGCGCTATATGCAGATTTAATGGAGTGCACGTCACGAAAGCAACAGATATGAGCTGCATTTTTTTGATCATCAGCTAAAATTTACAAATCAAAGACAGCAATAAGAGAGAGCAGTAACAGCCCTGGTAAGATCATTTTGTTTCTTTAATTTTAATAAAGATGATGGTGTGTTAAGCACCTGCGACTTACTTTCACTTTGATTTGCGATAGTTTGCACGTTGGATTAATGAATAGATGCTCTGCTTCTCATCTGCGGTGACGCGCGTGTTCCAGTAGCGTCGTCATATCTGGCTATAACATTATATATTTCCTATAACACACTCTCACACGTTTATTTTTTAGCATTTTTGGGAGGAGTACAATTTACATATGTGGTTTCAACAACCAGATGCATTTACACTTGTCCAGTTTCGTCAGGAATGCGGCCCAGACCACCTCCTGAAGTGGTTTGAGCGATCGGATTCTCGAATGCGTTTCGGAGGGCATTTACACCTGGTCTTTTCACGATCGGATAGCTATCCGATCTGAGAAAACGCATGAAGTGGACAGGTGTAAACAGCCCCTGTATAAACACCGTAATCTTTCTAGTGATACTGAGTTAACTGCTATAACCTAGACATTAACCTAGAAATTAAATATCTCTATCTGTAAGCAATATGTAGTGCTTGATTATTGTCTATATGTAGTGCTTGATTATTGGCATTTTAATATACCATAAACCATTTAATAGTATTCCTGTTGATTGTATAGTTTAATATGTAACTACAAGAGTACTTGTAACAATATTTATAACAATGTTTTTTAGGTTTCTTGCCACTGGGGACTCATTCAGGACGATAGCGTCCAGCTACCGGGTTGGTGTCTCCACTGTGTGCCAGATCGTCGCCCAGGTAGTGACTGCCATCTGGGACTGCCTTGTGGAGGACTACATGGCTGTGCCCACCACCAAAGACTGGAGGTCCATCGCAGAGGGATTTCAGGAGCGGTGGAACTTCCCTCTGCGTTGGAGCGGTGGATGGGAAGCATGTGGTGCTGAAGGCACCCCCCAACTCAGGATCCCAGTTCCACAACTACAAGGAAACATTCTCCATCGTTCTCCTTGCAGTTGTGGATGCGAAGTATCGCTTCCGGGTGATCGATGTTGGGGGGTACGGCAGGATCATTGACGGTGGGATTCTGGCAAACTCTGCCTTCGGACAGGCTCTCCGGGCTGGCACTCTTCATCTGCCTCCTGACCACCCTCTACCTGGTACTGAAGAAAGAGGACCCCAGCCCCATGTCTTCGTGGCTGATGAGGCGTTCCCGCTGCGGAGGAACCTCATGCGGCCCTTCCCTGGACGCACGCTTCCTTCAGAGAGGCGTGTCTGTCTTCAATTACCGCCTCTCCAGAGCCAGGCTGGTGGTTTAGAACGCCTTTGGCATCCTCTCCTCACAGTGGAGGATGTACCGCCGCCTCATCGAGGTCCACCCTGAAGTTGCGGAGAAGTGTGTGAAGGCGACGTGTGTTCTCCACAACTTCATGCGGTATTCAGAAGGGAGAGAGGCACCTGCTGTGAGGGGCGCGGGGCATGCTGGAGAGGAGCCGCTGTCAGGTCTGGGTCGAGTTGCAGCCAACAACTCCTCCAGAGAGGCACTCCAGGTGAGGGAGGTTTTCATGGAACACTTCTCGGCGGAGGGAGCAGTACCATGGCAGCCGACGGAGTAGCATTTGAAGTCCTCCTCATGACTTCCCCAAAACGGCTCTTTTAAGAGCCACCCACAAACCTATAAAGAGCATGTTTTTCTAAAAACAGTTTACAATTTTACAAGTTTACAATTTTTTACAATACAATTTAGTATTTTTTTTTCCAGGTTGTCAGCCTCAGTTCCAGGCTGTCAGGTCCACAACATGCACATGTATTAAGTTTAAACTCTGACTAACCTTTTCAAAATTACAGGTTTTCCATGTTTGTATACAAGGTAAAATGATTTATATTTTAATAAATAAATGGAGCCAGCCTCCAAAAGTAATGAACCTTTCTTCTTTTTTTTTGTTGGTTGTCTTTACATTACAATGATGTTTCATATAATCTATATTTAGATATTGGAATAAATAACATTAAATACTAAATTAATACATCTCGTATATTAAAAAACAAGTTATGTGACACAAGATTTGCTTTGTTGTGCATAGAACCACACCAGGCATTTAGTCAGATTGTAAAATAATTTATTAAGGCCAATTATATAAAATAAATAATACAAACAGAAAAAAATTGTAGAGACATGAATAAAAAGGACCTCGCTTGGAAGCTGGAAAAGCCCCAGGGAACAGCATGTAGGAGAAGAGGAAGGAGGGCATTCTGCGTTTCCTGCGTTGTTGGAGGTCGCGTCGGAGGTTGTGACAGGAGCGCAAGAAGTCGCTGCTCCACCTCCGACGGACCATCCGGTGACCGCTCACGGGGCCGCCAACGAGCTCTCCTCCTCTGTTGGCCTGTGAAAATAAAAAAATAGAAATTTAAACAACAGAATTGTCTGGATATTGTGAGAATAATAATAACTGTGCCTGTGTGAGTGACATATAAAATGTATGCAGATGATTGGTTGCATAGACTGCAATGGATTTGTGTCTGCATTTACAAAAAACAATGATTATTAGTAAGGGGACTAATGTTTTGTGCATGTAACATGTTGAAATATTGTTTGTACTATTGCCTTCACACACCTCTAGGTTCAGCAGCAGGGGCTGAGGGACCAGGGACTGGGGAGACAGGAGAAGAAGGGGGGTTCTTTGACCACCCTCTCTCTGATATGGCTCTGTCAAGACAATATTAAATGTTAATACGACACATTGGTAACAATACTCAGAAAGATTAAATTTTTTCATCTGTAAACATGACAACATATATGCCTTGGGGGTCGAGGAATCCCAAGATCTGAGAAAACTTCCACCTCTTCCCAGACCCTGCTGCCGACCCACTCCTCTTCTCCATCTCCCTCCTCTTCTCATGATGTTTTATTAACAAAGTTCGGGAGGAGCACGTTCAAATAATCAAGCAAGCAATCAATCAACTCATCAAACAATTACCATGTCTACCCTATCAGCATGAGAGGAAGCATATATATATTCACTCTGTCAACTCACCTAACATTCCTTGACAGTTTTCAGCATCCCTCCACCACCCCGACTCCTCACTCTTGGCTTGTTCTTTCATAGCCAGGAATACGGGGGGAGTACTCTGGGTTCGGGCCAAATACCGAGCCCGGAGCCCTCTCCTCGGACAGCACGCCAAATACGCATTTATTCTATCTGACTTATTTGTAAGTGTGAACTCGTGAACTTCAGGTACGTGTCCCTGAGGCTTTTCCACTTTTTGCGGCAGACATCCTCTGAATAAACACATTATCTTGTTAGTGAAAAGTAGTTGTATATTTGCGGGAAAATAGTTGTAAACTAGCAGCACGGCAGCTTGCTAACTGATTAGTAGGTCAATAACGTGACTCATAAGTGAAATTTGTAACATTAAGTTACATCACAGTGAAGGTTTAAAAATTAATTTAAACAACAGAATTGTCTGGATATAACAGACCTATACATAGAAAAACATGAAAATTAACAGTAGCTAAAAAGTGAGAAAATAGTTGTAAACTAGCAGCACGGCAGCTTGCTAGCTGGTTAAGTTAGTAGGTCAATAACGTGACTCAAAAGTTAAATTTGTATATCTTACAACTTACCAGGTTGTACAATCTCCTCACTAATTTTCTTCCAAGCGAGGTCCTTTTTGTTCCTGTCTCTATAAAAGTACGAACTTGAGTCATACAACTCTGGGTGACCACTCACAGCAAGAATCAGTTTCTCCTCCATTTGGAATGAATGACTTCGAGCGGGAGTTTGTAATGCTATGTCACTTTATGCCACGTGAAGCAAGCAGGCTCCTGATTGGTTAACGCGGCACGAATTGACGCAGAAGTTCAGATTTTTCAACTCGGGCGGCAGATGCGAATTCGCGTCAAACGCGTGAATGCACAAAAAGCACTAATAAAATCATTTGCGCGTAATGGGCCTTTCACACAGGACGCGGTATGCGCAGCGCTTGCCGCTGGGTTCAGCGTTGCCCTTCAGATACAACGCGATTTGCGCTGCGCTGCGGTGTTGGCGGAGTTTTAAAAACTTTTAGCGGGAGCTCTATTGTCTGTTGTTCCTCCTTTCGGTCAGCAGCAAACATGTATCTGTCCCGTTGTAAGAAGCGAGCGATAGCGCTAGTCCTGCTGATGAGAATTAAAAGAGAAGCAAGGAAGAAGAGGCATTGTGCCAGAGGTGTCCAAGGCCATTTGGGATAGCCTGGTTGATGAGTTTCTGCCTGTACCGAAGACTGCTGATTGGCAAAAAGCACTAATAAAATCATTTGCGCGTAATGGGCCTTTCACACAGGACGCGGTATGCGCAGCGCTTGCCGCTGGGTTCAGCGTTGCCCTTCAGATACAACGCGATTTGCGCTGCGCTGCGGTGTTGGCGGAGTTTTAAAAACTTTTAGCGGGAGCTCTATTGTCTGTTGTTCCTCCTTTCGGTCAGCAGCAAACATGTATCTGTCCCGTTGTAAGAAGCGAGCGATAGCGCTAGTCCTGCTGATGAGAATTAAAAGAGAAGCAAGGAAGAAGAGGCATTGTGCCAGAGGTGTCCAAGGCCATTTGGGATAGCCTGGTTGATGAGTTTCTGCCTGTACCGAAGACTGCTGATTGGCAGGAGATCGCCACTGGATTCAAGGAGAGGTGGAACTTCCCCAACTGTGTGGGTGCAATAGGCGGATCTTTTGTGACGTCATTGTTTATGTTTGCCGCGTTGCATCACGGGAATCGTGTGGCAGGAAACACCGCTAGATACCTGTAATTTGACTGTTTTGCACGTTTGGAGGAGGATTTAGAGAAGAGGATGGTTCACTCTTGCTGTGTGGTCGATTGTACGGCTCGTTGGGGGCCTGATAAAAAGTTTTTTCGAATTTCCTCCGAAAAGGATTGCGAAAAACGAAAGAAATGGTTGCGTGCAATTAGGCGATTGAACCTGGACGCTCCGAAGCCTGGATTCCTAACGTTACTGATCGAGTTTGTGAGGCTAATTTTGTTCATGGTAGGCCTAAGTCTTAGTGACTATGTATTTATAGAAGATTGAATAAAATAAAAAATAATAAATAAAACTGAGTCAAATCAACCGAGTCATATGTTTTCGCGTTCTGATTCAGGTGTCCCAAACCGCGATCCACAGCACCCAGACTACCGTATTTTCCGCACTATAAGCAGAGGCGCACCTTCAATGAATGGCCTATTTTATAACTGTTTTCATATACAGGGCGCACCGGATTATAAAGCGCATAGAATAGAAGATACTGCAGTCAAATGTTTGACTGGGTTTGCGTTATGCAATGGTCACCAACCTTTTCAAGCTTATAAGATCACATCCAAGTCCAAATGTAAACCAAGATCTTCCACTTGCAAAAAAAATATGAAAAAAAAACAAGTGGCTGAGCTGTAAAACCTTGTTTATACTCGACGCGTCCGCATGAGCGCGAAGGTAATAAAAAAAACTAATATCCGTCTGCTCGGGCAGATTCGGCTTAACAGCGCGCGCGCCCCCGCAGATGCACGACTTTGAGCCGAATCTGCCCGAGCAGACGGATATTAGTACATCTCATCATCACCCAGTTTGAGCGTCTAAATCAGTTGTATGGTCTGGTGTTCAGTCTAAAACAAAACAGTTGCGTCAAGTATAAATGCCTCGACTGTTTGGGGAGTTGCACGCACAGTCAGCGGAGATCTCATATGGGCTTTGAATAACTTCGATTTTGTCACCAATACAAATTTTGAGCTTCTCTCCAAACCTCCTCCGGTCTTCAGATGTTAAAGTGCTTATATATTGTGGATTTTGCCCGCTAACTCTCTTGAAAGTGCTCGTCGCGTCTTTACAGCCCGCAATACTGTTTGATTTGTTGCCACACAACCACTCGCGCATGCGTACAAAGATGTCGACAAAGATCCTCCTATAGATGGGAAGCATGTGGTATTCCAGGCACCACATAATTCAGGCTCCCAGTACTTCAACTACAAGGGTACATATTCTATTGTACTTCTGGCGGTTGTGGATGCAAGGTATCTTTTTAGGGTAGAGGATGTTGGAGCTTTTGGTCGGTGACAGAGGGACCCTTGCTGCCTCTGCTTTTGGACAAGCACTACGGGAAGATAAGCTCCATCTCCCAGAAGATGCTCCTCTCCCAGGCGCTGATCACCTGGGGCCCATGCCTTATGTCTTTGTGGATGATGAGGCTTTTCCCCTTAGGTAAGTTATATTTGATTACATATTATATATATTTATATATATATATATATATATATATATATATTAGAGGTATATTAATTCACAAAACAGGAGAATCTACCACCGGGTGATTGGAGTGAGCTCTGCAAATGTGGATGCAATTGTGAAAGCAACAGTGGTCCTTCATAACTTCCAGAGGTGGAACTCCACAGTAGAAGTCCCAGTAGATGAACATCACATCCCTGCACTTACACATGGAAGGAGAGAAGGCACCAACAACTCCACCCAAGAGGCCGTAGCTGTACGAGAGTCCTTCAACAGCTACTTTTCCTCTGCCACTGGTGAAGTGCCCTGGCAACACAACCTAGACTGCTGATGTGCTCACCTGTCGTCTTTGCATCCCATCAACATAAAACAAAGGCTCTTTTAAGAGCCACTCACTTATTTTTAAACCGCAATATCTGAATCAAAACAAGAATCATAAAGTCAGCTCTTTTTTAGAATATAACATTTATTCAAAATCAAAACATTAAATCTGAAACTAAGGAACAAATTTTATATAGATAACCTCTTGAATCAAAAAATGAATCATGAAGTCAGCTCTTTTTTTAGAATAAGACATTTATTCAAAACATTAAATCTGAAACTAAGGAACAAATTTTATATAGATAACCTCTTGATGCAAAAAAAAACGAATCATGAAGTCAGCTCTTTTTTAGAATATAACATTTATTCAAAACATGAAATCTGAAACTAAGGAACACATTTTATATAAATAACATCTGAATAAAACAAAAATCAGGAACTCAGCAATTTTTTTAGAATAAAATACATTTATTCAAAACATTAAACATGAAATTAAGGAACAAATTTTTTATATATAATATCTAAATTAAAACAAGAATCATGAAGTCAGCTCTTTTTTAGAATATAACATTTATTCAAAACATTAAACATGAAATTAAGTAACAAATTTTCTATATATAATATCTAAATTAAAACAAGAATCATGAAGTCAGCTCTTTTTTAGAATATAACATTTATTCAAAACATTAAACCTGAAACTAAGGAACACATTTTATATAAATAACGTCTAAATAAAACAAAAATCAGGAACTCAGCTATTTTTTTTAGCATTTATCTCAGGAAAAGTCAGCCCTATGTAAAGTAGTGAGGAACTCTATTTTAACTTCACTCCTTTTTTCAAGTGACAGGTTTCTGAGACGTGGTGCCACACTCAACAGAAAAAGCTCCTCCTCATCTGCAGACTGATTGAGAACATTCATCAGCTGGTTCTCAAATTCATCATTCTGCCCCTTCCTTTTTTTGTTCCTCGTCGATCCCTGTGGTGCTGGCGTAGCCCGTGGAGTGCTGGGTGCTGCAGGCACATGTGATGCATGAGGTGCCGAGGTAGATGGTGGCCCCCAGGACACATCAGGAGGGTCAGACAGAGTCTCAGAAGACTCAACAGCCAGAACTGCAGGGGTAGACAGGGTACTGGGAGATACACCAGTCAGGTAAAGGGTCAAGGTTTCAGTTAGGTCACCAGGTGGTGATGACTGAGGAGCCAGGGGTGATGCGGTAACCTGGGAGCAGGTCAATCTCTCTTCTAGGGATTGGGTCATATTAGATGAAGTGGCCCTCTCTTTCACATGAGGCTCCAAAACTCATTATGGAGAAATACCTCCATGTGGTCTTCTGTTCTGCCCCTGCACCACTCTTCTTCTCCCTCATAGCCTTTCTCTCCTTTATAAACCTGTCCCTGAGATTTTTCCATCTCTTTTTACACTCATCCTCTAATTTGAGAAAGGATTTCAACTTTTTTAATAACACATTTGAAAACTATACCTCTACTCCACGTAATTTAACTGGTGTAGAGTTCATTCATGGGGGACACATATTAAAAAACTGTTTACACACATTGCCTACCTACAAGTTACCTGACAGTTAAAACACAATTATTTTTTAATGTAAATGTAAATTTTTTAATGTAAATCTGTCTGTCTATGATATTTAATTTTATCAATCAATAAATTCCACTAGAAACAAACCTTGTTGTATTATTTTATTTTAATTTAATACTGTGCAGCTGCTTTGATACAATCTGTATTGTGAAAAGCGCTATACAAATATACTTGACTTGACTATGAGACGATCGTTAATACCATACGATGTCTTAATATAATTCACTTTACAGTTCAGGAGGAAAAAAGGCTTTTAATAAACAGAGTAAAATTACTATTTTTTTTTTTATTAATTTTTGTAAAAAAAAAAAAAAAAACTATTATTCTGTTATAAAAATACATGTTGTTGCCTGGGGACTCTGCAGACCCCAAAGATCACTAGTGTCACCCCAAATGAAAAATGTCAGGGTGTTAAGTTCACATGGCTTCAGACTTTAAGAGGTTAGCAGCACCAGAGCCACTGAGTTCTACATAAAGTATTTGGCAGCAGTTTGGGGCTGACGATAAAGTACTTAGCTTAATTTGTGGTGTAGATTAAATTAACTTAAATCATTATGAATGATAATAATTAAATATTTATTCAAACTTGTGTGTATGGTTGTGTGTATGGTCGTGTTGAGGTAAGATTGTGGTGTGTATGGTGTAGGTGTTATGCCACAGAGCTACCAGGAAAGTACAGCAGCAGCCTCAGCAGCAGGAAGGACGGAGGAGTGACACAAACAGCGAGAGCAGCAGCGGCAGTAAGACATAAAAGACTGCAAGGTAAAGTGAGTAGTAATAAGAATGAATGCAGAGTGAATGTCCTTTCCAAGGATCGCCACCTTGACGTGGTGGAAAGGCTTGTGTGTTCCTGATCCCAAGAGTAAGTCATTCTGGTGCTTTTTCCACGGGTTTGGCTTGCTCAAGGGTGAGGTTCCAGACTAAGTGCGATCCAAATGGGCAATAACTGACTGAAGGTATATTTTAAATATAATTACTTGATTTTGTCTGTTTTGGTCATTTTATAATAAAATATTGTGTGGCTGTCACATGCAAAACGATCCATTATCAATTTCTGTCAGGCTTGGGAAACATTTTTAAAATAACATTTATCATAAAGCTTAGAAACATACAACATGCATAACTGTGAATAATATAAACATCTTTGGTTGGTCACTTTCTTGACTATTTTCGCCCTAGCAAAACATGGATGTATGTACCGAAGTAGAATTCATAAGCTTTAGCCTTGATTTCTTGGATCAGCTCATCATCTCTCCATACTCTCTCCACGGTGAAGTCACTCCTTGTATCCGTCACCAGATCACACCAAGCTAAGCCAGTGACCATCAGCTGACCCTAGACTTGCCAGTGGTAGGTGTGTTTTTTGTTTTGTTTTGCTTGACCCCCAATAATATTGGTGTGTGATGCCTCTCCAATGTCGTTCACATCAGGGCACTTAACCTCAACTAGGCCATAGGGAGGTTCTTCGTTTGGGTCCACCACTTTACCATCTGGACTGGCACCGAGGTGTGGAGCATCGGGGTGGATGATGAGACCGCATGGAAGAACGTTAACTTCAAACGTCTCAGCATAGCGGCGAAGAACCTCTGGCTCAAGCTCCATTCCTCTACGCATTGCTTTGGTCTGGGGGGACCTTTAATGATCCGGCCAGCAAGTGTCTTTGCTGTGGACTCTGATCTGACATGAGCAGCTTCATGGAACTTGCTTGCTGTAAGACGGAGGCGACGCATGCTAAACCAGAGTGGGCTTTTGGATTGACCCCTTGTTCCCTCCTCAACGATCCCTGATATCTCAGGGGTCACAGACTCTGCATATGCAGTAGTTCAGCCCAGCTACCAGGGACAAAATTAAATTGTGGAAGTGTGTATTATCGGACAGGTAATGGGGGGAATTGTGGAGCATGTGGATGAATAAACACATCCTTTGGTATCACAGCTGGACACTGATAAGACAGCAGTGAACCTTTTGGGACCTCTCCAAATTTAGAGGACACCATGCTTACAGCAGACATTCCATCAATAATTTTGGCTATAAGCGGTTGTGGTCGAAGGGAGATGAGGGATGCTGCTCCAGCAATCATGTCTTTGTCAGGCAAAGGTCCTTAAACAAAAATGTTCATGCTTCAGTGTGTTAATTCTTATCTAATGTGAATATGTATTGTATTAGTATTTGGAGATTACCTCCATATGCTCTGTACAGAGTAGACTGCACACAGCTCCTACCAGAGGCTTTTGGCTTGCGCACTACAAGCTCATCCACTGGTTCAGGAGTGATGCCCTGACAAAACATGTATATATTGCACTTGATTGTAATCTGTTTTTTTTTTGTTACCTGGGTGCGTGGCCTATGCCAGGTCTGCTGTTTGCTTGTGCAAGCAAGGGCAGCTGGAACATTTTTGGTTCCTAATGTACTGTAATGTGCTCTCTGGTAAAGTAGTGCTACCAGGTGGTTGCACAAACTTCTTCCAGCAGCACTAGTACAAGTATAAGCTGCCATTTGAGGTGGATAGTTGGATTCAAGCATGATCTGAAGAAAGTGATAGAAAGACTCATATATTTCACATCTTCATTTAACCTTTGTGTGTTGTTCATTTAGGGTGTACATTGTTTTTTTGGGGGGTCTCTAGAGACACTAAAATATGTTTTTGTAACATGATTTTTTTTAACGTAATATCGCTTACTGCATTAATGTTTTTAGTCTAAAATTTGTTTATTATTATTTATTTGCCTTAATTTCATTATTTTCATGTTTAGATAAAACAGCGAAGTTAAATTAAATTCACTGGAAAGATGTACAATTCTTAGTTTCATTCATGGTGGTAACATGAAAATGAGCCATAATCTAGTGTAATTCATTCTGCACTCTCCTGGACTAAATAACATTGAATTATTTTTTTTTTTTTTGAAATCACACATACAATCAGACATCATTTCAATTTATTTATTGATTTTGTGGGTAAAGATATAGTAAGTGTGAGATTAGTCATCAAGTGTAATGCAATTTAAATGAATGGAATGTTTTTTTAACAGTGTCTATAGCTGCTGTTGCTAATTGATACTGAGACAAGTAATACATTAGAATTTATCTGTTTATCAGAAAATATACCATTCATCATTAGCTAAATCCAGTAAGTTATGTATTTACCTCAAGCTGATGTGGTTCCTCCCGCTTTCTTAATGACCTATAACATCTGGCCCTAATTACCACTGTCCCTGCAATAATATTTGAGACTGAAGTGTCCAAATACACACATACACACATCATGGTTAAAACGTACTCGGTTACTAACGTAACCTCGGTTCTCTCTAGAAGAGGGAACGAGTACTGCGTTTTTTCAAAACGCTACGGGAAAAGTCTCTTTTCACGAAACACTGAAGCAAAAAATTATCCTTTAATTTTCATATATGTAAAACGCGTTGCGGCAGCAGCAGACAGCTATGGCGAGACGGCTTGCTCGCTCATTGGCTGCTCTGCGGCAACTGCTTAAGCCAATCGAGCGAGGCCTGGGATGACATCAGGCCAATGAGGGCGCTTCGCGCCCTCCTTGCCACTTCCCGCCGAAACGGGCGTGGCTTACCTCTATAAAAGGAGCTCGAGAAGGCTGACTCACTTGATTTTGATCGCCGAAGCGAACCAGAGTGAACCGTACGCACGGCAGAGAACGCAGTACTCGTTCCCTCTTCTAGAGAGAACCGAGGTTACGTTAGTAACCGAGTACGTTCTCTTACGAGAGTCCTCTCGTACTGCGTTTTTTCAAAACGCTACGGGAACCCCTTGCAAAACGCCGTGCGTGCTGGGATAAAAACACTGATCACCGGAAGCTTTTTCAGGCATACAGTGCATAATCACCAGATTGACTCACACAGAGTCAGGGAATAAGGGTGAGAGCCTTAAATCCCTATATTTCAGCGTCACGGAAAAACATGTCCACAGACGCAAGTATAATTATCACATAGACAGGGTAGGGAACCTGAACTAATGTGGAAAGTGTGGGTCTTACACAGTTCTGCCCAAGATAGTCGGTAGCGCATTGCGCATGAGTTTCAGCGGTCTGATTAGACGGCTGAACAGATTACACCGACAAAAGCTTAGCCTGCAAGGCGGGAACCTCTAGGTTATAAAACCTGATAAATGTAGACGGCGAGGCCCAACCTGCCGCCGTACATATATCCTGTAGGGAAATCCCGCTGGACCAAGCCCACGAAGAAGCAACGCTTCTCGTAGAGTGCGCTCTGACTCCCAGAGGGCATGGAATGCCCTTGGCAGTATAAGCCAGCGCTATGGCGTCAACTATCCATCTGGATAGACTTTGTTTCGAAACAGCCATTCCTTTGGAACGTCCGCTGAACGAGACAAAGAGTTGCTCTGTCTGTCTGAAGACAGCAGAGCGGGACATATAAGCTCTTAAAGCCCTAACAGGGCAAAGAAAACTCGAGTCCCCTTCCTCACTCGATGCCGGCAGGGCAGCCAGGGATATAACCTGAGCCCGAAAAGGCGTGTTGAGGGATTTCGGCACATAGCCATGCTTAGGTTTGAGTATGACTTTAGAGTCATTAGGACCAAACTCCAAGCACGCCGGGCTCACAGAGAGCGCGTGCAGGTCGCCTATGCGCTTCACTGAAGCGAGAGCCATCAAAAACACTGTTTTGAAAGACAAATGTTTGAGGCTAATAGACTGGATAGGCTCGAAAGGGGCACCTTTCATGGCCGCTAGGACCGTAGAAAGGTCCCACAAAGGAACTGAAGGAGGTCTGGGTGGATTCAGTCTCCTAGCTCCCCTGAGGAAGCGGATGACTAAATCATTCCTTCCCAGCGACTGACCCAGCGTTAAACCAGAGAACGCTGAAATAGCCGCCACATACACTTTGAGCGTGGAAGGGGATCTGCCCTTATCCAACAGCTCTTGTAGGAAGGAGAGAACCTCCGTTACCTCACATTCGAGGGGTGAAATGCTCCGGGCTGCACACCAGCCGGAGAAAACCGACCACTTCGAAGCATAAAGCCGCCGTGTCGACGGTGCTCTAGCCTGAGTGATGGTATTCACGACTCCCTCTGTGAGACCAACGGGTATCCGTTGAGCACCCACACATGAAGGGACCACAGTTCCGGGTGTGGGTGCCAAATCGAGCCCCCGGCCTGCGAGAGGAGATCTCTCCTCAACGGCAGCGGCCATGGAGCGATATCTGCCAACTGCATCAGAACTGGGAACCATGTTTGGTTCTCCCAGAACGGAGCTACAAGCAGGACTGGGCATTTCGTTTCCCTGACCCGTTCCAGCACCTGTGGCAGGAGGGAGACGGGGGGAAAAGCGTATAACGGGCAGCGCGGCCACCTCCGGGACAGCGCGCTGTCGGTCTTTGAAAAGAACGCGGGGCAGTGCGCGTTTTCGCGGGACGCGAAAAGGTCCACCTCCGCTCTGCCGAATCTCTCCCACAACAGCCGGACTGTTTGTGGGTGTAGAGACCATTCGCCCGGGGGAACATTGTTCCTGGACAGTCTGTCTGGGCCCACATTCTGAAGCCCAGGTACATGCACTGCTCTCAGCGAGCGTAAGTTGTGCTGAGCCCATAGTAGGAGGCGCTTTGCCAGCCTGTACAGGGATATGGATTTCAGACCGCCCTGGCGATTTATGTAGGACACCACAGCCATGTTGTCCGAACGGACTATGACGTGTTCGTCCTTGATGCGGGGACAAAAACGCGTCATCGCGTTGTGCACTGCCAGCATTTCTAGGCAGTTTATGTGTAGGAGCTTTTCTCGTTCCGACCACAGGCCGAAGAACGGTCTGCCCTCGAGCAGAGCTCCCCATCCCGAGGTGGATGCGTCTGTCGACACCATCCTCACTCTCGAGGAAGTCCCCAGGCTTACACCTGATTGGTACCAGTCGTCCGCCGTCCAAGGCGCCAGGGCTGAAACACAGCTCTGATCGACCTTGAGGCGTAATCGACCGGTCGCCCACGCTCTGCGCGGTACCCGCGTTTTCAACCAGAACTGCAGCGGGCGCATGCGGAGCAAGCCCAGCCGGAGAACTGACGATGCTGAAGCCATGAGACCCAGCATCTTTTGAAACTTCCTGAGCGGGGTGACAGCGCCGCGGCGGAAAGACCTCGCCGCGCGCTGAATGATCAACACGCGCTGTGGTGACAGCCGCGCTGTCATAGACTGTGAGTCCAGAACGACGCCCAAGAACAAAATCGCTTGACTGGGGTTCAACGAACTCTTTGTCCAGTTGACTGTGATACCAAGATTCTCGAGGTGATCGAGTAAAATGGTTCTGTGCTCCACGAGCTGTGATCGTGATTGAGCTAGGATCAACCAGTCGTCCAAATAGTTCAGCACTCGCATGCCTCTGAGTCTGAGAGGAGCGAGCGCTGCGTCCATGCATTTCGTAAATGTACGGGGTGCTAGGGACAAGCCGAATGGCAGGACTGTATACTGGTATGTCTGACCCTCGAAGGCGAATCTCAAGTATCGCCTGTGGTGTGACGCTATTTGTATTTGAAAATACGCGTCCTTCAGATCTATTGACATGAACCAGTCTTCTCGGCGAACGTGCGCGAGAATTCTGCTGGTTGTGAGCATTTTGAAACTGCGTTTCACCAATACTCTGTTCAGCCGTCTTAGATCCAGTATGGGTCTGATACCGCCGTCCTTTTTGGGGACTAGAAAGTATCTGCTGTATAGCCCTCCTTCGCTTAGAGCTGGGGGAACGCGCTCTATCGCCCCTTTGCTTATCAGTTTTGATATTTCGGCTCGAAGTAGGTGAGCTACTTCCAACGAGACCGTAGTTTCGACGCGCGCTATGAAGCGGGGAGGGCGTCGACAAAACTGTAGCGAGAAGCCTCTCTTTATAATGCCTAGCACCCAGTCCGAAACCCCTGGGAGCGCTGCCCATGCTTCTGCATGGCTGGCTAGGGGCTGGATACGGAGCGCGCTCTGATCGCCGTGCGACAGAGGTGCTTCGGGGGATACAAACATAGGCGTTATGCCTGTGGCATTTGAGGCGGGGCGCGCGCTTAATACAGCGGGCGAGATGCTCGTCCTCGACCTTACTACAGTGCTTGGCTGAGTGAGGGAGGACTGAGAAAGTCTCATAGGACCCATGTGAGCGAGTAGATGTGGGCTGGGAGCGGGCACATTTACTGCTTTGGGCGCGGCGTCTGCCTGAGCAGAGCGCGCGCTCACAGTTCGCGCGGCGTCTGCCTGAGCAGAGCGCGCGCTCACAGTTCTCGTTTTTACAGAGAGCCTGTGATGTGTTAGACATAGTGTTCGTGGGCACTGGGAAGTGGGCACTCTCACTATGCTGGAAGCGCAACCGACCTGAGTCGATTTTATGTGCGCGGGCCCTACGTGTAGGGCTGTGCTTATGTGTAGTGATGGGCACTGAGGAGTGGGCATCGAGACTACATTTATAGCACCATCGGCCGTGGCCGGGACACCAGAAAACACACTCTTTTCGAGATTTATCTGGGTAGCCGTGAGAACGGCTTTTGCGTGCAGGCAAGCGGGCGGCAGTGCAGGCTTGTTCTCTGCAGAAAACACTGGAACAGTCGCAAACCTTGGGACTGAAACAGCGGGGCGCTTGGGTGGGAGGCCGGCCGCAACGGGACTCACACACCTGCGCTTTCCTAGGCTTGCTAGGACTTCTTCGGCACTTCTGGTTTTACCACAATCCTCGATCGCGGCCCGCGCGAAGAGGGGCGCCGGGCGCTGGACCGAGAGCGGGGCCTCGAGCTGCGCTGTTGTGGCTGCTGCGAAGAGGCGGCCGAAGGCGGGGGCTGAGGCTGAGAGCTCCGCGGGGTACGTTTGTCACGAGCCGCTGCAGAACCGGAGCGCTTCGGTAGGAAGTGCTTGAAGGCTTGAGACGCTTTCTGGGCCTCGGTAAATCTCTCCACGAACTCGGAGAGAGAAGAACCGAAAAGGCCGGTGGAAGACAGCGGGGCATCGAGAAACGCAGTGCGCTCGGAATCGGCCATCTCCGTGAGCGTCAGCCATAAGTGCCTCTCAGCGACAGTGGCGGAAGCCATACACCGTCCCATGGCTTGTGCGGCGGCTTTAGTAGCTCGGAGCGTGAGATCTGAAGCGCTCCTTAGATCCGCGATGCAGATAGCGTCAGGTCCCATCTCGTCCAGCTTACGGAGGAGATCACCCTGGTAAATCTGCAGCGTAGCCATGGTGTGTAGCGATGACGCGGCCTGCCCAGCGGCGGAGAAGATTCGCGCGAGCAGCGTCGACGTCATGCGGCAGGCTTTGGAAGGCAACACCGGTTTAGTCCGCCGTCCAGCAGAGGGCGGGCAAAGGTGGGTCGCTATCGCCTGTTCCACCGGCGGAAGAGAGAGGTAGCCTCGGTCACTGGCATTATCCAGAGAGGAAAACGCGGGTGACACAGATGAGCGCGTCCGCGCAGAGTAGGGCGCGTTCCAAGCCTTCGCAACTTCTTCGTGTAACTCAGGAAGAAAAGGAGCGGGCTTAGATTCCGGAGAAGTGCGCTCACCAGGGAGGAAACTACCATCCAGCCGGGTTCGAGAGGGGGGCTCCGGTGCAGACCACTCGAGGCCGAGGCTCGCCGCGGCCAGTGCGAGTACCCGCATGAGCTCCGTCTCAATGTTGGCTCTCGTTGAGGGCTTGCGGGCAGGGGGCGCGAGATCCTCAAAGCTCGCCCAATCCTCGCTGCCTGAAGCTAGCAGAGAGCAGGAATCCTTCTCCCCCGACGCGGCCTCTGAACCGACTTCCTCTGATGAAGCGGCGGCGGACTGCGGGCGCTGAGCATCAGGAAGTGATTCGAGAGAGGCCGGAGAAGCTGGCGGGCGAACCGGCGAGCTTGGTCGGGCTGGAGCGGGTTCCGGGACCCGCTGCGAGCGGCGCTTTTTACGGCGCGGCATCGCGGCGGTGAATGCAGGCTTGGAAAAGGATGCCAGGCGAGTCCTCAGAGTCACCATTGGCAAGAGCTCGCAGTGAGGGCATCCGCCGTCAGCGAGCGCGAGCGCTGCATGGTCCTCACCCAGGCAGGAAACACAGATGACGTGCTTGTCTCCCTCGGTGAGTGGGGCTCGGCACGAGCCGCAGGAAGGCATCTTGAAAAAGACGCAGCTCTCTTAGGGGTGAGTGTTGCGAAGAACACACACACACACACACACAGAAAGCAATAATATGAAAGGATATAGGCGTCGGAAAGCGCAGCAGGTACGGCTGTAGAAGGCGGCGTTGGCCAGCGGCTTCGAGGGCTCGTCCCGCTGATGTGCTTGCCTCAACGACGCTGCTTCCGTGATCCAGCGATGCGTGCGCTTCGCTGAAGAGATTAAAATCAAGTGAGTCAGCCTTCTCGAGCTCCTTTTATAGAGGTAAGCCACGCCCGTTTCGGCGGGAAGTGGCAAGGAGGGCGCAAAGCGCCCTCATTGGCCTGATGTCATCCCAGGCCTCGCTCGATTGGCTTAAGCAGTTGCCGCAGAGCAGCCAATGAGCGAGCAAGCCGTCTCGCCATAGCTGTCTGCTGCTGCCGCAACGCGTTTTACATATATGAAAATTAAAGGATAATTTTTTGCTTCAGTGTTTCGTGAAAAGAGACTTTTCCCGTAGCGTTTTGAAAAAACGCAGTACGAGAGGACTCTCGTAAGAGAACTGATTTTGTTTTATTACACCGCTTTGAAATGATCCATTAAATCAACTAAAGATAAATTGTAAATTGGCTATCGTAAATATAACATACCTTGGTAATCAAAAATAAATTGCTCAAAAAAGAATTTGTACCCTTTGTCCAATTTTGATCTTTTCACATCTCCCTGAAAACTGTCAACAAAATGGACAACATCTGATATATGTACTTTTGGCTAATACATGAATGACTGAGAGAAAACGCGCTGTTCACAGTCCATTTTAAAAACGAATGGCGATCGTAGCGGGCGCATAGACAGTATGAGCAGGCGGTGGCACGACCGGAAGTATCGCTACCCTACTTCCGATCACGGCCGCCATCTTGTGAAATAGGCCTATCTTTAAACGGACTTTGGACTTCTTGTTTAATGTTGTTGAACAGAGGTAAGTTATTTACTTTGATATACTGTAAGTATGTAAAGGAAAATACTGTAATTGTAATGATTAAAGTTTTTTCTGGTGGTCATTAAAGCTAAATAAACATTTTGAAATTCTGAAGGAATTTATTTGTGAGAAAGACCAACTGTATTTATGTTGCACATTGACTGAATATTGAATATAAATGAAAGAGTATGTGATATGGTGGGGACATGTGAGTTATATAGTTAACCATGTTTTTTAATATTGCCATAATTTTGCCATTTCAGGCGAATTCAAGCAGAAGGCCTCCGTGGGACATTTCGCGTTTTTCTTTCCTGTGGTCGAACGGGTAATTAAAATTTTTATTTTTTTAAAGCCTAATAAATGTTGAAATTGATAGCTTTCAACTATTCTGTAATATTAAATTGTCTATCAATAATGTTTAAAATAAACCAGTAGCTGTATTACTATTATGATTCTGGCCTTCATATACTAATATACTAATTTGGAGAGTAACTGTGAAATTATTGCAAGAAAAAGTTTGTGAACCCTTTGCAGAATCTATGAAAATGTAAATCATTTTAACAAAAGAGAATTCAAAATGCGTGTTATTTTTTTTATTTAGTACTGTCCTGAATAAGATATTTTACATAAAAGATGTTTACATATAGTCAATTTGAACAGATAGCTGAATTTATTAAAATGACCCTGATCAAAAGTTTATGAACCCTTGATTCTGAATCCTGGTGTGTCGTTCCCTGGATGATCCACAGCTGTTTTATTGTTTTGTGATGGTTGTTCTGAACAGTTAAACTGCCCAATGTTCTTCAGAAAAATCCTCCAGCTCCTGTAAACTTTTGGGTTTCCAGCATCTTTTGCCTATTTGAACCATTTCCTGCAGTGACTGTATGATTCTGAGATCCATCTTTTTGTTCACCCCTGACTCAATGCGTCGTGTTTCCTTCTGGAGCGTCAGTGAATGTTTCAACCTTTTTTAATAGTTGTGTTTGAGTCCTTCAATCGATCTCAGAATCCAGTATAGTCTGGAAAGGGTTCAAATAGGCAGAAGATGCTGGAAACCCTAACAGTTTGCAGGAGCTGGAGGATTTTTCTGAAGAACATTGAGCAGTTTAACTGTTGAGGACGAACAAGGGACTCATGAACAACCATCACAAAACACAAAACCAGCTGTGGATCATCCAGGGAACGACACAGTGTTAACAATCAAGGGTTCATACACTTTTGAACAGGATCATAAAAAAAAAAAAATCAGCTATCTTGCCACAGTATATGTATAGCTCTTGTTTAACAAGTTGCCAAACCTTTTGCACAGTACTGTGTGAATAAAGTTATTTTGAGCACTTTTCATTCCAGGCATAGACAGTGCTATTTAAAATACTGTAGAGGTTACTATTATGTGACGGGGTAAATGGTAAATGGTAAATGGACTGCATTTATATAGCACTTTCACAGACCCAATGGCCACCAAAGCGCTTTACAATATTGCCTCACATTCACCCATTCACTCACTCATTCAAACACCGACGGCGGTGTCAGCCATGCAAGGCGATCCAGCTCGTCGGGAGCAGCTGGCGTTAGGTGTCTTGCTCAAGGACACCTCGACACTTGGTCAGGTGGAACCGGGGATTGAACCACCAACCTTCCGGTTTGTAGACAATCTACATGAACCACTGAGCCACTGCCGCCCCTAAAAAAAAAGCCAGCTCTTCTGAATAAACAGGCTTTGGTGTGCTTTCTGAGCTGGTGATCATGGATCGGTGCAGAAAATCCTCACTCTGCTGTTCATCTGTAGGACACCAGCACATACGAGGACTTCTCTCCGGTTGATACCTGGAACTACCCAGCTGCACCTCCAGACGGTGTCCATCTCAATAACTCTTCAAGACGTTACCCAAAGGCTCACTCTTTTGTTTGGACTCAAGTATGCATTTTATATAGACTACTCTGCAGGTATGAGGAAGACATTTTAATTTGTGTAGAAGGTGGCCAGTATCTGTGTCTTTTACAGCAGTGGCAGAACCTTCAGTTTTAATGTGAAAGGTGCTTTCTCCACTTAATTAAAGGGGCTTGTTGTAGCTTTGAATACCATTGTAGTTTTTCTGAAAACATTGAAGTTTTTTTGTTTTGTTAGGTTTATGGAAGTACAGTTTTGTACAGTACAATTTTGTATTTAAGGATTATTGTATTAGTAGCCTACAATTTGTGAAAAATTTGAAAGAAATTAATAAAATGAGATTACATCAAATCAGTCCCAAGTGAATTATGCTATATGTGAATATATATATATATATATATATATATATATATATATATATATATATATATATATATATATATATATAATAAATTTTGGTTACTTTATTTTTTCCAAGGCAACAGGTTTCCTCAATTTAATTTAAACAGAACTCAGACATACCTGCTAGTTTTAGGTTAAGTAGATTGACATTTAAATAAACAGTAGGCTGTTCTTACCTTTATTCATTTGATTATATACATTCAAAATTTTAAACTGAAGTGTCTTCAACTCTGTCTACAAACGGACAAATTAATACTAATCAAAGGATAATTTAGTTGATTAAATATTCACTTCATAATCAAAGCCCAACTATCAAACCAAAACCCCTAAGACTCAAACTAAAATAAAAAAGCAAACAAATCGAAAATAAATTCTCATGAATAGAAATTAAAATCTATTTTCATACTTTAAATGTAGGTTTTATGCAAAGCATGTTCACTGCAGAAGTGAAAGTCTCATTATTTTCTTAAAACTTTAGAAATTAAATAATGATCAATTTATTATATTTTAAATTCAAAATGTATTTTATGTTATGAATTTTGTGCATTATTAATTAACATTTTTGTACTTGAATTGATTTCATGGTTGAAATGTAGCTGTTCACAAGCCTCTGTACAGCCAAATCTCCCCCTCTTAGCCAAGAAACTGAATCATCCAATCACAAAAATCCCCCAGCCATCCAATCACAAAAATCCCTCTCCCTCGGGCTCCTCCTCCCAGGCTGGTGGATGCAGTATGCGAGTGTGTACTATAGGGGGTGATCACGAGCACAAGAGAAAACACCAATTTCCATCTTTACTATTGATGTGGGGACCTTTGTTGAAACTTGCACAGCATGTTGAATAGGCCTTCAGGAAGCCATTACAGCATTATTTTTGTGAGGACCACCCAAAAGGTCCTCACAAAGAGAAATGTCCTCACAATGGAGGTTGCGTCTCAATAATTGGTCTTCACAAGTATAGCAAAACCAACACACACACACACACACACACACACACACACACACACACACACACACAGAGTAAGATCAAAGGATGGGATTCTTCCCTAGTAACATCCAGGCCTATTGCAGCACCTGTGTATGAAAACAAAAAGCCAATCACAGCATTTGTTTATGAAAACAAAAACTTGGGTATACATAGTTCCCACATGACGTCACAACATACGGGCATTTGCCTGCCCGACGCCATTTCTGAGGGCAGAACACAACATTCTTACAATGCAGAACATGAGAAGAAGAAGCTGAAACGGAAATTTTGTGATTAAAAAGTGAAAATGGTCATCTCCTGCTGGGTCAATGGATGTTCCAATCGTGCCGGAGGTTCAGTTAAATTTAGTTTTTTAGCATTTGCCGACCCGGCGCCATTTCTGTGGGCAGAACAATAGTAGAAGAAGCTGAAGCGAGTTAATTTCGTGATAAAAAGTGAAAATGGTGATCTCCTGCTGGGTCAATGGATGTTTAAATCGTGTCGGAGGTTCAGTTAACCCTTTATCAGTCACACTAAGAAATAAATATGCAAAAAAATATTTTTTGATAAAATGGTGTTCCTTAGTCAACATTTAGCAACTTTTCAGTGTTTTTTTTTTTTAATGACCCAATCAGGAAGCAGATACACAAGTCAACCAGCCGGTTGACTTTCCCATTTAGGGTAATTCTCGGCATGAAGTAACAAGTATTAGGCATTCATGGATTTTTTTCTTGTGTGCATCTGAAGTTTAATTTTTTTTCATCTAAAAACATTACAGACAGTAGAATATGTTAACAATATCATCAATTTATTTTAAAAACATGTTCTTATTATAACACATAAAATAAAAACATTGTAAAGTGCAATAGTGCTAGAGGTAGATCTGGGATTCCATAAAATGTACGGCAGTCCATGATGTCTGAAAGAGATGAAACATAATAAACATTACTGTACAGTGTAGGGTCGCAAACTGTGTCTTGAGTAATCAGTTCATCAGGTACATCTATCCATAATAAATGCACAATTTTCATATTGATAAACTGTTCTCCCAACATACAGGCACATTGTGATTTATTTTAATTTGTTAAGAAAAAAGTGCATATGCTAATAAATACTCTGTGTACTATTTATGACAAATCGGATAACACACAACCATGAAATTACATAACAAGAGACAGAAAATATTGAAGTGTGACTGATAAGGTGAGTTTACTTGTGCTAAATAAAGCCAAAAATGTCCAACCATCAATTCAATTACAGTCTCATTATCGTGTTATGTTTGTCAGATTATTGAACAGAAAATGTAATGTTTATACCCATCTAACTGTTAGACAGCTGTAGTTGTAGATATTCAATGCATAACTAAGTGTTAAGTGGCTAAGTGTTAGTCAATAAGCCTCAGCTACGATGGCTATTGCAGAAATAATAATAATAATAATAATAATACCTTTTATTTATGGGCGCCTTTCAAGGCACTCAAGGACACCTCACACTACAGAACAAAGCAATAAATACAAAACATACAAACACATCGATGCTACACATCATACAATCATTTCATTAAAAGCTATTCTAAAAAGATACGTTTTTATCTGAACTTTAAAACAGGAAATTGAATCCATTTGGCGAATGTGCAAGGGTAATGCATTCCACAGCTTAGGCGCCACGAAACTAAAAGCTCTACCACCAAAGGAACTCATCTTGAAATTTGGCACAGACAATAAGTCTGCAGAAGATGATCTCAAAGATCTAAGAGGTGTATACAAATGAAGAAGATCTGACAAATATTGAGGAGCCAGATTATGAAGTGCTTTAAATGTAAGAAGTAATATTTTATAATGTACACGAAAATGAACAGGAAGCCAATGTAGATGGTAAAGAATTGGAGTTATGTGTTCAAAAGAACGTGTACGAGTTACAATTCTGGCTGCTGAATTCTGTATTAACTGTAGTCTGTGAAGCTGTTTCTTTGGAATCTCACATAAAAGGGAGTTACAATAGTCAAGCCTAGATGTAACCAAGGCATGAATGAGAACTTCAGTACAGTGTTGAGAAAGTGAAGAACGAAGTCTAGTAATATTACGCAAGTGAAAAGATGCAGTACGTGAAATATTATTGATATGGGAACTAAAAGAAAGCAAACCATCAAAAATAACACCAAGACTTTTCACCTGGCTAGAGAAGTTAACCGGGCAATTATCAATGAGCAAGGGGAAAGATTGAGCTTTAGATAAAGCAGACCTAGATCCAACAAGAAGGGCTTCAGTTTTACCTGTATTTAACTTTAAAAAATTATTAGTCATCCATATATTAACATCCTGCAAACATTTAGTAAGATTAGAAGGGGGATGAGAAGCATTTGGTCTCGTGGATATGTATACTTGTGTGTGTCACAGTGTCTGGTTTGTGTATTCCTGGTGTCCACTAGAGGTCCTCTTCCCCACGGTGTCATCCACATTCATGAACTGCATTCCCCACAATTCCTGTCTGTCACTGAGTGTTCATTGTGTTCAGCTGTTCCATGTCATCATTGTTCCCAGCTGTTCCCTGTTTCATTGTTAGTTCTGTGTGTGTATATATACCCTGGTTGTTTCAGTGTTTGTCACGGAGTCCTTGCTTAATGTCCACCACTTCCGAAGTCTGTTACCTGTGTAAGATATCACACCACTTCTGTATTCTGTTCCTGCCTGTTCCTGTCTTTGTGTCTCATTGTTTGGATTGCTTGTTTGGATTATGACCCCTGCCTGGACTGGATTTTGAGTACGGATTTCCCCATTAAAATTCACTTACTGCATTTGGATCTACCTGTCTTCTGTTCGGTGTGGTTCGTGACAGACACTGAAACAACCAGGGTATATATACACACACAGAACTAACAATGAAACAGGGAACAGCTGGGAACAATGATGACATGGAACAGCTGAACACAATGAACACTCAGTGACAGACAGGAATTGTGGGGAATGCAGTTCATGAATGTGAATGACACCGTGGGGAAGAGGACCTCTAGTGGACACCAGGAATACACAAACCAGACACTGTGACAGTGTGTCGTCGGCGTAAAAATGAAAATAAATACCATAGGAACGAAAAATATAACCGAGGGGTAGAATATAAATAATAAATAAAAGCGGACCCAAAACTGACCCCTGCGGAACGCCGTGAGTGACCGAGACAGGCTCTGATTGAGCAGTCTTAATCTGTACAAACTGTTTTCTGTCACACAGATAAGACGAAAACCAAAGTAAAACATTATTAGCTACTCCAATGCAGGCCAATCTTTCGAGTAATACTGAATGACTAATAGTGTCAAAAGCAGCACTAATATCTAAAAGAATAAGAATAGACAGGAAACCAGAATCAGCAGCCAAGAGAAGATCATTTGTAACCTTAACAAGAGCTGTTTCTGTACTATGATTGGATCTAAAACCGGACTGAAAATGCTCATAAATGTCGTTATCTTGCAGAAATGATTCTAGTTGAGTTGCTACTATTCTTTCAAGGATTTTGGATATAAAAGGGAGGTTAGAAATGGGCCTATAATTATTTAGATCATTAGAATCGGCACCAGGTTTTTTGAGAATTGGAGAGATAGAGGCCATTTTTAATGATGAAGGAACAGTAGCAGAAGATAATGAAGAACTTACTATAGCTGTAATAATAGGAGAGATCGAATAAGAACAAGACTTAACTAAAACAGTAGGTAAAGGATCAAGTGAGCAAGTAGAAGACTTAGACTTTGTGATCAACTTAGTGATGGAATCAACTGAAGGCAGCTCAAAGTTAGAGAAAGTTTTAGCAGGGGCAAAAATATGATTATGTCCAGTTTGATAATCACTAGACATTAAGTCAGAATTAAGTAGTTCTTGATGAATATTGTCAATCTTAGATCTAAAAAAATTTGAAACAGATACACATTGATTGGGAGAAAGTGAAACAGTATTGTGAGGTTTCAACAGTTTGTTAAAAGTACTAAATAAAGTCCTTGTATTACTTTGTCCATTGGCAATAATATTTGCATAAAAAGATGACTTTGCGCTTTCCAGCTCAGCCTTGTAAGAAACCAGATGCTCAGAGTACATCTGTTTGTGTACTTCAAGACCAGTTCGTTTGCATAGTCTCTCCAGTCGGCGACCTAAAGCCTTTTGATGTCGAAGTTCCGGAGTATACCATGGAGACGAGTTGACATAGGATACAATACGAGTTCTCATAGGAGCAACATTGTCAAGTATTTGAGAAAAACTATTGTTATAGAAATTTACCAAGTCAGATGTAGAAGAATTAAAACAACACTTGTTTACAGAGTGATCGATCATTCCATCCAAAACATTAAGATCAATATTCTTAATATTACGAAATGAAACAGAGCGTTGAGACTTAACTTTTGCCAATGGAAGACAGATATTGAATAATATAGGCTTATGATCTGAGATAGAAGATTCAATAGGAGTAAAATTAAAAGGCTTGACACCTGAACAGCATACAAGATCCAAAATATGTCCCTTGTTGTGTGTTGGAAATTTAACAAACTGCACAATGTCAGCACTATCCAGAATTGATTTAAATTCATTATACTGGGTGTTAGTAGTATTGTCAAAATGAATATTGAAATCTCCCATCAACATGATGTTCGGAGACAGGGTACACAGATGTGTTAAAATGGTAGAAAATTCAGTAAAAAATATGTTCATAGCAGAAGCTTTTGGTGGTCTATAAATCGTGACCGCAATAGTGGGAGTTGAACCTTTAAGCTGTACAGCCAATATTTCAAAAGATGATGGCTCCTCCGATATAGAAATTGGACAGACTTTATAACTGTCACGATAAATAAGTGCAAGACCGCCTCCTTTACCAGTACAGCGAGGCTTGCATGTATAAGCATATCCAGCTGGTATTGTTTGATTTAAATGAAAAAAGTCATTAGGCTTCTGCCAAGTCTCAGTTAGAGTCATAAAATCAATGTTATGGTCTTGAATAAGTTCATGGATAGTAGATGTCTTGTTGTTGAGTGATCGAACATTAAAAAGAGCAAAACAGAGTGGTGCAGAGGGTGCGAGATCTGACCTGGGCAACGGAGTAAGCACTTCATAGTCAACAGATCGCCCGGCATTTTTCGGCAGTCTTGGGTTTGAAGACCAAAAAGACCGAATTTGTCCACCACGTTCAGATTTAGCAGAGCTGAATCGGATATTCCGCTGAGACCCACGGTGAATATATTTCGGTCGTCGTATAGGATCCGGATGATTACCGCTATGCAGCAGCAGTGGAGTTATGACAGGTCTAAGTTTGTATAGATCCGCCACCAAGTACACCAGACAAGGAGTAGCACTGAACAACGCAGAGGAGAAAATAATCCATAACAGCAGTTTGAAGAGCCACATGGTGAAGTCTTGTTGAATTACGATAGACAAACCCAACGGTGATGCCAAGCTGAAAACGCCAATCTTCCGCCACGATCAGGAATAGTTATCACTTAAAGTCCGATTCAGAGTTCCAGGAGTAAAATAATGAACGGAGAGGCTGGATACAATTTCCCGACTTAAAAAGATTCAATTACAAAAGAAAAACAATAAAATAACCGGTGAGTAGCGGCAACCAAAACGTGCCAGCGTTCACTCAACCGGAAGAGTTAATGGAATGGAATGGAAATAATGAGTAGGACTAATGGTTCATTTCGTAATATGTAAAGAGTAAACAGTATTAACTTTAGAATCTGAAGATAAAACCGCAGGCCGTATAAATAAGGGTAAAATACATATAGTCTAGCAAAGAAATAGGCCGTATGATCCTGCAGGGTGTATTATACTGAGTCACGATCGCGTTGCTGTGCTAATTTAGCTAGCGTCCAGTTCAGTTTAAAAGTTACCCTAAATGGGCAACTCAACCGAGCGGTCACACAACTTTTCTGAGGTAACAGAGAGATACATCTTATCATCACGTTTCTTCCATTCAACAAAAATATAATCATTAGGAAGTCTAGAACATGAAATCCAACCAAAAAATATCTTACCTGAAATTTTTGCGTCACTGGCAGCCATTGCTTGAAGAGATGTCACGACAATACACTTCCGGCTCAGATTCAGCTTGTCTCAGCAACAAATATTTTATTACAACATTGCCACCCAGTGGATATAATTGTCATTACACTTTCTATTCAGTGAGAGGAAGAAGAACAAACAGCTAAAAATGGGGTTTGGCGAGTTTTAATCACAGGAATTTGACCGCGAAAAAAGGTCAACCGCACGGTTACAATGCACGTTAAAGGGTTAAATTTGGATTTGACAGTATACCCGTCATTAGACTTCATGAATGTGAGAAGACTAAGCTTTTGTCAGAACAACGACGGAGGTTATGGCTGGCGAGGATAAACAGGAAAGAAACTCCCTCAAAACACGCAAGAATTTGTTGTTTTTTATTGCGAGTGTACACAAATATAAGTTAACACTTTGCAGTTTGAATTATGTCCTGTATGAACAAAATGACGAGATATTAAAAACAACATTGTTTCCACTGTTCGATCGCGCCCGCGACTCTCTCACTCTCACACACACACACTCACACACACACATTCCAGCACGGCAATCTCAGATTATGTCCCTAAAGAACCCGCGTATAAAGTAGTTCCGCATTACATTAATTAATTTGCACGCGAGTTTTATTTATTTTCATACCGTGTATATTCATATTCATGCACATATTTCCAGGCTCGGAATTGCTCACATGTATTAAAACTCCTAGCCAATACCAGATAATGATACACATGATAATACTGTATCTGAGGCAAAGCTGCATAATCAGTGCTCAGTGCTTCCTTTGTTAGCGCATACGGATCCACACCATTTATGACTAAAATTTTCGCATTGTACCTCTCTCTGTCTTGTGTTAATAGAGTCTCTTTATAATCTCTGTCACTTTGTCTCTTCATGATTTTCGTAACATTATAAATGGAAAGAAATATTCGAAATTTGCTTGTAAATCTCATAGACAGTATGGTAAAACATTGTAAACACAGCAGCTTTTGCCCTCAAAGATGGCGTCTCCGGGGAGGTCACGTGACATTAATTGGCCTGTGGGAACTATGTATAAATATTGTCAATTTGAGCCCAGCCCACAGTTCATTCTCCACAATGGCAAGGAAATACACTCACCTAAAGGATTATTCGGAACATCTGTTCAATTTCTCATTAATGCAATTATCTAATCAACCAATCACATGGCAGTTGCTTCAATGCATTTAGGGGTGTGGTCCTGGTCAAGACAATCTCCTGAACTCCAAACTGAATGTCAGAATGGGAAAGAAAGGTGATTTAAGCAATTTTGAGCGTGGCATGGTTGTTGGTGCCAGACGGGCCGGTCTGAGTATTTCACAATCTGCTCAGTTACTGGGATTTTCACGCACAACCATTTCTAGGGTTTACAAAGAATGGTGTGAAAAGGGAAAAACATCCAGTATGCGGCAGTCCTGTGGGCGAAAATGCCTTGTTGATGCTAGAGGTCAGAGGAGAACGGGCCGACTGATTCAAGCTGATAGAAGAGCAACTTTGACTGAAATAACCACTCGTTACAACCGAGGTATGCAGCAAAGCATTTGTGAAGCCACAACATGCACAACCTTGAGGTGGATGGGCTACAACAGCAGAAGACCCCACCGGGTACCACTCATCTCCACTACAAATAGGAAAAAGAGGCTACAATTTGCACAAGCTCACCAAAATTGGACAGTTGAAGACTGGAAAAATGTAGTCTGGTCTGATGAGTCTCGATTTCTGTTGAGACATTCAGATGGTAGAGTCAGAATTTGGCGTAAACAGAATCAGAACATGGATCCATCATGCCTTGTTACCACTGTGCAGGCTGGTGGTGGTGGTGTAATGGTGTGGGGGATGTTTTCTTGGCACACTTAAGGCCCCTTAGTGCCAATTGGGCATCGTTTAAATGCCACGGCCTACCTGAGCATTGTTTCTGACCATGTCCATCCCTTTATGACCACCATGTACCCATCCTCTGATGGCTACTTCCAGCAGGAAATGCACCATGTCACAAAGCTCGAATCATTTCAAATTGGTTTCTTGAACATGACAATGAGTTCACTGTACTAAAATGGCCCCCACAAGTCACCAGATCTCAACCCAATAGAGCATCTTTGGGATGTGGTGGAACGGGAGCTTCGTGCCCTGGATGTGCATCCCACAAATCTCCATCAACTGCAAGATGCTATCCTATCAATATGGGCCAACATTTCTAAAGAATGCTTCCAGCACCTTGTTGAATCAATGCCACGTAGAATTAAGGCAGTTCTGAAGGCGAAAGGGGGTCAAACACAGTATTAGTACGGTCAGGGACGTGCACAGACATTTTGAGGGGCAGGGGCTCAAGTGAAATAAAGGGCACTTCTCATAATTACGTTTTTTTTTTTTTTTTTTACAAAAAAGTATATATATTAACGCAACTCTGACTTCCTTTTAAAAAAAATAATTTAAAAAGTTAATTCATTTTAATCTTCCTCAAACTCACGCAATTGTTTCATTTTCAAAAGATGTCTACAAAATAATCAGTTCACACAGAAACCATGGTCTCCTTAGTATTCACTAGGTTTATAGAGCAGCAAAGGAAACCATTCCACAATGTGCATGTTTTGAAAACATTTTCTATGCTACTAGTTTCAAGTATATATGAAGAGTTCAGATGCAAAAGCCTCTAAGTGCCATCTGAAATTTTCTTCTAAAATTAGCATTTTTTTTCAAGCTCGTATATTTAAGTTCAGTAATTTAACTTAAATGACAATTAATAGGTAATTTTCATTGCCAGTAATGTGAAATAAGTGAACATAAACATACAAGCTTGATAAAAATGATCATTATAGAAGGAAATTTTAGATGGCACTAAATAACTGCATCAAGCAGAGGGGCGTGTTTTACTAATAATTTGTTTATTTTTGCACAAGGCACTAAATCGTTTTAATTATTTTGGTGTTATCAGAATACATAACACTTTAAAATTAAACTTACCAAAATAATTGAGTAAAAATTCAATAAAAGCCAATGTCATGTATGTATTTGTGGTTGTATGGAATACTGTTTTATAAAGGTTTAGAGGAAATAAAAAAAGTTAAATTACTCATAAATAAAAAGTTTATTTATAAATATTGTTATATTTTTAATGTTTAATGTTAACTTATTTCTACTCAGTTTTATTTATTAATGTATCAGATGCAGTTACTCAGATTTACTACATTTTTTAGAGTGTATCCTCCATCTGTTTGCATCTGTAGATTTCTTCTAAATTCATTTTTAGATTTCTAAATTTCAGGGGGAAAGACTCTTGATGTAAAGTCATTAACTGGGGACGTTCTGTATGCAAATTAGGCATCAACTAGTTAAAATGCGCACATTTGCATCTTGACAGGGCAATGCAGGTAAATAGGATAAACAAAACAACTAAAGCATATCACCTGGTGGTGATATATGCTTATTTTATTACTAACTTATTTTATTACATGGCTTGGTTGAATTCCAATGTAGAATGCGGTCTGTTATTTCTTGATAACAGACCGCTGTGCGGAGTATAACAGACCGTTGCCATGAAAAACAGAGCGTTGCTATGGACTCACAGGATTCTAACCGTAGAGACGAAGCGTACTATTTTCTTTAACAATCGGGGGAGAGGGAGAGGGAGCGCTTCAGAACTCCTGACCTGATATTTAGATATACTATTCTTCAATACTTATATTTGTTTGACAGGGAAGCTGTGCGCAAACAGAAATATATATTATTAAAAAAAAAAAAAAAAATAGCACCCCAGAAAAAAGGGCACTTTCTCTCCAGGAATAAAAAGGGCAGGTGCTCAAGCCCCCTTTGATGTCTATGTGTGCACATGCCTGAGTATGGTGTTCCTAATAATCCTTTAGGTGAGTGTATACTGCTCAGGAGACCCTCGAGTATTTACTACACTGCAGTGAGGAAGAAGAAGAAGGAACTGAGCCAGATGACCGAGTTGAAACCTCTGAAGAGGAAGATTTTACAGAGGCTGACCTAAACTTCATGGAGGCTGACACAGAGGATGAGGATTCAGAGGAGGAAGGTGGTCCTGCACCTGAGAGAGAAGGCCCTGAAACCTACTGCTCCAAGAACGGGGAGATACTGTGGAGTTTCCTCCTCCACAGACTCAAGGGAGAGCATGGGCAGAGGAGGTCAGAAGAAATACCCCTGGACCCACAAGGTATGCCTAAGTCAGAGCTGAAGATATCAAATCCACTTTTGAGCTATTTTTTTCCAAGCTCCATGCAGAAAATGCTTCTTGAGATGACAAATTTAGAGGGGCAACGAGTGTTTGGTGACAAATGATGCAATGTTGATTGGGATGAAATCCAGGCATTTATTGGCCTTCTTATTCTTGCTGGGGTTTTAAAATCTCACCATGAATCGGCATCCAGTTTATGGGATAGTGAGATGTGGAGGGTAATTTTTCGCACCACCATGCCTCTGAAAAAAATCAAACGGCTGACTAGGATTTTACGCTTCGATGATAAGAGGTCAAGAGCTGCAAGGAGGGAAAAGAACAAGCTGGCACCGATCAGAGAGATGTGGGAACGCTGGGTAGAAAGACTACCTCTCATGTACCGTCCTGATATCAACATAACAGTTGATGAGAGCCTGGTGGGATTCAGGGGCCAGTGCCCTTTTAAACAGTATGCCAAAAAAACCTTCTAAATATGGCATTAAAATATGGGCAGCCTGCGATGCAAAGACAAGCTACTGTTTCAACATGCAGGTGTACACCGGAAAACCTTCAGGGATGCCACACGAAAAAAACTTGGGAAAGAGAATAGTCCTTGAAATGTCGAATGATCTTCAAGGGCATATTGTCACTTGTGACAACTTTTTTAATTCGTATGCTCTTGGCTCAGAGCTCCAAATGAAGAAAATAAGAATGATAGGAACGATCCGTAGGAACAAGCCAGAGCTGCCAAGTACACTGACTAATACAAGAGGCCGGGCTCAGTTCTCATCTCTATTTGCCTACACAGAGACACAAGCCATCGTGTCCTACATTCCAAAGAAAAATAAAAACGTTCTTCTCATGAGCACTGTGCACCAAGATACAGCAGTGAGTGAAAGAGAAGACAGGAAACCAGATATGATCATGTACTACAACAGGACCAAAGGTGGAGTCGACAATCTTGACAAGGTATTTGCTACTTTGTAATTTTTTATTGAAATAAATATATATTATAAAATAATGATGATGATATAAATTTATATTTTCTTATAAATGTGTATATAGGTAATTTTCATTGCCATTTAATTTTTTTTTATAAATGTATATATATATTTACTTATATATTCAGTACCAGTCAAAAGTTTGAAAACGCTACTATTTTTAATGTTTTTGAAAGAAGTCTCTTATGCTCATCAAGCCTGCAGTAAAAACAAAAACAAAAAAAAAACAGTAATATTATGAAATATTATTACAATTTAAAATAATGGTTCTCTTTTTTAATATACTTTAAAATGTAATTTATTTTTGTGATGCAAAGCTGAATTTTCATCAGCAAGTACTCCAGTCTTTGGTGTCTTATGATCCTTCAGAAATCATTATGGATCATTATGTTAATAATATGTAAATATAGTTAGGATGATATTTAAAACACTTTTTTATTTCTCTATTTTCCATTTACTGTTTGATAATTATTATACTTTTGCTGTTATTTGAGTTTTTTGTTCATAATTGCTGTTGCCCTTTGAATAAGAGTTACTGTTCATTGAATATGTAAATAATATGCACATAATATGTAAATATAGTTAGGATGATATTTAAAACACTTTTTTTTATTTCTCTATTTTCCATTTACTGTTTGATAATTATACTTTTGCTGTTTTAGTTTTTTGTTCATTTTGAATAAGAGTTACTGTTCATTGAATTTTACAAAAAATAATTTTAATGAAAATGTTTATTATAAAAGGTTAATAAAAAAAATGTTATGACTGAAAGAATTGCATTTTTATTAAGTTAGAATTAAAACAATGGGTAACAAAATGCTTTCCATTTGTTCTCTTTCTAATGCAATGTACAGGTTTGACTGTAATTATAAAGTAAAACTGGCACTTCAAATTACCATTTTAACCAACCAAACAAACAAAAAACTTGACAAATAATACAAAAAAATTGTCTTTGAGAATCTCTAATTATATATTAAAATCCACAACCTGAAAAAAAAAGGCAAATATGAGCAAAAACAACTAGAATTCACAAGCCTTTCTACAGAGAGCTGTAAATCCATCTAGTGGTTACAATATGATATTGCATGATAATTATAAAAAAACACCCACAAAACCTCTCACAATACAACTTTAACATAGTAGGATGCCCTGTTACTTCATCCTCTACAGTAAAAGACCTGGGTGTTATATTAGATTGTAACTTGTCTTTTGAAAATCATATTTCATATGTTACAAGAACAGCCTTTTTCCACCTTAGAAACATTGCTAAGTTACGTAACATGCTATCAGTTTCTGATGCAGAAAAGTTAGTTCATGCATTCATGACCTCGAGACTAGATTACTGTAATGCTTTATTAGCTGGTTGTCCTGCATCCTCAATAAACAAGATACAGTTAGTCCAAAATGCCGCCGCTAGAGTTCTTACTAGATCAAGAAAATTTGACCATATAACACCAATTTTATCATCACTACATTGGTTACCTATAAAGTTCCGTATTAATTACAAGGTATTGCTACTGACTTATAAAGCCCTAAACGGCTTAGCTCCAGTTTATTTAACGGATCTTCTATCGCCCTATAATCCATCGCGCTCTTTAAGATCACTAAATTCGAGGCTTTTGGTCATACCTAGGATATCCAGATCCACCAAAGGAGGGAGAGCATTTTCACATTTAGCTCCAAAACTCTGGAATAGTCTTCCTGATACTGTTCGTTGCTTAGACTCGCTCTCCCAGTTTAAAACTAGATTAAAGACGCATCTCTTCAGCCAGGCATTTATATAACATTTTTAATCTTACAGTTTAATCCGGTCTCTAGTTCATAAACGCCAGAGGAGAACTGGCCCCCGACTGAGCCTAGGTTCTCCCAAGTTTTTTTTTTCTCCATTAGGTCACCTGATGGAGTTTTTCGGTTCCTTGCCACTGTTGCCTTTGGCTTGCTCAGTTGGGGATACTTAATTTCAGGGCCGGCCCGAGGCATAAGCGAACTAAGCGGCTGCTTGGGGCCCCCTCGCCACCAGGGGGCCCCCCAAGCGAGTTTTTTTTTTTTTTTTTTTTTTTTACATATTAATTAACTTAAACAAAAGACATAAATGAATGAATGGATTAATAATTCAAGACAAGAAAATTCTGATTTCATGATCAGTACTGCCTACAACTGGTGCAGTGACTGCCAGTGTTTGAGTCATGCGCATAACCTTGCGTGCACAGACAATTCGTGCGAAAAGTCACGGTAATGTTAAGCCATGTCACAAAAATTTGATTTGATCAATGATTTATCCTTTAAGTTTAATGATATTCAGAACAGAACATGGATAAAAAATAACTATAAACAAGCCAAAACGAATTAATTTAAAGCGAAAGTGAAAGCGGCGTTGGGCTCACGTATCTCTCTCATTAGAATCAAAATGTTTCAACATTCGCGATGGATTTGGATGGCAAACTATTCTTTATTATGGGCTTCTTTGTACTTCACCCACGTTCCAATATCGAAGAAAAAAATAATTCTCTTCACATGCGCAAAAATGTGCTTGAAATCCAATCGAGGGAAAAAATCATTCTCTTCACATGCGCAAAAAATGTGCTTGGAAACATCACAGTGGAGCGGTGCTTAGGCTGCGCAGCGTTGAATGGTACGAATTAGGCTACTACTGACTATTTAAACAGAGCAGTGTAATTTTTATATGTTAGGTTGACTATTTTTTTAATTATATTTTATTACGGCTATAACGAACAGGCTGCGATATCATTGCAATGCTATGTTGTGTGTCTGTGTGTGTGTGTGTGTGTGTGTGTGTGTGTGTGTGTGTGTGTGTGTGAGGCGCGGACGCGATCGAACAGTGGAAACATAAAAACATACTCCGTCATGTTCATACAAGACATCATTCAAACTGCAAAGTGTTGCAAAACGTTGGAGGATATTTTGCAAATTATAATTTTTTATATGTTTTGTGACAGTTTGTTTTCAGAAGTTTCAAAGAGTTAGTAAAAGAGTAAAGAAAAAGTTAAAACATTTTTATTTAAGTATATCTATTTTTTATTAAGTATTTATTTTGTATTAATACATAACCTCATTGTATTAATTTATAATGTAACATTATAGAGTGACATTGTGTCAATAATCGTCAAGCACAGCACAGGTGACTCCGCGTGTTGGGAGGGGGCCCCCAAATCAAATTCTGCTTAGGGCCCCCAAAAGGCTCGGGCCGGCACTGCTTAATTTGATTAATCGATTCAACAGTGCTATTGATCAGCATTACCAAACGTGGATGTTTTACACCAGAAACAAACACTGATGTACTATTTTATTTAATACTGTGAAGCTGCTTTGATACAATCCTTATTGTGAAAAGCGCTATATAAATAAAGTTGACTTGACTTGACTTATGCTCACTACATCCACCAGATGGCACCAATCTGACTTAAAAAATTGTTTTCCATAGGCCAGATATACAACATTAATTAAAAAATAATTTAATTAAATCAGGAGGGGATATTAACATGCCTAAGACTTTTGCACAGTACTATATATATAAAACATTTCTATTATATTCAATGGTAAAAAATGGATCATTGAAATTGTCATATTTATATATTATATATATATATATATATATATATATATATATATATATATATATATATATATATATATAAACATAACATATAAAACATGTCTGTAATTAAACGTACAGTATGGCATTTTTCGCCACTAGGGTTCGCTAACCTATTTACAATAACAAAGGCGTAGATTGAAGACGCAACATTTGCTAAGAATTATGGATCTTGTCGTCAACGTCAAGCCGACCGATCTTATAATGTTTATGGATGAATGAATACATCAATGTTTTTATCATGACTGTGATATGAAGCAGTTTGGGATTGCTAAGAGACAGCTATCAGCTCCACACGCGACGCGAGTCCCGCGGATATAAAAGGAATATGGACATTTCATTCTACCGAACTACACGCAGAATTACTACTCACAGGTCAGTTTATTAGACAAATTAAACTTGTGAGGTAACGCCGCGCTGTTTCACTTGGTCTAACATTACACTAGCACACTAAACTGCATTTGAATGTGTTGAAATGTATGTGTTAGTCTGTCTGTATGAGACTAGCAGTAAACTAGATCAACATTAGAATAACATACAGATCATATTCTGACATTTTATCATTGTTGAACTATAAAACATTGATTAGTTTTATGTAAATGTGCTCACCTGTTTAATAAGTACATGTAGGAGCGGTCGAAGTCTCGGACGTGGAGCTCTCGTTTATATACTGTCTATGGGAGCTCTAGGCATCTCGAAAACACCGCGCTGATATTGATTCTCGTTTTAGTTCTTTTTTTTATCCAAAGTCTGCTTGCCATGGTCCATAATGTTTGAACGAAACAACAACAGCGTGCAAATAGACATTTCGAACCACAAAGTTTTCCGCGTCAGTCGCTTTGGTTACTATCAGACGGCTCTGGTTCATAGCTCTGGTTGCCATGGCAGCAAGAGCGGAAACTAGGGATGCTCCGATCCACCTTTTTTGTTTTCGATACCGATTCCGATACCTGCAATTCAGTATTGGCCGATACTGAGTACCGATCCGATACAAAGGTAAAATGTTAAAAGTGCTGAATTACTTAATAAGCTGTATGCATTACTTTGCAAGATATCAGGCTTGACTTAAACAATATTTTTTTTGCCTTGTAAAACAAAATGACAATGTATTCACAAGTTTAGTGATTTATTTATTAAACCAGCACCAGAGCAACAAGTGCAAAATAAAATAAGTTCAGTAGCTTAAACTTGACATTCAAAATTAAAGTGCAAAATTTGCACAGGATGCTTAATGGATGCTATTTGCACTGCAAATAGGAATTAAGCATCCAAAACAAAAGCAGCTGAATAAAACAACAGCTTCACTAGCTTGGTAAATGTGCACAAAATAAATAAATAGAAACAAAATCTCTTTATAACTGTTTAGTTAGTGCAAAGTTAGTGCAAATATAACTTTAAAAGCAATGCACAATAAACAATAAAACAGCTGAAATTTAACAAAAAAGCAATAGCTTTACTGCTTAAGATATTCAAAATAACAGGATTCAGCTCTTTTCAATGCTTTAGTGGAAATAATATTTAACATCCAACACAGAAACAGATAAATAAAACACTAGCTTCTCTACAAACTGAAATTTAACATCCTGTTGTGTTTAACAATTTAACATATCAATCTCAGTCTTGAGCATCACTGGCATGTTCTTGCATAGGAAAGCAAGCATCTCTGCTCTCTCAGCTGTCAGTCTGTTTCGCTTTTCATCCAAGATACAGGACACTGTGCTGAAGAGCCTCTCGCTTTCTACGCTAGTGCAGGGTGCACAGAGGTAATTCAAGGCAGCGACAGCAAGGCCAGGAAAGCGCTGGCGGTTGACTTCTCAGTATTTGTATGGGTCGTGTGTGACAAGGATTGTTTCCTCTGTAAAAAATCCATGCATTTGGACAGCAGTGCTGGAGCAGCTTGCTGCACCACCAGGTTCCTCACGCTCCTCCCGAATTCTATCAAATTCTTTCATGAAGCTACTGCTGCTCTTACTTCTGCATGGAGCTACTGCTGCTTCATGTTCTGCCCGGGAGGCTTTTTCTGGTGGCTCTGAAATGTCTGATGCCTCTGCCTCATCACCTGTGGTGGTCCTCAAGTCTTCCTCCAGTTTTTTGGCCAGTGCATCTTTACCATGCTTTGCAGACTCTGCACTGGTAAAGAATCTGAAAAAGATACATACACATATAAGTTACATAGTACATCATACCAACCAGATGGTAGCACATTTATCCTTTAAATCTGACATCAAAGTTAATCTATAGTGCACATGGACTATGTTGTTCAATATTCATATTCTCAGTTCTATTAAAAGTAATTTTACATCATGGCATCTTATTACATTTAAATTTACAGTCAGACTAGTATACGTGTCACAGTGTGAGAAAGAACATGAAAAACAAAGAAAATAATAAATGCAGCTCAAAAATTACTTCAGTCATTTACTGCATACTTATCTCTCACGGAGGAGCGGAAGCATAAAAGGAGGAGCTACGACGGTGAAGGACGAGAGAGGAACAGCAGGCCTGATTTTATGTTGTGTTTTGTTTCTGTGGCCAGCAGTCGTCCGCGAGGGGCTGCTGGCTTATACTTTCATTTTTGTATGCGTTTTATTTATTTTTATTTTAAATGTTTAAATGTTCGCCTACTTCCCATAACATCTGAACTGCGTTACAGTCAGCTACACATATGGCATCTGAATATATATTTATTTTTTACATGGCTTGGTTGAATTCTAATGTTGAATGCGGTGTGTTATTTCTTGATAACCGCTGCTAAGTATAACACACCGTTGCCATGAAAAACAGAGCGTTGCTATGGACGCAGGATTCTAACCGTAGAGACAGAACGGACTATTTTCTTTAGCGGAAGCAATACAAATCGGTTTTAAATCAATAAACTCCTTTAAAAACTCAATATTTTGTGTCAAATTATTATTAAAATTATTAATTGTTTACAGTCTTACCTGTCTTTGTATCTTGGGTCCAGAAGGGTTGAAAGTGCAAACAGAGGTTCCTCTTCCACTGTGCTGAAGCGTTTATCGATAGCTTCTAGGAGGGTCTTTTTCATAGTTTTAATCCCAGAGTCGGCATCGGTTTCCATGGAGAGGACACGTTTGAGAACAGTGACACTTGGGATTACATCAGCAGCAGAGGCAGTGGCTGAGCTCACCTTCCTGGTAAACTCCTCAAACGGTTCCAGGCAGGTCTTTGTTTTTTCAAGCAAGGCCCACTGGTTTGCCGTGAGTGTTGTGGGTAGGTCATGGTCCGCAGCATAGGCTGACAGAGCTCGCTTCTGTTCCAGCAGACTCTCTATCATGAAATAGGTGCTATTCCACCTCGTTCGCACGTCTTTTTTGGAGGCGTTTTGGTTCCATGTTCATTTCGAGCTGTATATCTTGCAATCGGGAATATGCAAGTGGAGAGTGTTTAAAATGTCCAACTATGTGTCTCCCACCTGCAACAGCATCACTCACACTGCGTTGTGAGAGAAGTCCCTCGTTAACAACAAGCTGCATTGTGTGAGCAACGCATCCTAGACTGCGCACTCCCATGATGTCCATTGCTCTTTTCATGTTACTGGCGTTGTCTCGAAGAAAAACGTGGACTCTGCTCAGCGGGATTTGCCACTTGTCAAGCATTTCCTTTAGAGTAGCTGCAATCGCGTCGCTGGTGTGTGACCCGCGAAAGTTTGTTGCATTTAACATGGCACTTTTTGGCACAAAATTCACGTCCAACCAGTGTGCCGTTAGACTTAAAAGTGACATGGGAGACACGTCAGAGCTCCAGATATCTGTTGTAAAACTCAGTACTTTGACATCTTTCATTTGTTCGGATATGTGTTTGCACATTTTTTGGTAAAGTTCGGGTAGAGCAGTCTCGGATAAATATTTCCGCTTCACCATGTCGTACCGTGGCTCTAGATGGTTTATTAGGAGTCTGAAGCCCTTGTTCTCAACGACGGACAGCGGTTGCCCATCCATAACAATGAAATTCAGTATGCTTTCAGTGATTTTAGCTGCTTTCACACTACCATGTGGAAATTTCTGCATTTTTTCTGTTGTCTCCTCCAAAGTTAGCTGCTTTGTGCCGTCGCGTTTTTGTTTTTTCAGCTTGTTGAACTCGGCATGCTCTTTTGGATGAAATCTCTGTAAATGCTTCATTAAATTTGTAGTATTATAATTCAAAGTTTTATCACCACCCCTCGGAACATTTACTTGGCATATACTGCAAACCGCGTGGGAACTTGTTGGCATAACTATTGTGAAATACCTCCAAATCACAGATGTTTTGGCTCGCTCCATGCTGTTCGCTGTTCTATACTCCGAATGTTAGCTTGTTAACATGTGCTGCGTACAGTGCACGTTGCTAGCGTATGATGTCACACACTGCGCACAGCACAGCGGCGTCTCCATGGCATCTCCATAAACTTTTATATTGACTAGCAGATCGGGGCAATTGTCGCCGATACCCGATCTAGCATTTTATTCAGTATCGACCCCGATACCCGATACAAATATCGGATCGGCGCATCCCTAGCGAAAACCAGGGACAACGCGGATATGATGGCATTGGCGGCGACAAAACGGAAATAAAGAAACGGGACGTTTCTCGAATTAAATTACAAATTTCTCCTGGTTTGACAGTTGTTGGAAACAGTCGGGATAATGTAAGTACACAACTAAAAAAAATATATAACATAGATATAGTGATTTTTGCTATTTTTAAAGCAAAAAAGTTACATATTGTGCCTTTAAATAAAAATGATTGATAAACACGTATTTCGAATGGGAATAAATAACAGTACTTTGGATGTCTTGTTTGTATTTATTGTGTATTTATTTTCTTATGAAATCAAGAACTTAACCCTTGTGCATCAATTAAAAAAAGTTACACATACTGTAGGTCCATAGTGGACAAAAATGTCCATGTCAAAAAACTGTCATAAAAATTTGAAGCTTGGAAGCACAGACTTAAATTTGGTCTCATTTTAAAGGGTAACTCTCACCAAAATGCAACCTAGGGTCTTTTTGTTAATCTACCCAAGGCAAACTTTCGTTTAAAAGCATAATTAGAATGGAAACACCACTTTTAAGTTTGACCGTATTTTTCTTTTTCGGTCAAATTGCCTTTTGAATGGGAGTGATTTGGGCACTTCTATGATAGTGTGGCGTACGGGCTCTTAGAACGAGTACACAAAATAAATAAACCAACTACGCCACCCTGGGGGCTTTTCTTTACCAGGGAATCGCCCTTAACATATTAGGAGCACACAAGGCTCACAGGCTCGTATCAGCTGGAGTCAGGCATGAGACAGGGGTGAAGTACAAACAGTAAAATCGCTTTTATTGATTTAAAATGATCCAACCGATCACAAAGAAAAAAAAAGAAAACATCCACAAAAAGGATATACAAAGTTGGACGCTCCTGGCGACGGAAATAGGGGACGACAGCCAAGTCCCTCAACCCAAGGGGCCTCTCTATTCTCCTAAAAAGAAAAAAAACAAAGAAAACCACAAACACACGTGCACTCACACTGCACTCAGTCACACACCTCCGGGTGGCACAGCAATCACTCCCCAAATACCCCCACCAAGATGAGAAGGGCTGCCGCCCCTAATCTCCTTGCCGCCCAAGCCTACAATAAAGAACACACATCAGACTCATATACCACAAAATAAAGAAAACAAACAAAAAAAAGAAGCACGAAAACAATTGTTTGACCCAAATGCACAATGTTCGTCTCACACAAGTATGATAAAAAGCATTCTCGTCTTAGGCAGATACATTCCAGATGATTGTTACCTCACGACATCGTTGAATATACACGTTCACCACTTAACTCAGGGTACTCTCATGAGAACAATTGGATGACCGGATATCCTAGACAGCCTCAGAAAGACACAGACCAGGTGTTGTTTAACTCTTACCGGGCCACAAAGACCACACTTGAGCCAAAAAGAATTAAACAAAACACACATTCACATAATAAATGGACAAAACAAATAAAGAGAATTAGGAAAAAAAGGAAAACAAAACAAGAAAACTTAAATCAAAACAATAAACAGTGATGACTAAGCATAATGAGCATCAAAGGCCACTTTAAATGCAGCTCTTTACATTCTGAGCACCCAAAACAAATCCCCGGTAATGAAAATGTTCACACCAATTCTCACAGAAAAAGAGAAACGTTAACGTTACTGGTGTCGTCGAGGTCGGAGATGTCGCAATGACGCTAGTCAATAAAACTGCGCAGTCGAGCAGCACGTGGGCTAGTAAGTTTGTGGTGACTCAGCCTTCGTATATCCGTGAAGTTAAACAAAACAGCAGTCTGCACTCTGCAGTAAGTTTGTGGTCACTCAGCAGTCGTCTGTTGAACCGGACTTCTGATTAAAGCGTCCAGCAAACGACAATGACGACGAACAACCCACCATAACCTTAAACAGGCATATGAAACACACCTGAATTAAAACAAAGAGGAAACTCACTAAGCGAACTTGAGTCAGACTGAGGCATTGAATGTAAAAGATTAGAAACATACCTGAACAGCACATCATTAAAGAACCACGAAACTCATCCGCTTCTCTAGAAGTTCGCACAACAACGCGCGCCGCCGAGTATATGCCGGTTAGTTCCGCTGTCCACTACAACAAAGGAGTCCACATCAACTAGTGCCACAGGAATCATTTGCAACAGAGTCGCTAACCAGCAGATCTTACCTCTCCAGCTCTTGCACACCGCGCCGGAACAACAACAATGACATGACGTCACGTGTAATGCCCTCACAGGTGACATGCACAATCCGCATTTATAGTCCTCATAACTAGAGCTCAATCACCATCCAGCCGAGCATTAATAGGCGGAGCTAATGCCTACTGCTACAATAGCATCAAAAATCGCTATTTTTAAAACAATAAGAAGGCTCGACACAACATGCAGCTTTGCTCGAAGTATCACCAAATACTGTCAAAAATAGTCGATCTCCGAATGCAACGTAACAGGGAGGAGAGTAAAGATGGAAAGCTCCTAAAGCTTAGTTCCATATAAATTCACGGATAATTTGTTGTTTTGTTGTTAGTGAAAATCCATATTGACCTTGTATTTGAAAAAGGATGCTCATATAAGAAGCAATACTAAAATTCAAAGTCAGTTCATTCACATTCGGCGATCGACTATTTAAGGCTATAATATGTAAAGATTATATATATAATATGTACAGGTTCTTGAAATCCTTGAAAATGCTTTAATTTTGATGTTGTGTTTTCAAGGTTTGAAAAGTGCTTAAATTTTGGATAAAATGCTACATTTTTATGGATAAAAAATCACAACAAATACCTATCTGACTGAATAGTTTGTTTATTACATGGAGAAATAAAATGTAGCCCTTCAGATACAGAGCGATTTGCGCTACGCTGGCCAGAGCAAAAGTAGGCGGAGTTTTCATTTTGATTTCCGCGCTTGTTTGGATGCCTCGTTTTTATTGGCCGCGCACGTAATCGTCACAGAGCGCAGCGGCAAAAGTTGAACTATTTTTTAACTTTGACCGCGGCGTGCGAGCGAGCGAGCCAATGCTGCGCTCCGCTTTGCAACAAAACGTCCTTGTTCGGCGCAAGCCATTGAAATAAATGGGTTTCATAGCGCAGCGCATTCTGCGTTCTGTCTGAAAGGGCCATTAGTGACAGAGTACTTGGTGTGATAATGTAATGTTAGTATTACATGTTTGTTATGGCACGTTAATTTGTGGAATATGCAGTGAACATAGCCAAAGTTACAGCACAGTAACTGTAACCTTAACTACCCACAAATTAAAACCTGCAAACGTTAGCCCAGTGCATAACAACAATCGTTGATTGCTGAACAGAAATCGTGTCAGATGGAGTGTCATATATATATATATTGTGACAATTTGCCCACCCATGGAACAGTGACATTTAACAGATAATATTACTAATAATTCAAACTTTGTTAACGCCATTCATCCTCTGCATTTAACGTAGCATTGATTACATGTGTGTGTAACGCTATTTTAGACATTCACTCTGATAGCAATAGACTCTGGGGCGGATCCACCCTCAAGCTGCCAGGTCCGCTGTTCTTTCAGACTCAATTCGGCCATGCGCACAGAAAAGAACATGCCTCGCCTCCTGACACCGAATTGTCAACTCACGGACTCGCTACAGACGCTGGGCGGACCCGCTGACCAAACGCGCCTATTTCAACTGTTGCCATCATAACGGAGCACTCTCCACACTGTGGAAAAGCTAAACCGGCAGGTCGACAAGCACGGAACACGATAGGAATAGTTATATGCTTTATTTGTACATTGACTTAGCCTGTAGCATTACTGTTCATACCGTTCAACATACTGATGATTTTATTTCTGAAATGATTGTGGCAAACCAAGTAAGCAAATTGTCATTAGCATAGATTTGAGTAAAAATGTATTTGATAATTAATAACTTGAGTAAAAAGCTATTTGGATGGTATTCTTTCTCTCTGGGAGGTTAGGTGATTTAATTACCCACACAGCAGGAGACTCCTAGGCGGATCCGCCTTCAAGTCATCAAACCCGCGTGACTGTCACATTCGTTTTGGCGCTGCCCAGAGGATCAGCTCCGCCTCCGGGCGGCGCCGTAAATTCTACTGTCAAACAGCAGATCCAGAGCGGACCCATATCGGATCCTCGGATGCGCCTTTACTGTAACTGTACGTTCACACCGCCACCGGCGAGAGCGAATTTTGCCCTGCCACAGACGCCGTAGAAAGATTCGGGGACGCTCTGACGTAGATTAAAATGCGTGCTTTTTTTAAAACTTTATTTAAAGGGGCCGCAAAGCAAATAAGAACTGAACATAAATCAGTATCCTATTTTGTGCAGAGTGGCCTCACGTAGGGTATAAGTTAACCTAATGAAATCTTTTAAATGTGAAAGTAACAAAATGACAGATGGAAAGACTTTAACAATTATAGTTATTTTGCTAACGAAAATTAAAAAAAAATCCATTTGTGTGTTCTGGCTTTTGTGTTCATGAGTCTAATTTCAACATGCAGATAATAGGATGTTTAATAGACTTGGTATTTAATTAACATTGATTTGTGTGCAATCTACATTACAATAACTGTCCTGGTTGTAGCTGCAATTGGTCAAAATCATTATTATTTTGAGCAAATGAATTGCATTCCCGCTGAAAAAACAAGTGTTTTTAGTTCAAACAAGTTCTACCGCGAAAATGTTGCCTATAAATAGTGTTGCGCGGCTTTTTCAAATCAAACTGACAACACTATGGATGAGCAAGTTCAATCAGCAGCTCTGAGAATATCACCGGCTGGTGCAGGAGCTGCGTTTGGATGACAGCAGGTTCCAGCAATATTTCAGACTGGACAGGGACCAGTTTGACAAGATGCTGTCAAAAGTGGGGCCGCGAATTGGAAGACAAGATACCAACTATCGGCGTGCTATTAATGCGGCTGAGCGCCTCGCAATCTGTCCACGGTGAGTTCGAGATTTTTGTTCTTTATGGTTTAATTTGCTTCTTTATATTTGTATAAGTATTTCGTTTTGTATTTTCAATGGGTTGGATATTGGGTATTGTTTTCATTGGTTCTTAAATGCTATTTTCCAGTTGTGGACAAAGTAGTATTTAGATCCTTTACTTATTAATAATAATAATTAATTATTATTATTTACTTAATAAAGTAAAAAGTAGTTAAGTTATACCACACTGTAAAAATACTCTGATACACGTTAAAGTCCTGCGTTAAAAATTTATAAAAGTATAATCCGGTCTAAACATTTCTACAAACAAGTATACATTTTTGTACATTATACAAACAAGTATAATCAGGAAAATTGACATAAAGGAGTAAAAGTGAACTGTGACTATTATAGTGAGCACCGTGGCAGGTATTGTTGGAGAGGTCTTGGTGCAGGAGGTCATTGCCAGTCCCCACCACTGAGGACTGGCAAAGCATCGCCAATGACTTCCTCCATCGGTGGAACTTTCCAAACTGCCTTGGGTCCATCGATGGCAAACATGTTGTAGTCAGGGCCCCTGACAACTCAGGCTCTCTGTATTACAAGGGGAGCTACTCTGTTGTCCTCCTGGCAGTGGTGGACGCACTGTACTGCTTCCGGGTAGTGGATGTTGGCAGCTACGTGAGGACAAGCGATGGTGCTGTGCTGGCTAACTCCACCTTCACCAGGCACTGCGAGATGGGACCCTTGGCCTGCCACAAGATGCTCTGCTGCCAGGTGCAGAGCATTTGGGACCACAGCCACATGTTTTTGTGGCTGATGAGGCCTTTCCACTCCGCCGGGACCTCATGCGGCCTTTCCCAGGACACAATCTCTCCGGCAGGCAAAGGGTATTCAACTACAGGCTGTCACGGGCAACGCTGATTGTTGAGAATACCTTTGGCATTCTCACAACCCAGTGGCGGATGTACAGGTGAGTTATTGCGATCAGCCCTGCCAACGTGGACACCTGTGTGAAGGCTACATGTGTCCTGCACAACTTCCTGAGGAGGTCCACTAGCATCACCAGGACGCCCATACCATCTGCTGGAGAAGGAGAAGCTACTGGCCTACAGGAGGTCACCCGAGTGGGCAGCAATAGCGCCACACGGGAGGTCATCCGTGTCCGGGAGAAATTCATGGCCTATTTCTACACAGAGGGAGCTGTCCCCTGGCAACCTGTGGCATAAGCCATGGCTTTAAGCGGCTCTTTTAAGAGCCACCAATTAAAAAAAAAATTAAGTTCACATTCATGGTGTCTCAATTAAAAAAAAAAAAAAACATTTTAGTTCATATTCATGGTGTTTCGATATTTTAAAAACACATCTCTGTTCATAAACATGGTTTCTCCATATTTTAAAAACACATTTTAGTTCATATTAATAGACTGAGCAAGACTGCTCTAAAAACACTTATGGAAGTGTACTTTTAATCTCACCTGGGTTCCCTACACGTTTTCAATATATGGTAGAATATGAAAGATTTGTAATAATATAAAACACACATAACCAGAAATGTTGACAATATTTTATTGCCTATTTTACTAATAACGTAAAAAAAAGAGATAAAAATGAATAACTTAAAGTTTTAAACACTGTTAGAACTAATACTTTTATACAACAGAACTAATACTTTCATACAATACTTTCATACAGAACTGTTTTGTACTTTACAAGAACTAATACTTTCATACAATACTTTCATACAGAACAGTTTTGTACTTTTGAACTAATACTTTCAGAACACTGAACACTTTTTTTGAACACTGTTAGAACAAGGGAGAAAGCACAAGGTGCAGCTGACAACACTGCGAGGGAAATAAGCTTACAATCACCCCTCACAGACTTGTCAGCTGCCCCCTGTTACTCTCACCCCAGTGTTCTTCAACTTCAGCCTCCAGACATCTAGCCTCATACACAAGCCTGTGTATTTTAAACTTCAGGTCCTGTCTGGTCCTCACAGACAGCGACCTGAAATCTTCCACGAGGCTTTAAAAAAAAAAGGCTGTCACTGTCCTCATTGGTGCTAGCTCTTCTACTAACAGCTTCCAAAGCTGTTAGCATGCGCTCATCGAAGTTGGAGCTGTGGTGTGCTCTCTTTCTCCTCAATGAGGAGGGCTGAAGGCTGGGCTGGCCCTGGCTTCCACCTGCCTATCCCTGGCTTCCACCTGCCTGTCCAAGAAGGCTGGACTGGCTCTGGCTTTCATCTGGCTGTCCCTGAAGGCTGGACTCACACTGATGACTGTGTGTGCGCGTCTCCTCTACCTGACTGTGCCCGGCCATGGCATATTCTCTTTCCTCTGGGGTAAGGTCTTCCCCAACCCCCCCTACCATATTACTGCACGTTAACCTTTCTTCTAGGAATGGGTTGAGGAAGCCCATGACCCCACTGTAGCGCCATGGCCGGACACTGCACTACCTGCTCCACTATTCCTCTCTGCCTCCTTCCTCTTCTCCTTTCTGAATGTGTCTCTAAGGGACTTCCATCTTTTCCTGCACTCATCTGCTAGTAAAAAAACAATATGAAACTTTATTAAATATGTGACTGATGACATTTTTTATTTATTCAATATGTGACTGTAATGACATTTATCATTATTTTCTCCAGCTAAGCAATTTGTAGATAAATACCACAAGGGGAACAGGTATAGTACACTTTTGTTTTTCCTTGCAGAATTATTTTTAATAAAAAAAAAGGCAGAAGTGACTGCTTTGATTTTAAAATATGTAAGAAATATGTAGTACTTCAAAATTAGATATATGATTATAACAGCTGATAATTACATCTAATGAAATTTGGCGGGCTAAAGTAGGCTACTGTACAGCATCAGTAAATTGCCATATCATAGTTGCGCATTTAATTATGTAGAGACAAAAACTGATCTTGTAAAAATCGTAAAATTAACTTTACTGACTGATTTGCATAAACAACTGTTTTGCGTGATATGGCGCTAAAGTTATCATGCAATTCCCACTTTTTTCTAGAAAATATATAACGTTAATGCCCATCAGCAACTCACCAGAAACACCAACAATTTTAGACACCTTGTTCCATGTGTCGTTCTTTTTATTAATGTCCCTGTATGTAAACAGGGACAAGTCGTACAATAACGGGAAACCCGCAACAGAAATGATTAATTTTTCCTCCATTTTGCTTAGGAACTAATGTGGTCGGAACCAAAGTTTACAGGATTGTGTTCTCTTGTATCCTCTCAGGCGGAGGACTTCTACATTCTGATTGGTTGCCGCTGGTTGCCGCCGAACCGCGTCATAGCTTATTACCATAAAGTTGACTTGATTTCAACTCTTCTCGCCACTCGCGCCGTCCAAGACGCGCCGCGCTGCCCTCGCCGGAGCTCGCCGCCGGCTCTCATTGAAAATGAATGGCTTCCAGCCACTTTGACGCCCTCACCGGCAGCGGTGTGAACGCACAGTAACGGTGCGTTTCCACTACAGCGGCAAAAGTCCGCTCAGTGCCGCTGGAAACGCTGTAACGTCTCCGCTTTTGGGTGTGTCTGTTGCGAGTGTGTTTAATCGAAGTTTTTTCAACACACGGACAGTATAATCATCAGCGATGCACGCGATTACATTTAGAAATAGACAAGCTTTGTTTCCAAATGCACCAAGCAAAGATATCCTTTCAATTTTATAAACTTTTATAAACCCAGCCAATGTAATCACAATGAACAAAATAAAATATTTAACATACATAACAACTGCAAAGCGTCTAATTTGTAAACAAAATGATTTACGCACTAAATCCAGCATAAACTCCGGCACAATTTGCATATTTTTAAACTCTCAAAACAGACGTCACATCCAGGGACGTACTGGGACTGAAATTCAGCCCGGGACTTTAAAGGGATAGTTTGCCCATTCAAGACCTGAAGTTGTATGCAATCCTTACCAGCACTATAGTGCATACACACTGACCCACTCTGTGGTCACCTCCCTGGTCAGAGTTCTGGCCGCTGGAAGTTTTTCAAAAAAGTAGTCCCGTTTAGTTTCCGGGGCCTCAAAATTGTGCGTTTTTACGTGAAAAAATTATATGCGTTTCAAAGCTTGATTAATTTACATCACAAAAAACACTCCAGACAAAATTCATGAATCAGTTTTAATCGGCACTATTTTCTTTCCATTTCTATCAATCCACGCTGCTGTCAACGTCAACAGTGCGCACGTTCCGATCAGCTGTTGATAGCGCGACTCGCTGACAACATGTCTGACTACGAAACTTCTGATGATGAAACCAATTTTAGCACAATGTCAGACGGAACAGATGATGATTAAAGTAATTTTAGCACAACGCCAAAGGGATACCTTTATGAACCGGAGTATACCGATGCCGAACTTCAGCAGATGGAGATAGAACGGGAAGAGAGAGAGCGAGAGGACAGAGATGAAGTTGTCCAAGTTGATGCTGGGCCCACAGCTGTAGCAAGAGCCAGGATGAACGACAAATGGTGGTGCACTTGTTCAAATTGTCAATTTATGCCAACAGAAGCTATTGCTGCCACGAATGGGAACTCATGTCACAGATGCAAAACCTATCGATTGACGAGGAGGCCAACTGCATTACAGGTCTGTCTGCATTACATCCAAATAGTTTTCTCAGCAAATACCTATATCCCTATATACTGTTTTTATATTAGACCTCTTTTCACGTGATTTCCACTGGAGTTTAAACATCAGCTTGTTTACCGTACAGTTTAGACATGGAATCATAAAGTTAGTAAATAGAGCTTACCCGTGGTACTGGTACAGCAAAACTCTTTAAAATCTGTTTTTTTTTTTTTTCTCCTTGGTTGGGGATGTAATCGTCTTCTCTGAAGTGAGCACTGCACACACGAAAATCCTTGATTCTGGATATTTTAGCTCCCGCAGAGTAGCCGATGGCAACCAGCCAAAGCTGTCTCATATTAGCTATATCCGAAACAGGAAATCGATGGAATCTGAACAGTGATCCCGGCACATTCTTGTGGTCACAACCTGGGAATTTACAAGTTCGCACCATTGTTAATTTTCTACTTTTTACGTCGTTGTCATTCGATTGTGTAAACACTATCAACAGCTGATCGGAACGTGCGCACTGTTGACGTTGACAGCAGCGCGGATTGATAGAAATGGAAAGAAAATAGTGCCGATTAAAAACTGAGGTATGAATTTTGTCTGGAGTTTTTTTTGTGATGTAAATTCATCAAGCTTTGAAACGCATATAATTTTTTCACGTAAAAACGCAGTTTTGAGGCCCCGGAAATTAAACGGGACTACTTTCTTGAAAAACTTCCAGCGGCCAGAACTCTGACCAGGGTGCCTCCTCAGGTTGTATACGCAAGTCACCACTGCACTGAACACAACCAGGTCAGCAAAACCCAATCCTGAACACATAAGTCACAGTATTCTGCTAACTACCAGAATGTCATGTGTACAGTCAGTCGGAGTGATAAAATAGTTACAAATACTCACACCCACTCAGATACTCAAAAACTACAATGCAGTCCCATAAAATAGAGATTGTGCGTGTGTGTGTACCAAGGTTATTATAGTTTTGCTTTTTTAAATTAGTTTTTATTTTAATATCGTTTTCAGTTTTGCTTTAAATTTAAGTTTAGTTTTAGTTAGTTTCATGAATGGTTTTGTTAGTTTTAGTTTAGTTTTTATTTTGCAAACACATTTCTATTTAGTTTTTATTTTATTTAGTTTCAGTTATAGTTTTAGTAATTATAGTTTAGCAGCTAACAGAACACTTCCAGTGTAGACCAAAGAAAGCAAAGCAAGACATTTATTTTCAGCAAAATGTAATGTTTGCACAGTTTACAGTTAACAAGGTTTTGAGATGCAAAAAAGAACCAAACAAATGCACCTTAAATTTACATAATACATGATGAACATGCATATGAACAAACAAACATACATTCATTCGGTTCTTAACAATTGAGAAAGACATTTATTTTCAGCAAAATGTAATGTTTGCAGTTTACAGTTAACTCTTGATAAAAATAACAAGGGTTTGAGATGCAAAAAAAGAACCAAACAAATGCACCTTAAATTTACATAATACATGATGAACATGCATATGAACAAACATACATATTAAAGATTAAATCTTTTTGAATTTGTGTGTATGTGTTGAATATTAATTTAGCAAAAACAGACTAATACAATCTTAAAGGTTTCAAATGTGCATGTTTGTAGTCTTAATATTACTCGCAATAACAGACTAGAACACAATCTTCAAGTGTGTGCGTAGTGTTCAATTTTACTTTAAACAAACAGACCACCATAAAATGTCCAAAATTACCAAATGTGTATTTTGCATTGGATATAATTGTGGTCTGTGTTTTCTGAAATCATTTCAGAAACAAAATTTTCTGTTAACTTTTAAGAAGACTCTTTGTTCCAGGGAGGTGGTCATTCTGTTTCTCAGTCCAGATGAAAGCTGTCCACAAACAGAAAATATTCTTTCTACAAAGGCTTGAGATGCAGGGGCAGATACCAAATCTATTGCAACAGGTGCAAGCTTTGGATACACCGCAACCCGTCCTTGCCAATACTCTAGTGGCCTGACCCCAATGTTGTCTCGCTTCACTTCATCTAGGTATTTTTGCATTTCATGCACTGCACTGCCAGAGTTATCAACTGGATTCACCTGGTTAGTAGTGCTGAAGATCTTTGTAGCGAGGAACGAGTATTTCTGAAGGGTTTTGTTGGTGCCTCCAGAAGTTGATGGTAGTTCACATGCATTATCTGTCATTGTGGCTGAAGTTTGGCTATATCTTAAAGCTTGATCCAAGACAAATATCTCTGCCTCTCTCTTTAGATGCTTCATCTCTGGAGATGTAAGAGCTAGGGAGACAGATGGGTCCATAAGAGATGCTGCACCTGCTGTTGGATCAAACTTTGCATGTGTAGGATCAAGTATGCCTGCAAAGCGTTGCCGCATCGACCTCAGAAGGACTTGAACAGCTTGCTTTTCCATGTTGGTAGTCTGCTGCAGATGTGCTTCCAGATTCAGCAGGGCTGGCACTACTTCAGATAGGGACTGGCTATCTGTCTGAAGTTGATCAGTGTGTGTAGCAAATGGTTCCAGTAGTTTCATGAGATTTTCTAGCTTTGTCCATTCACTGCTCAAAAGAGTGTCAATCCCAAGCTCTTCTAGGATTTCATTGAGAGTAGGTCTGGTTTCAATCAGTCTTTTGATCATTTCAAACGAACTATTCCACCGTGTGGGGCAATCACGGATCAGTGTTCGTCCACACCTTTAAAAAAATAATAGTAATGTAAGAATATCATCTTTCCCCTCTACAAACTAATGACTGTCTAAGGTCATTTGGGTTACACTTTACTTGAAGGGGTTTGCATAAGACTGACATGATACCTTCATAATCATGACATGGCAGATGTCATAAATATGAAGGAGGTCTTATGCATGTTTATGACAAATGTCATTAAGTGTCATTCGCTCAATTATGACATTTTTAATGCAAATATGACATTGTTTGAAATGTCTTTGTTATGACAACTTGACATAAACCAATACATCATAACCTGTCAGTGTCTTTGTCATGACAACTTGACATTACCAAGACAACATAAATTGTCATAAATATGTCATAAACATGACATAGCAGATTAATTATCAAACTTAAGAAACCACTTAGCTTTATGGGTTAACATTTCATTAAACTGTCAGGTGGTTGGTTTTGACATTGGCTGTCATGAGGCCATTATAACTGTGTCATGAATGTTTTTGTTGACCTCAACTACAGTGGTACAAATTTAATTTGTCATTAAAATGTTATAATGGCTTCATGACAGCCAATGTCAAAACCAACCACATGACAGTTTAATGAAATGTTAACCCATAAAGCTAAGTGGTTTCTTAAGTTTGATAATTAATCTGCTATGTCATGTTCATGACATATTTATGACAGGTTGTGTTGTCTTAGTAAAGTCAAGTTGCCATAACAAAGACATCTCAAACAATGTCATATATGCATTAAAAAATGTCATAATTGAGCGAATGACACTTAATGACATTTGTCATAAACATGCATAAAACCTCCTTCATATAGATTATGACGGTGTCATGTCAGTCTTATGCACACCCCTTCAAGTAAAGTGTTACCGTCTTTTCTGATGCTTATCAGTTATTGTATATATTTACCTTTTAAACTTTAAAATTATTTAAGCAACTAAAGTAAATTTATGTTATCTGTAAGATTGAGTGTTGTGTGTTTGTGCGTAAAATCTGGCAATAATGGCTTTTGAGGACACTTTGTGCATGTTACATTTTGAATTAGTATTAACAAGTGTATTATGCTATGAATGTGGTTTATGAGGACACCTCAAATGTCCTCTGTGGAGATGGGTGTGTGTGTTGTTGTTTGTCTGGATTAAATTAAAACCTGGATTCCATCGTCTCTTAACAGTTGTCTGCTCTTGTTACAGCGATTGCTGTAACAAGGGATGAAATATAGTTACAGTGATGAGGGATGAAATATAGTCTATGGAGAGTCCTCATAATCCATATATGCCAGTTTGTGGGTGTGTAAGTGTAAGAAAGTTAAATATAAAACACAAACCATACCTTTGAATCATCCGTTCATTTGCCACTGAGGATTTCCGTATAGCATGAACGATTGATCTTGCTTTGCTGAGAACATTACTTGCACTAGGAACTTTCAATGCATCCTTAACTGCAAGCTGCAAGGTATGTGCCATGCATGGCATACGCTGGAATTTCGAGAACCCATCTTGAAACAAGTCTGTCATAAAAGAAAGTTCAAAACATTTAAGGGCTATCCACCTTATTTTCGAACGCGGAAGTAAACATGGGTCCAATATCCGGTTTTTGTGCGGCACTTCCGTTTCCTCGCTTCCCTGGGCTAAATAACATATCGATCGCGAAGGATTATGCAGAGTTGATAGAAAAATGTTACACATGCCGTAGCAGATGAATACTACAAAGAACTAAAGCCCCGCCTCACTCAGTTAGGGTACCGGACCTGGTTGAAAACACTCATGCATCTAGCTGGCAGAGTGCCAAAACTTCACCGGCTCCTTCAGCCCCGCCCTAAACATAGTCAAGCCAACGCTGGACTAATATGGAGGTATTTTGTCATGTCAAATGTATTAATAATGCCATAAGAATGCAACCAAAGCATAGGATGGATAGCAATAAGTAGATGGCTATAAATAGTTGTAAATCATACAAAATAAATGCCATGATCATGCCATTATGCCATGATCACTAGATTTTATACAGGGGTTACTATAATGATTTTGTTTCTCCTTGGAGTTTTTATCATGGTTTTTATTGAGACTTCATAGCCCAGCCACTTTTCTGGTATCGGGTGGTCTTCTATAGGTGCTCACGAAATGAAAAGAACAAACATACGGTCGTTTCGATGGTTTCTTCAAATGTAAAGCTTTTAACCACAGGCGAAGGGATTCCTCAGGCCGGCGACACACTGCGTGTCCGTTTTTATTTCGGCTCCCATGTTAACAGGTTAGAACGTGCACACTGCCTGCGTGACATGCGCGTCTCACAGGCGCGGAAAACGCGTGCATGCTATAAATAGAATCGACGCCTATTTTTCACGCAACACGCAAGCGTTTTGGAAGCGTTTCCAGACAAAATAGAATAGGAAAAGATCTTTGTATTTAATTTTACATGAATACATATTAATAAATTACATTTTGATGTTTGAAATTTTAGGTTTTGACAAATGCAGATATAAATGCAATGAAAAAAAATCGATTTTCTAATATTGCACCTGTCAATACAGAACGAAATATTCTGTAGCCTGTTTTGCCGTCAATACTGCCGACGTTGTCTTTGCTGCTATATATATGTTTAACATTAAAGGCCTTCCACAACTCTCTCCCCATTATGTCGAATATAATCACCAATGAATGAGGCTTATCATATATGTCACCTAGCAGTGCCGCGTCAGACACGTTTCTGGTGTGCAAAGACATGTAAAACGCCACGCAACAGAAACGCCACGCAGCCAGTGTGTCTCTGGTCGTAGGGCGCCTGATTAAAATGTAAATGATTTCGATGATTAAAACACTCCTGCTCCAAGTAAACCTTTCTTTTGTATCAGTTTATGACAACCTCTAACTGCACAAACAATCCCGGTCTTCCCCGAAGCCATGACGATGAGTTAGTTGTTAGGAACACTTGTTTAATTAACCGATATGGTGAAAAGTGATCAGCGCGCCAGTGACCGGAAGTGCCTGACCGGAAGTCTCGCACAAAATACCGTCAACTGGCTGCGTCCGTATTTCCGTTAAAAATAAGGTGAATACTATACATGTATTTTGCAGAATGCGTTTTTTTTATGATTTTTCTATGGACATTTTAACCCTATAAATGTAATATCACTGCATAGCAATAAAGATAAACATTACAATTTGAATGCAATTAATAAAAAATAAATTTAAAAAAGCAACAAACTTACCTTGATCCTCATCAGCAGCACAATCATCCTGGGAGTCGGAGTCTGAGTCAGATTCAGCAGAATCCACGTTATCCGAAGCATCATACTGTGCCACTTCTGTGCTGTCGCTGTGTGCTTTTTTTAGAAGCTCCACGGCTTTGATCATGTTTGAGCCATTATCCGTTACAATGAGCAATATTTTGCTCTCTGGTATAGCCCATTCGTTCAGGGTGCTTTCGATGCAATTGGCTATTGCTTCTCCGGTGTGTGGATGGCAAATGCGACGCAAATTTAGCAAAGCATGCTGCGATTGATTCGATGGGCAATGGTAAAAACATGCAGAGATACCCAAAAACGAAGCAGTCAAACCTTTTTTGCTCCATCCATCTACACATATAGTGACTTTGCGGGTCTCTCTCAGCATTTCTTTTACTCGCTGAGATGCAGTTTGCATTTTTAGCGCAATTAAGGAATTGATCCGTGCAGCACTGGGAGTGATGAATCTGCGGTCTAGAGCAGCATTAAAACTTTTAAAGGCTACCGAATCACACAGTCTAGTGGACATGCCAGTCTCAAAAAACAAATCTACCAGTGCATTTTCTCGTTTCTTATGTTCATTTGAATTTGTTGGCCAAACCTCCGATTTTTGGAAGCATAATGTCAGAGTCTGCTGCTGCAATTGAGTTTGAGAACTACTAGCACCCTCGTTGACTTTATCATTACCGATGGTAGTCTTCCTTTCCGAATCTTTCGCCATGAAGGATTTGTATTCTTCACGATGGTTGGTTTGCAAATGTACTTTAAGGTTTGTGGGATTTTTCCCCTTAATTTCAACACCACAAAGTGTATTATTCAGCGTGACAATGCATTTGCTTTTTCCTGTTTCGGAATTAAATTCGAAATAGTCCCAAACAGGGCTCTGTCGTTTCCTACCCCCTGCCATCATTCATGTCTGTCGTAATTATCAGATAACTGATGTTGCTGTCAGCCTCAGCTAACCTCAAATGCATAAAGCGCCATCTACAGGTGAATGTATTATACAGCCTGTTTGGTTTTAAACTAAACCACGTCAGATTTTCCGCCACGGGATGAGGGCTTATTAATTACGAAAACGAATACTTATTTTTAATAATTATTATTTTATTTCAGTTAGTTTTTCAATAACTGTTGCTAGTTTCGTTTAGTTTTAGTTTTTCATTTGTTATGAATTTTACATTTTATTTCAGTTAACGAAAATGTTTTTTAACTGATAGTTTTAGTCTTAGTTTCAGTTTTCGTTTACGAAAATAACCTTGGTGTGTACTCACTTTCAACTCTCCCTGGCTCAGCTTCCCCTGTGCTGGACCCTGCCTCTGCTTACTGATTGTACAGCTACATATACATGAGAAGAACATCACTAATAAATATGACTAAGAATAATACATTTTCTAATTGGTGCTTTAGTCAGGTTATTATCTAGTATGTGGAACTATTGGCATTTTATCCTATATGTAAATATGTAATATTGTGCTGTATTTTTCTATTTTTGTGTGTGTCCTTAATAAAGCTTTGATTGATTGATTGATATGACTAATATGATTGCCTACCCTGCCCTGCACACTGCCCCTCTACCTGTCTGTTTCCTGGTTCCTGCTCCTCATCTCTTCTCCTCCTGCTGCTGCTGCTCCTCCTCCTCCTGCTCCTCTTCCTCTCTTCTCCTCCTGCTGCTGCTGCTCCTCCTCCTCCTGCTCCTCTTCCTCTCTTCTCCTCCTGCTGCTGCTGCTCCTCTTCCTCTCTTCTCCTCCTGCTGCTGCTCCTTCTCTCTCCTCTTGCTGCTCCTCCTCTCTCATCCTGCTGCTCCTCTTCCTCTCTTCTCCTCCTGCTGCTCCTCCTCCTCTCTCCTCCTGCTGCTCCTCTCTTCTCCTCTTATCCTCCTGCTGCTGCTCCTCCTCCTCTTCCTCTCTTCTCCTCCTGCTCCTCCTCCTCTCTTCTCCTCCTCTCTCCTGCTGCTGCTCCTCCTCCTCTCTTTCCTCCTCTCTCCTGCTGCTGCTCCTCCTCCTCTCTCCTCCCACTGCTCATCCTCCTCTCGTCTCCTCCCACTGCTCCTCCTCCTGCTGCTGCTCCTCCTCTCTCCCGCTGCTGCTCCTCCTCCTCTCTTCTTCTCCTGCTGCTCCTCCTCTCTCCTCCTCCTGCTGCTCCTTTTCTCTTCTCCTCCTCTCTCCTCCTGCTGCTCCTCCTCTCTCCTGCTGCTGCTCCTCCTCTCTTCTCCTCTCTCCTCCTGCAGCTCCTCCTCTCTCCTGCTGCTGCTCCTCCTCCTCTCTTCTCCTCCTGCTGCTCCTCCTCTCTTCTCCTCTCTCCTCCTGCTGCTCCTCCTCTCTTCTCCTCTCTCCTCCTGCTGCTCCTCCTCTCTCCTCCTGCTGCTGCTCCTCCTCTCTCCTCCTGCAGCTCCTCCTCTCTCCTGCTGCTGCTGCTCCTCCTCCTCTCTTCTCCTCCTGCTGCTCCTCCTCTCCCTTCTCCTGCTGTCCTACCTCACATCACCAGCAATCTTTGGAGGAGTTTACTCGACTCTGTCTATGACTCCACCGTTGTCTAAAGTCATTAGGATATCTTTCTCTGTGCACATTAGCATGAATGCCTCAAGATGCTCCTGTGTCAGGGTGCTCCTCAGTCTGTTCTTTACAAACTTTAGTGTAGAAAAGGTCCTCTCACAGGCCACTTGACTGAAAGAGAGTGTAAGCAAGAACTTGTAGGCCAGTCCAATGACATGATAGGCATCAGTGAGGAGGTTGTATTTGGAGAGGATATGATAAACACAAATTGCACAGTCTTTACAGGAGGTGCAGCTGGTGTTATTCTGTTCCATGTCTTCTCCATCCTCTGTCTCTTCTGCAGTCCGGACAGTGTATGACTCCAAATGTGGCAACTTAAGTCTCTCCCACTGGTTGGCCAGACTACAGAGCTCGACATTGAGCCTTCCAGATGTTGCTCTTTCATCAAACCTAAGGAGGCATTTACTGAGGTGTTTGAGTGATTCAGATGGAAGCCCCCTATCTCTTAGTGTACCAAAATTCCTTGGGTCGAGGCATGCAAAATCATTATAAAGAGCTCCATTTGCAGAATTAGCGAGTCTGAATGCTCTGAGTCACTGTGTCCAAAATGACATTGTGCACCTTGATCCTGTACTGATCCTCTGTATTCAATGAATGTTCTTCCTCTGCTACTTCCCCTGGCATGGACTTCTTCTTTCTGATTTTTTTTTTCAGGTAGAGCCCCCTGAACCACCTCTTTAGATCCATTCTCCTCCAGCTCCTTGTTAGCCCATTCAACAAAGACATTTGAAGCTTTTGTGACACCATCCATGTCCCTGTTGCAGGATTTTAGGCTGTCTTGGGCCCCCATAACTAGTCGATGAGCAGTGATTAGGTCCATGCCACTGGTCTGGAGGTATCTGGAGAGTGGCGAGGTAATCGCAAAGATTCTCAAGAATAGCTGCGCTGTCAGCACCGTCTCATGCTTCAATAGGGACTCCATGTACTCCTTAGCTCTTGCTCTGACATGTGCTTTGATTGACATATCTTCCACTATCCTTTTCAGTGTTATGATTAAATCAACATACAAAGCATTGTCAGGGTTACCAAAACAGCCAAATATCTTGCTTAGGGCCTGGTCCTTGGCCCACCATCTTGTTATAGGATAGGAGACAGCCGTCTGTGTCGCTTGTCATCACTCACTTCCTCCCACATTTTCATACGCTTGTATGAGTCCTTGATAAATACAGTAACATCGTTCACTATGGAAAAAAGGGATCCACTTTCTATTATAGCACTCGTGGTGTCTCCCAGAACAAGATTAAGCACATGTGCATAGCACCAGATGTGCACTTGGTTAGGAGACTCTGATGACAGTAAAGCAGAGTACCCCTTGTACTGGCCTTGCATGTTTGCGGCTCCATCTGTTGAGTTGCCAACACAGTTCCCAAGCTCAATATCCACCTTTGCCAGAGTTTTTTTAAGTAGCTCCACAAAATACTCTCCAGTTGATGACTCACAATCAACCACACCTATGAGCTTCTCATGGACCACATGACTGATTACATCAATCACTTTGTTGACAGATGTTTTAGAGAGCAGTGTAACGAAAGATCCTCTGCCTTTAACCCCAGTCTTATTTAGGCTTTGGCTTTTTTGCACACATTCATTTACATGTTCTTGCAGAGAGACATCAAATTTGCTCAGCAGAATGATCATTTCCAAGAAGTTTCCATGATCAACAGTAATGTTGTCCCATGTGTATGCAGCTTCAAATTTGGTGCCTCTATAGCTAAGACCACACTTTCCGATGACTTTTATGACTTCTATGTCACGGTCCATGACTTGGCGTTTCTTTCTGACTTGGTCACGGTGAAGAGACACTTGTTTTCCAACTAGTAAGCTTGCTATGTCTGCTTGACTGGCCATCATAAAATATGCTTCTGCACTGTCTCTGTGAACTTGGTTTCTTTCGTGCTCTTCTATTCTCTGATGTACATGCTTCCAGGCTGTCATTCCCCCCTTAATGAATGCACTTTCATTTGCAGATGGCTTTGCATATGCCAAACATACTGTGCAGTACAGTGCGTTTTCTTTCTTACAGTATGTGAGCCACTTTCTCATTATACCATCTTTGGTATGATAGATACTCGTGCCTTTTCTGGTGGGTTGTTGAGGGTGGTAAGAAAAAAAAAGATCTAAATATTTGGAGGGCGGGCGTGTATAAAAATCAAAGCCCTCATCTTCAGCTCTGTTTATCCCTGGCGCATCTTCACCTGTGTTGGACCCTGCCTCTGTCTGTACTGGTTGTACTGCATGAGAAGAACTTGAACGTCACTATATCTTATTCTATCTATGCATAATGTCATTGCCCACCCAGCCCTGCACACTGCCCCTGTACCTGTCACTGTTTTTGTACTGGTTCCATTCTCTTCCTCCTCCTGCTCTGCTTTCTCTTGCTGCTTTCCTTCCTCCTGCTCCTCCTCCTTCTCTCCCTCCTCATCAATATAACAGCTGGGGTCATCATCCTGTCCCTCTCCATCACTGACCTTACAAGCTAATATACATATAGACATACAGAGATTCCTTGCTTATAGACTAATGGGGTCCTAAGCTCGGACTCATCTCTTCAATAGGACTCATTTGGTCACCACACCGGAACGGACTATTTTCTTTAGCGGAAACAATACAATCGTTTTTAAATCAATAAACTCATTTTTAAATCAATATTTTGTGTCAAATTATTGATTTATTTGGTCGGTTGCCATGTAATAAGCAGGATAATGTAGATCCTGCTTCACGTCGGGGTCCTGATCAGCCTGTCGCGGTTCGCTATAACAACCGCCTCGCTCTACATTATTCCTTACATAATATATATATGCCTATATTTAAATGCAAATATAAATAATTTCAGTTAGGGATGCACCGATCCACATTTTTTCACTTCCGATCAGATACCTGAATTTGGATATCGGCCGATACCGATACTATACCGATACCAGGAAAAGGAATAAAAAGCTGTACGAGGAATAGTCGGCCTTCACTGAGCTATCTTCACAGGTAAGAAAAACAGTTTAATAATTATTATTAATTCGTGGCCACAAAATAATTCACCTGAATATTCACCAATTCACAAAAACAAAGGTCTTTAGCATTCACTAATGAATATCAAACTGTTTTTGGCCACGTTGTAATTCGTTAAATCAAAATGAGGGAGGGAATTAGTTTAACATGTCCACGATTTATTAAAACGAGGGAACAAATAAGTCGTCGTAACAACTAATTATTTAGATCAGTGGACAAGGCGCATAAGAACAGAAAGAGAGCCCCGGCCGCACGCACGCACTCTCACCGCCTTCAAACAACGCGAGCGCTGTATATAGCTCTCTCTCCCTCGTGTATATCAACACAATAGTAAAAGGTCGGAAGACCGATTGTGTTTTATAGATTAGTAGTTTGTTCATATAAAGTGTTTGATTAGCAAGTACATGTTAAGGAAATGCATAATACAAATTGTATAGGTTAATGTAACAGTAAACGGACTAAAACTGTTGTGATGAAACTGTGCATGCGCGGGGTGAAACTGCTGGGGTAAAACTGTGGCTCTGCGGCTCTGCAGACAGATATATTATTGTTGCAAACAGACAAGCGGATTTCGCCTCAGACGCGCGAATGGATTCAAAATATTCAAGCGTCCAACTAGACGCGGTAGACGCGAATTTGACGAGCTATTCACGTTTGGTGTGAACGCACAGTAACGTGGTGTTTTTTAAATGTTTGATTGCGTTCGTTGTGTTGTACGACGCGAAGGAGCTTCAAATAGCTCTGAATTACGGCTTTGCAAACATTGCATTAGCTGTCTTGCTCTGCGGTGTTTCCAGTGTGAAGTATTTCCACACAGCGGACATGTTGGCTAGCCGCAAACTGCGGGATGGATTTCCTGAGCGGGGGCGTGCTCATAACTCTGTGTCTCATTGAGCCGCGCCTCCGTTCAGGAAATCCATTCCGCAGTTTGCAGAAAGCTAACAGACTAGCCGGCGGCAGGCGGGAATCACTTTTTGAGTCATTTCAGCATACAACGTTAAAGCACAGACATGTCTCATGGATATCGGATATTTATGCAGGTTGGATCGGGAAAATCCAATATGTGAATTACGCTGGTATCGGTCCCATCCCTAATTTCAGTGTATAATAAATGCATGCATCACTAATCGTGCACCTGTCCTGTCCATGCTGCTGGATCCTTCCTCATCTGCACCTCCTGCCACAGCACCCTTTTCACTGCGAAAAAGGTCTGTTAATTTGGCGCATTTAGCTGCCTCTTGTGCCAAAATTTCTTTCTTTTTCATTCTTATTTTTTCGGCCCCACCCATTTCTTTCTCTTCTTTCCTTCTTTTCGCCATTTTTACCGTCTGTCTCTGTTGCATTCACACAAACCCAAACCTAACCAAAAGTAAACTCCTTTGATCGGCGCCTTTGAGCCAATCGGATGTCAGGAAAAACGAGGATCAGTCCAAGTGGGAGGGGCCGCTCGTATCCCCCCTCAAGATTGGAAGTATTGGTTTGGCCTGGTCTGTTACACACACACACACATACACACAGACACAAACTGTTCCGCTGCAGCTGAGCGGCCGGCCAGGCCGGTACGGTAGCGTATCATAAAAAAAAATTAAAAATGAAATAAAAACTTTTTGACCACCGGCCGGTTCGGCCTTAAATGGACTGGCCGTTCGCGTATCATATAAAAAATAAAAAAAAAATAATAATTTTTGACCATCGGCCGGTTCGGCCTGAAATGGACCGGCCGTTCGGGATTGTTCCCGGTATTCCCGATTGCCAATCCGCCCCTGGTCACATCCTGAACCTCACAGCAATTGGCTGCCGACCGCGTTTTTGCATAAAGTCCAGAACTGCCCAACCTTTTGACGCTCTTGGTCGCTCTCAACGCTTTCTCCGGTCCGCTGTCAATCCCAAAATGCACTGTGCGAGCGTGAAGCTTGACTTCCATAGGAATTAATTGAAAACGCTCGCTCCGCTCGCACCGTGCCAGTGGACACGCACCGTGACTACAGGGGCAAAAGTCCGCTCAGTGCCGCTGGCAACGCTGTAACGTCTCCGCTTTGGGGCGTGTGAATAAATTTACCGTGGAGCATGCCTCCGAAACGAATGTCTCCACCTTGTTTGCGTTTCCTCTTCTTTTTTTTTTAATGGTGGTTCGCAAACCAAGTACTTTATTAGCGCCATCTATCATCTAAAGTTCAAACTGATGAAACAATTCATCTGCAAATGTTCAAGACTTGAACATTTGCTGATCAAGACAGACCTAAATAAAACACGAGTAACTAAATAAATAAAAAATAAAGGGTATAATTTATAATACAACTGACACATTTTCCGGCTTATTTGATATTTGAAAATTTCGTAGATTCAAAAAAGGGCTGTTTTTAAATAAGTCACTCCACTGTAACTGTTTATAAAAAAAACTTGCTAATGTATTGACTAGAGCTAAACTACAATCTGAACAAATGATTGAATGCAAAATAATTTAATAACATCAAATAAATAAAATAAAGCACTAATGACAAATAATTGGCATGTAAAATATGCTTTTATTCTGGAATTAGGTAATGCTGGGTTATAAAATGGTATCCAGCAATGTTTGTCAGTTGTCATCATGGACTATCGAACGAAGATAGTCATTATCACCCTACTTTACATGCAAAGGAGACGGTGCCATAGGCTCTGGGTACACCCTATATGCCAGTACCACAGATCACACAGCGAGTACTACCGTTTGGTACAGGAGCTTCGTTTTGACGATGTCTTGTTTCAGCGTTATTTCAGACTGAACAAGACAGAGTTTGATAAGCTGCTGACCATACTGGCACCTAGGATAACGATGCAGAACACATCGTTTCGTCTGGCAATTCCCCCAGTCGAGCGCCTTGCCATTTGCCTACGGTGATTATTTATAGGATTTTTTAATGTCATTTTTGCATTATTGGCCTTTTACATGTTTATTTAAAAACATAGTTCTCACGTGTAACTTGGGAGAGTAATTAAATAATTATTTATAAATAATAATAATAATAATAAGAAGAAGAAGAAGAAGAAGAATATAGTTAATTTTATACATTTTCTTGCAAAATGAGAAAATGGAGAATTGTTGTTATTTTTTTTAAAAATGTTGTATTATGTTGGTATTTAAAAGTTTTCTATGTTACCTTAAATTATACGTTTATCTCTGTAAAGGTGCTTTGAAACAATCTACATTGTTAAAAGTGCTATTTAAATGAGGATGACTTGACTTGACTTGACTTGTTAGGTTAGTGAGGTGGGAATCTTGTGATGGGTCTGTTTTGAAAACCAATTTCATAAAAAAAAAAAAAAAACTTCTTTTTTGTTATTGTAGCCACAATTGATTTGTTTAACATTAATTTTCTTATAAATACCAAACAGCTTTTTTTTTACAGTCTACCTTTGTTGTTGCAGCTACCTTGCCACTGGTGACTCATTCACAACAATAAGTTACAGCTACCGTGTGGGTGTCTGCACAGTGGCACGCATTGTTGGGGCAGTGTCCCAGGCTATATGGGAGTGCCTGTTGGATGACTATATGCCTATGCCATCAAAGCAAGACTGGAGCAACATTGCTGCAGGTTTTCTAGAGCAATGGAACTTCCCAAACTGCTTGGGTTCCATCGATGGCAAACATGTTGTCATCCAGGCCCCTCCAAACTCAGGGTCTCTGTTTCATAACTACAAGGGGACCTTCTCTCTTGTGCTTCTGGCAGTTGTGGATGCCAAATATCTGTTCCGTGTAATAGATGTTGGTGGATATGGACGTAACAGTGATGGCGGGACCCTGGCCAACTCTGCCTTTGGTGAAGCCCTGAGGAATGGCAACCTTGATCTCCCAGATGACTGTGTATTGCCAGGATCACAGCACTGTACTCTACTGCCACATGTGTTTGTGGGGGATGAAGCCTTTCCCCTCCTGCGTTCCTTTCCTGGGTGCAATCTCTCCAGGGAAAAACGTATTTTCAACTATCGTCTCAGTCGTGCCAGGTTGACTGTGGAGTGTGCCTTTGGCATACTAACAAGCCAATGGCGTATGTACCGTCGACTGCTCACTGTCAACCCAGCAAAGGCAGAGGTGTGTGTGAAGGCCACCTGCATCCTCCACAACTTTCTTAGGATGTCCAGAAGAGGGACCAGAAACCAACTATTTGTCTCTTCTTGGCAGAGAGAGGGGCCAACAGCACTCCAGGAGGCTCCAAGACTGGGAAGCAACAATGCTGCACGTGTTGCCATTCGTATCAGGGATGCGTTCTCTGCTTATTTCTGTACAGAGGGTGCTGTGCCCTGGCAACATCTTGTGCTGTAGCTTAAACCCCAATTCCAGAAAAGTTGGGGCATTTTGACAAAACACAATAAAATCAAGAATCTGTGATTTATTTATTATCTTGAACCTTTATTTAACTGACAGAAACACAAGAAAAAATTATATCTTTTCACTGACCAATTTACTTGTATTTTGTATACAAAAAATATTTTGATGGCTGCAACACACTCCAAAAAAGGTAGAAAAGTGGCAAAATAAAAGTGAAAAGATTATCAAAGTTAAAGTGTTTTGAAACAGTCCACAATAAGTAGGTGAACTGGTAATAGGTGAGGCTATTTGTAAGCAAAGATGGGTCATGGCTCACCACTTTGTGCAAAATACAATGAGAGAATCGTCAAACAATTGAAAAATCACAATTAGTATGTCACAAGTTTCTTTCACCATCTACCACACATAATATTGTGAAAAGATTCAGGGAATCCAGAGAAATATCAGTCTGTGTACGGCAAGGCAGGAGACCTCTGTTAAATGTGCATGACCTTTGTGCCCTCAGATGGCACTGAATGAAGCAAACATACAGTATATCATTGTATGGAGGTGCATCAGTGCAAACTTGCATTTGTGTGAAGGTTTCGCTGACATGGAGGCATATATTTGGATTGTACAGAGACATTAACTGCCATCAAGGTGACATCTTTCCTGGGAAGCAAGACAATTCCAGGCCTCATTCTGCACATGCTAAAACTGAGTGGTTTCTAGACACTCTGCTGCACCATAGTAGAGATGTGCCTGATGCCTGCAGACCAGAGCTGTATCTTACTGAAAATGTATATGACCCATCATGAAAAGGAGAATTGGACTGTTGAACATATGTATTATATCAGAAGAGATTGGGCAAAAATTCAACATGCAAACTTCAAGAATTAGTATCCTCAATTCACAAACTATTAAAAAGAGTAATTAAAAGGAAATGTAATTTGACACAGTTGCAAACATGCCTCTGTCCCAACTTATTTGGAGTGTGTTGCAGCCATCAAATTAAAAATGTGTGTATATGTACAAAATACAATTCATTTGGTCAGTGAAAACATTGAAAATATTTTCTTTGTACTTTTGTCAGTTTAATAAAGGTTAAAGAGAATTAATTCTTGATTTTATTGCATTTAACAAAATGTCCCAACTTTTCTGGAAATGGGGTTGTAACTGAAAAGCATACATTATTTTCATGTGTAAAGGAAGTACTTCATACAGACATAAATACTTCTATATCTTTACTAATTCTCATGTCATTCCAAACACTTATGTTCTGAAACATTTCTTCTGTTTGATCTCCTTTTTTTGATCATATAATCTTACTACTAAAGTTTCACTTTTATGTTATGTTTTTTCAAACCGTTATATTCAACAATACCAATGTACTCAGTTCCCCTTCGAGGGAACTCGCACTGCGTCGTCGTCGTGACGACACTATGGGAACGCCCCCAGCGTAACGCATCTGAAGCATGAATGAAATCTGTCCAATCCTGATTGGTGCTGCGTCATGACGTAGTAGATGACGGCATACCCGGAAGATACAAAGGGACGCCGGCTCATACACACGTTAGCTTTTTGCTCTTCAGCTAAAGCGCTCTGTGTTTCTGTCAGTCTTATTTGGTGTTGTTTGTCCTTTTATACAGTTCACAAGCATATCTATGAGCATGTCAAGCTACCAGTTCAGAAGATGTGTGCATCCGTGTCCGCGTTATCTTTCGGGCACGGACACACATCAGCTGTGTGTGTGCTGTCTCGGCGTGCAGCACGCTAGAGCGGCTCTCGAGGGAGCCGCTTGTAGCGAGTGTGAGAAGCTGCCGCTGAGGGTGTTGCGCTCACGGCTCGCTGTGTTTGATCAGCACGGCCAGGCTCGCGAGCCCCGCGGTTCTGGACCCGCCGTTGCAGCGCGGCGCCGCAGAACGTGGGGCTCACAAATGGATTTATCAGCGGGACTTTATCACATGGGACTGCCACGGCATCTTCCCGGTCCTCGTCTGATGATTCAGACGTTCTTCCGCCCCGTGTGGAAGCCCGCGAGGCGGCTTCTTCCTGCGAGGCGGAGGACCCGGTGTTACAATTGTCTGACTCTGAGGAGTCAGATGATTTAGACATCGAGGCGGGTGATGTGGGGCTCGAGAGCACGCAAACGCCACCTCACGCACCCGCTCAAGAGGAGCTTGTAGAGGTTTTGACACGCGCTGTGGCCAAGCTTAACATCGATTGGCCACAAGAGGAACCTCAAATCCAGCCACCTAGTAAGCTGGATGAGAGGTTTTTCAAGCGCAAATCTCAACCTCCACGCCGGGGTCTTCCATTTTTCCCTGACTTGCACAATGAGTTGTGCAAGTCATGGGACAAACCATACTCAGCCAGGCTCTCTAATCCCCCAGTACTTGATTTTGCTAATGTATTGGGGGCGGCTGAGTGTGGTTATGGGACATTGCCTCGGGTAGAGGAAGCTCTCGCGAGCTATCTTTCTCCCGAGGCCGCATCATCCCTTAAGGCTCCGGTACTGCCCACTAAGCCGTGCCGCGATACATCAGCGCTGGTGGGCAGGGCTTATATGGCGGCCGGGCGGGCTGGTTGTTGTCTGCACACCATGGCGGTGTTGCAGGCATACCAGGCCGACCTCCTCAAGGAGCTGGATGAGGGCCAGGGTCCCTCTCCAGAGGATATTTTGGAGCTCAGGAAGGCCACTGATTTGTCTCTCCGCATCACCAAGGAGACGGCCCGTGCCATCGGCCGCTCCATGGCTGGTTTGGTGTGTGTGGAGAGACATTTGTGGTTGAATTTGTCGGGGATGAAAGAGAGGGAAAAACATTTTCTCTTAGATTCTCCGATCTCGCCTTCTGGCCTTTTCGGCGGCGCGGTTGATACCGTTGTCGGGAGGTTTCAGGAGGTGAGAAAGCAGTCAGCTGCCTTCCAGCAGTATCTCCCCCGTCGCTCCAGCTCTTCGAGGAAGGTTGCCTTTAAAGGGCAGCCTCGGCCGTCTTCCAGCTCCTTGCACCGTCAGGTGCAAAAAGAGAGTGTCGCCACCCGCGCCCCTCCCGAGGGAGCCTGGCAAAGGAGGCGGCGCTCTCGAGGTAAGCCTTCGGAGCCTAAGGTCGATCTGAGGACCGCCCTTCAGGCAAAGAAGGCTTCCTCTAAGCGGTCCTAGACGCGGCCAGACCGCTGAGAGCTGTCCCCCCCGGGGTGGAGCGATTGAGGTCGCCTCCTTTCCGGAGCTCTCGGGAAATCAGTGCTGTGCTCCCGCCGTCCAGCACGCTTCGGGCCACACTGGTTTCCCGCGTACGCACGCCGCTCCAGCTACCTCTAGAAAGACCTGTGGCTGGGCAGCGAACGCGTATGCACACCGAAAATCATTCTCGACTACTCCCTGCCGGTCAGCCGCTTCAGGGGGTCGGGAACGAGTCTCGGTTGATACCCGAGGCCAGCCTCGAGAGGCTGGTTCCCTTAGTAGATTATCTCGGCGCATGGTCATGCCTTCCGAATATATCTGCGTGGGCCCTGTGTACTGTAGAGCTGGGTTACAGACTGCAGTTCAGCTCCCCTCCTCCGAAGTTCAACGGGGTGGTCTGGACTGTGGTCGGCCCAGAGCAGGTTCGGGTTATGGAACAGGAAGTTCAATCCCTGTTGGTCAAGGAGGCCATAGAACGTGTTCCTCTGCCAGACAGGGAGTCCGGGTTCTACAGCCGGTACTTCACAGTTCCCAAGAAGGATGGGGGGTTGCGTCCAATAATAGATCTCAGGCACTTGAATCGTTCTCTGAGGAGATTCAGGTTCAAGATGCTCACAATTCCAGCCATCGTGAGTCAGATCCAGTTCGAGGACTGGTTCGTCACGATAGATCTGAAGGACGCATACTTCCATATCTCCATCCTTCCATGTCACAGGAAGTTCCTGAGGTTCGCTTTCGGGGGCGAAGCGTACCAATATCGGGTTCTTCCCTTTGGCTTAGCTCTTTCCCCTCGCACCTTCACCAAGTGCATGGATGCAGCGCTGGCTCCGCTGAGACTCCAGGGCATTCGTGTACTCAATTACATCGACGACTGGCTAATACTAGCCAAGTCGTACGATATGGCAGTTCGACATCGAGATGTCGTTCTCGCTCATATCAGGTGCTTGGGGCTGAGACTCAACACGAAGAAAAGCGTGTTGACGCCCTCCCAGAGGACTACGTTCCTGGGAGTGGTATGGGACTCCACGACGATGCGGGCACAAATGTCTCCTGCTCGGGTGGGTTCCATACAGGCATTGGTCTCCAGAGTGAAGCTAGGCCACAACCTCACTGTGAAGCAGTTTCAAATACTGCTGGGGCACATGGCAGCAGCGTCCAACGTCATACCTTTTGGCCTGCTACACATGAGACCCCTACAGTGGTGGTTGAGAGCCAAGGGGTTTTCCCCGAGGGGAAATCCGTTCCGTATGATCAGAGTAACGCGCAGATGCCTTCGTTCTCTCGTCATATGGAGGAAACCTTGGTTCCTGTCCCAGGGACCAGTACTGGGAGCATCATGTTGCCGGAAAACCGTTTCAACAGATGCCTCCCTTACTGGTTGGGGCGCGGTCATGGACGGCCGCTTGCGAGAGGTCTGTGGGAGACCCGGCACTCTTCCTGGCACATCAATTGCCTGGAAATGCTGGCGGTCTACAAAGCTCTGAGGAGCTTTTTCCCAGACCTCCGTGGCCACCATGTCCTGATACGCTCGGACAAAACTTCTGTAGTCGCGTATCTGAATCATCAGGGGGGTCTGAGGTCGCGTCCTCTATGCAGACTGGCACACCAGATCCTCCTGTGGTCCCAGGGGAAACTGTCGTCTCTCAGAGCGATGTACGTCCCCGGGGACCAAAATCAGGGAGCAGACGTCCTGTCGAGGCAGGGGCTGAGGCCCGGGGAGTGGCGACTCCACCCAGAGGTGGTGAAAGCCATATGCGTGAGATTTGGCCCGGTGGAAGTGGATCTCTTTGCGTCTCAAGAGACGTCCCACTGTCCACTGTGGTTCTCTCTCAGGCATCCAGCTCCGCTGGGGCTGGATGCCATGATGCAGACGTGGCCGAGGCTGCGTCTGTACGCATTTCCCCCGATCGCTCTGCTCCCGGGAGTCTTGGAGCGGGTTCGCCGAGAGGGGATCAGTCTACTTTTAGTAGCACCCCGCTGGCCGACCCGAGTTTGGTTCTCGGACATTATAGCTCTGCTAGACGGCCTCCCGTGGCAGGTCCCTTTGAGGAGGGATCTGCTGTCTCAGGCAGGGGGCACAATATTTCACCCCCGGCCAGAGCTGTGGAACCTTTGGGTCTGGCCCCTGAGGGGGCTCGGTACCTAGAGGCTGGCCTGTCAGCAGATGTTGTCGAGACCTTACTCAGCTCCAGGGCTCCCTCTACCAGGAGACTGTACAGCCTGAAGTGGAATGTGTTTTCCACTTGGTGTAGAGAGCGTGAGGTGGACCCAGTTAACTGCCCAGTGGCTTCAGTGCTGGAGTTCCTCCAAGATCGTTTCTCCGCCGGTCTAACCCCGTCCACACTTAAGGTGTATGTGGCTGCCATTGCGGCTTTCCACTCGCCTGTAGGTGAGAGGTCTTTGGGGAAGCACCATCTGGTTGTACGTTTCCTCCGTGGGGCTCGGAGGATGAGGCCTGCGGCTCGCTCCAGAGTTCCAACCTGGGACCTGGCGGTGGTACTTGAAGGGTTGGCTGAGGCCCCCTTCGAGCCACTGGAGTCGGCTGAGGCAAAGAACCTGACCCTTAAGGTGGCCTTTCTCCTTGCTATCACCTCTCTGAGGAGAGTGGGGGATCTCCAGGCCTTGGCTATAATGCCGACTTGCCTGGAGTTTGCCCCTGGTGGAGTTAAGGCCATCTTACATCCTAGACCGGTCTATGTGCCCAAGGTGCCATCGAATGTGGCACGGTCAGTGGTTCTTCAGGCCTTCCATCCTCCGCCCTCACGTGACGGCGGAAGAGGGGAGACTTCACCTGCTCTGCCCAGTCAGAGCCCTGAGAGTGTACCTTGAGAGGTCCTCTCAGTGGAGGAAGTCAGACCAGTTATTGGTGTGCTTTGGTTCACCCAAGAAAGGGCTGCCTGCATCCAAGCAGACAATCAGTAATTGGATTGTTCAGGCTATAGCCACAGCTTATCAGGTGCGCAATCTGCCTTCACCTATGGCCGTGAGGGCTCATTCTACCAGGGGCATGGCCTCCTCGGTAGCCCTCCTTTCTGGAGCCTCGCTTCAGGATATTTGCGAAGCGGCTGGGTGGGCCACTCCGCACACCTTCATACGATTTTACAGTCTGCAACTCCCTGTGACGCCTGGCGCCAGAGTGCTCGCGTCCTAAGTGTGCCTGGTCTCCAGCTTCACACTAGGGTGGCGTGCTTACGGTGTGACATAGTGGGCATTGCGTTCCCATAGTGTCGTCACGACGACGACGCAGTGCGAGTTCCCTCGAAGGGGAACGTCTCGGGTTACGACTGTAACCCTTGTTCCCCGAGAAGGGAACGAGACACTGCGTCTCGCCGCCACACCTATCACGTTCAGAGCGCTTGCTTCATCGCAAAGTAGCTAACGTGTGTATGAGCCGGCGTCCCTTTGTATCTTCCGGGTATGCCGTCATCTACTACGTCATGACGCAGCACCAATCAGGATTGGACAGATTTCATTCATGCTTCAGATGCGTTACGCTGGGGGCGTTCCCATAGTGTCGTCACGATGACGACGCAGTGTCTCGTTCCCTTCTCGGGGAACAAGGGTTACAGTCGTAACCCGAGACGTTTTTATATTATTAACCATTATTTTTATATATAACCATTATATATATACATACACACACATACATCAAAAGACAAATGCTCTTTAAGATCACAATTCCAATACATTAATTCAGCTGTTTTCAAATGTAATGTACAGCTTTACTATCAAATTTCCTATTAAGCAGTACTGTTGAGGTAGACATAGACGGAAGCCTATATATGATAAAGTAAATGCTAAAATTCACAAAATTCATCACCAAAGGATTACTTTCTTTAGTTATTCTGAGTTCTGCTAATGTCATGCAGATATTATATACTTATAATAGGACATAAATTATTTAAATGAAATGATCTCAGTAATTGTATTTATTTATTTATTTATTTATTGAAATGTCACATTTTTAAACAACAATCCACAGCCAATAAAAAAAATAAAAATAAAAAGACAAGCAATGCCTGAATGTGAACATAAACACAAGTAGATCTGATTAAACCAAAATGTATTTACTTTTACTTTTAGGCGCCACTCAAACTGCTTTATTACATTCTACTTCAGCCTCATAAAGAAGACGATGCATATTAAATTTGACCTCTGATCTCTTTTGTATCGGGAGCCTTTTGAGGACCGGGAGAATGCTTTTTAGAAAGAGCTCATCTTCATCATAATGTTGAAGTGAATTTGAAGCAGGGCTAGATGCACTCTCTACTACTGAGAGCATCCGTTTTTCAAAGGATGACATTTTGTCCTTTTGAACTCGCTCCCTTTGAGGCTGTGGTTGGGAAGACAGGCTGGCTAGTGGCCGATTATCAACACATTCCTCTGGTTGGGTGCTCCTGCCAGATCCTGTAGCAGGGGATGCTGGGGGCTGACTGCACTGACTGTGAGAGGGCACAGGTGAAGCTGGCCAGTTAGACACACTGTTAGGGGAGCTGGGGCAGTTTTCCATATTAAACTGACTACCTTGGCGCTCTGGATGCATGGCAGGGCATTCTGTTCGGTGTTTGTATTCCTGTGTGCGCTGGCTGTCCTGCAATTCTGGTGTGATCTTGCTGGATGGGCTATCTTTGCACTGGATGCCTGGGCACTCTGAACGTGAGGTAGGCCTACTGGTTGTAGAGGGTGGAGAGATTCTTGAAAAGTTACTTGAGCTCTCCCTGAACTCCAGGAATTGGGTTAAGAAGCTCATAATAGCAGAATATTTCCAGTGTTTATGAACCCCTAACTACGCTCCACTCCTGCTAGGCAAGGCAAGGCCAGGCAAGTTTATTTATATAGCACATTTCATACACAATGGCAATTAAAAGTGCTTTACATAGAAGAAATTAAAATAATAAAAAGACATAAGAATAATTAAAACAGTTTAGAAAAATAAAATAAAATACAGTACAGTACGAACAGTCGGACCAACAGCGGCCCAGTGCTCATTCAGTAAATGCATAGCTAAACAGATGTGTTTTGAGTCTGGATTTGAAAGTGACTACTGTAGGAGCACGTCTGATCTCTTCTGGAAACTGGTTCCAGCTGTGGCTGGCATAATAGCTAAAAGCGGACTCACCATGTTTAGTGAACCCTTGGTATTTCTAGCTGATATGATCCTAGTGATCTGAGTGATCTGTTGGGTTTATATTCAGTGAGCATATCTGCAATGTATTGAGGTCCTAGGCCATTGAATGATTTATATACCAGTAATAATACTTTAAAATCAATCCTAAATCTAACTGGGAGCCAGTGTAAAGACCTGAGGACTGGTGTGATATGTTCATATTTTCTGGTTATGAGCTGAAACTGTCTTATGGTCTTTTTGGGAAGTCCAGTGAGGAGTCCATTACAATAATCCACCCTGCTGGTGATGAAAGCATGAACAAGTTTCTCTAAGTCAAGTCAAGTCAAGTCAAGTCAAGTTTATTTATATAGCGCTTTTCACAACATAGGTTGTAACAAAGCAGCTTCACAGTAATAAATTAAAACAATACATCAATGTTTGTTTCTAGTGGAACGTCCACGTTTGGTAATGCTGATCAATAGTATCGTTGATTGATTAATTAAATTAAATATCCCCAAATATCCCCAACTGAGCAAGCCAAAGGCAACAGTGGCAAGGAACCGAAAAACTCCATCAGGTGACCTAATGGAGAGTCTTGTCTGGAAACAAAGCATCTTATTCTTGCAATATTTTTAGATGATAGTATGCTGATTTAGTTATTGCTTTGACATGACTACTGAAACTAAGGTCTGACTCTAGTTTCACACCAAGATTCCTGACTTGATGTTTAGTTGTTTGACCCCTAGAGTGAAGGTATGCATTCACCTTGAGAACTTCATCTTTGTTTCCAAACGCAATGACTTCAGTTTTGTCTTTGTTTAACTGAAGAAAGTTTTGACACATCCAACTGTTGACTTCGTCAATGCATTGGCATAGGGAGTCAATGGGGCTGTAATCATTAGGCGATAGGGCTAAGTAGAGCTGTGTGTCGTCTGCATAGCTGTGGTAAGCAATTAGGTTCTTTCTCATTATTTGGCTCATTGGGAGCATATACAGGTTGAACAAGAGTGGCGCAAGAATTGAGCCTTGAGGGACTCCACATGTCATGGATGTCCACTCAGACTTATGATCTCCTATACTCACATAATAACCTCTCCCATCTAAGTATGACCTGAACCATTTTAGGACTATCCCAGAAAGCCCCACCCAGTTTTCCAGCCTGTCAAGAAGTATGTTATGATCGACAGTGTCAAATGCAGCACTGAGGTCGAGTAGTACCAGCACTGATAATTTGCCTGAATCAGTATTTAAGCGAATATCGTTTATTATCTTTATGAGCGTTTATTATCTGTCTCTGTGCTGTGGTGCGGTCGGAAACCAGATTGAAAATTGTCAAAGGATCCATTCAAGCTCAACATTGAAGACAACTTTTTCAATGATCTTGCCTATGAAAGGAAGATTTGAGATCGGTCTATAGTTGCTTAATATGGTCTTATCCAGATTGCTCTTTTTCAGGAGGGGCTTGACAACTGCAGTTTTCAGGGAGTTTGGAAAACTCCCAGAGAGAAGTGAGGCATTTACCACTTCTAGAAGATCTGCTTCTAAACTGTTTAACACACTTTTGAAAAATGATGCGTCAAGAGTGTCAAGATGTGTCAAGAGCGCAGGTTGATGTTTTAAAGGAGAACTCTGGTCAATTTTAACATTGAGCTCATTTTTTTGTAAATTTGGAGTGCTGTCAATACAGAAAATTTGAGTGATTCCTTCAGAGTGAACACGGGTGAATCTGACTGCAGTATATGTGAAAGATATGAATAAAAATTATGTTATTTCAGCCAGCACACATACCTGTATTTACATCCTGTTTTCGGTCGAAGTCCATAGTAATCGATTGTCGAGTTCACGCGCGTGATCATTGGTAACTAAACCTATGTGCGTGAACTCGACAATCGATTACTATGGACTTCGATCGAAAACAGGATGTAAATACAGGTATGTGCGCTGGCTGAAATAACATTATTTTTATTCATATCTTTCACATCTACTGCAGTCAGATTCACCCGTGTTCACTCTGAAGGAATCACTCACATTGGCTGTGCACTTGTAATGACACATCAAGGATGTTAAGAGGCTAAAAGCAGGTTTAAAACTTGCCCCATTGAAGTCAACAGGGTGCAAATTTTAAAAATAGGATAACATGGTGTAGGCAACACCGATTTTTGTCGTTGTTCTCTGTATTGACAGCTCAATGTTAAAATTGACCGGAGTTCTCCTTTAAGGTGCTGTACGGTTTCTTCCAAAATTTTGCCATCAATTTCTTTGAAATCAGACATAGTAACTCAGGTGGTCTGATCTGTCTGACCCCAGCGCAACTCAAGGATGTGCTGATCACCTTTCTGATATTATTTATTTTCTCAGAGAAGAAAGAAGCAAACTCACTGCACTTGTTGTCTGAGAGCATTTCACTGGGAATCTGGCTTGGGGGGTTTGTCAGTCTCTCTACAGTAGCAAAAAGAGTGAGTGTGTTGTTTAAATTGCTGTTTATAATATTTGAGAAGAAAGTCTGTCTAGCTTTGCCTAGTTCCACATTGAAAGCATGAAGGCTGTCTTTGTAGATGTTATAATGGACTACAAGTTTAGTCTTCCGCCACATGCGCTCTGCTTTTCTGCATTGTCTTTTCATATTTTGCACTGCTGTTGAGTTTCTCCAAGGTGCTTTTTGTCTGCCACTCTTCTTCCTGACTTTCACAGGAGCAATATCATCAATTACACTTTTAACTTTTGAGTTAAAAGAATCAAGGAGAAAATCAACAGAGTCCGCAGATATGCTTGGTGTTAAGGATATAGCCTTCATAAATAGTACACTAGTGTTCTCATTTAAGCATCTCTTCTTGACAGACATGCTAGCCTCCTTCTCTCGGTCAGGGCTCCAGACTAACTTTTTGCCTTGGTTGCACTGGTGCGCCTAACTTTTTTATTTAGGTGCACCAGCACAAAATTTAGGTGCACCCAAATTTTTCCTCGGCTGTATCACCATTAACGCCACAATTTTAAGGTCACCTTTTTATCACGCTCTATACACATTCATATATATTATGTAAATGAATTTAAACAAGAAGGTGTAGGTAAAAACTTTTATTTATTTTTTGAAGCACAATTATTAACGGTATTCCTACTCTTACCGATACTGCTTATCGATACAGTACTTTAACTGTATTCTTATGGTTCTTTTTGTTTTATATATAATAAACAAAGATAAACAATAGATAAACTAAAGAGAAACAATTAAACAAAGATAAACTTTATATTGGCCTACACAGTGTTTTAATTTCAGGAAGGCCTACTAGGCTACTGTTCATGGTCTATAAAGAAATCTAATAAAGTAATAAAATGTAAAATAACACTGTAAAATTGATCATAAATAGATTAATGCTTATTAAAGCTGAAGTTATTCTTTCAAGAGCTGTGTGTGATTTTTCTCTTGTTTGATTTGCAGTAATGGCGCAATCGTCAGCATGTTTATTAGACTGCGGCCCCTTTAAGACCGGGTGCAGATCTAATAGGCTACTGATGCAACATATTCTCCCAACTATTTCCATAACTACGTCCATTTAAGACATAAACTGTTTTTAGTGAATCTCAAAGCCGGTAATTTTGACACGCTTTGTGTACAATTGATCGTTTAGACGCGCACAATCTGCACATGAAACCGATAGTTTAAAAGTATAATTTGCTTGTCTCGTCTGTTTCGGAGCGCGCACCGATCTTGCGCAGATTTTTGTGTTTTTAATAGCTCTTTCAATTATTAAACGTGTCCCGCAATTTAGCAACAGTAGCTAGACTGCATTTACAACAATCACCGATCGTGCTGATTCTGATTCTGAGTTTAAGGGAGAAATGCGTAATGCTGCGAAGGGAAGAAGTTGCGCGTAGTTAGATAGTTTTTTAATGGTTTTACCGCAATATATTATTTTTTATAATCTTTGGAAGCCGAAATTTAAAATAAAATCAGACTAATATAACAGACCTTAAGTGTAACCAGGCTACGTTTGAATGTTTAATTCTGTCCTCCGTCGTCACTCATTAAGCAGGGCTGTCCTGTTGTGCGAGCTGTGGCATCGCGTGAGAGAAGAGTGCGAGTTCCGTCAAAGGAGAACAAACGTTCGTGGAGAGGCAGCGGATGCGAGGACGTTAGGTGCACCGGTGCGACCTAGGAAAAATGTTAGTCGCACACTTACAAAATTTGGTCGCATATGCGACCAAATTGGTCGCACTCTAGAGCCCTGTCGGTTCTTGTTCTTTTTGAACGTATCTCTTAATCCCTTCCATTTTGTTGTTAACTCATGATTTCTGTTCTGTGCGTCTGTGCGCACCAATCTTGCACTTCTATCTACTCCTCAACCAGACCACCTAGAGACTTCGGGTTTTCGGCATTATGTTAAGGAAGGTCTAATCTCGGGAACGCACAAAAAAAATCCAGGAAAAGATTTACTATCTCTTAGTGTTGTGATCCCATGAGGTGAGAAAATTGCGCTAAAACACTCACCGAGTTTTTATTACTTGTTTTTTGCAAACATCAGCTAAATGTGGTGAATATAAAAACATTGTATGAACAAATGCAATTGTTAAATCACACAAAAAAGTAACTGTCAAATTGTCATGGAACATTTACTACAAAAGATTTAGTATCTCATATCTTATTGCATCTCATTTACTTAAGATGCAATTTGACATAAGATTAAAGATAGGTCTTGTTTTCAGATCAATTTCTCAAAATTAACAGAGGTTTATTGTTTTAATAAGACCAAATAAACTTTTTTACTCTTTGAATGAAGCAGGGAACTACACTAACCTTTTCCACTGGTGGCACTTGCGCTACTAACTTTTTCAGTTACTGGCGCAAAACATGATTTGGTCGCACAAATTATTTATAGTTAGCCGCTCTGGATAATAATAAACAATAATGAAACTGTATTACATACAGATGTGCTTTTTATTTTACTTGCCATCTTTTAAACCACATGCCTTCTTGTTTTTGTTTTCTTTAACATTGGTTGGGATAGATTTTCTCCTAAATGGATTTCAACATGCTATGGTTGGCACAGATGGGCAGACTCCTGAACTCTTAAGTAGTGATGCACCGATGTGAAAATTGTGGTCGATACCGATAATAACCGATATTAATATTGCTGTTATGGCATAAAAAAAATACTAAAAAAAAACAGGAACATTGTGTACAATTAAGATAGGCTACTTAATTTATTATCCCAATGGCAAAAATATTGTATCACGATTTTTTTCAGGAAAATCACGATTCACGATTTTATCACGATTCTTTTTTATGTTGGTTTTACTATTTTGCGACTGAGCATTACAGCCAAAACTTATGTTCATATTTTAAAAACAAAGCCTTGGGTAACAAAACATATATAAAAAAAATGCCAGACAGGGGTGAAGATAAAAATATTTGTCATTATTTTCTTTGTTATTAAATATTAAGATCAAAGATGCACATTACACATACACAACTTAATATACAAATTAAATAGTGTTTTATGTTTTCAGCTTCAGTAGGTGTATTTAACAGTAGCATTGAAGAAAGTAATTAAATGAACAAATATGAAAAAAAAAAAACATACTATACTGTATAAATTATACATTGATACTTATTAAAGCTACTTCATTCAAGAGCAGTGAGTGATTTTCTCTTTGCATTTTGTTGTTTTATTAACATAAAAGGAATAGTTCTCCTAAAATTTCAAATTGTCATAATTTACTCTCTCAAGTTGTTTTAAACTCGAATGAGTTTCTTTCTTCTGTTGAAAATAAAAGTTATTTGGAAGAATGTGGGTAACCAAACAGTTGATGTAGGCCTACCCCAGTGACTTAGAATATTTTTCTCCTTTGGAAGTCAATGGGGACCAGCTACTGGATAGCCACATTCTTCAAAATATTAATATTAGAAAAATATTAGAAAATATTAGAAGGAAATTAATACAGGTTTGGAACAACATTAGAGTGCGTTTAAATGATTTTTGGGTGAACTATCCCTTTAAGGACAAGCGGCAGCGTGTTTACTATTGCTACTGTCTCTTTAAGAGTTGCGTCTAATATACACGCATTTGACAAGCAGATTTATTCAATTTTCTCAAGTTTGCTTTCACTTTAGTCATAACCGACTTTGTTTATCTAAACCTTGTGTGTATTTAATAGTATAAGCACAATAAGACTCGAAAGATAACTTAGTCCAGTATCCAGGCGCTGGTAGACAGGCTTTTAGTGCATGTGAGCTTCACGTAACGTTACGCGCTGATGAAGGAACGCACACGTTAGAACACGTTAAAATATAAAACATTAAATATTAAATGTAAACTGTAGCCCGTCAATTTTCATTTTACAATTATCTTCTCTCTCTGTGTGTGCGCGTCCGTGTTTGTGTGTGTGAGAGAGAGAGAGCCGCTCGCGCAGCACTGATACAATGGTTTTAATCTAAGTAACGGTCGCGGGGCTGAAGTTAACTTGATGTTTTGAATGCTCATAGGCAGTGCACGTTATAAAACGTATTCTTAAAATACACATTTCTTTTTTAATAAATGTTCATAGTAAATCATAGCCTAAAACATAGGTACAAAAATAATCAGTGATACATTTGCGACCCATTAAAAATTACGGTCGCAATGGCATTTCAAAAGGTCGCATATGCGACCATTTTGGTCGCAGTGTAGTTCCCTGTGAAGTGTATTTTTCCTTACCAGAATGCATGTATTTTTTTGTTTTATGCATGTTATTAGTTTCACAGAAAACAACATTTATTATCCATTGTTATTTTGCTTCTCAAATTAATGTACCTTAATTTAAGAATGTTACTTTAAAAGAAGATTGTTATTTACTCAAATTAGTTCTACAAATTAGTATTGATATAGCTTTTTTTTTTTAACTGGCATTGTAGACTATGAATATTGTTGCCTCTATTATGTTGTTTTGAATAAAAGCATCTGCTAAATGTAAGTTCTATTTAGAACATTTCTGTAGCTCAGCAAACACCCATCCAACAGATTTGATGCATATCCTTAATATGTCTATAAATATAACTTAAAAATCAAAAAGTAATCGTTTTATCCTACTTGCATTATTTTAACAAATTTTTTTAACACATGTGAACAGCTGTCTTAGACTGTCTTATGTCATTTAAAAGCAAGTGATATTGATTAAAATTTTGTGAACCAAATCAGCAACAAAACAAGTCTTTGCTATCTGGTAGTGTTGAGAACCATTTTTTTATCCAATAGTCTAAAAATACAATAAAGAATTTGTAATTGTGACACTGTTCAAAATGTGTCTTATAGCCTGTGAAATCAATAGCCTATTGTAAACAGGACTTAACATGGACACAAACAGTTTTATTACTGTTAAACCTACCAAGAACACCAACAACCTCTGCCACTTTGCTCCATGCGTCAGTTTTCATTGTTGTGTCACTATATGAATAAAGTGTTACGTCAGAAACGAGGATACAATATGCAAGTGCAAAAAACTCTTTATTGATAGGCAAATAATGATGATGATGATGATGATGATGAAATCCGGGTGATGCAGGCTGTGGCGCAGGGACTTTGATGGTCAGACACGGAGAGATGGATGAAGTGCAGTGCGCTCTGATGAGTGAAGACGTGATCCAGACATGAAACGTAATCCAACAAGACGTGAAACAGGAACACAGGAACTCCAGACGGGACACGAGGCACAGGAACAGGATCAGACAACACAGAGACTTCATGCAACGATCTGACAAGGAGATGAGAAAGCGGTGAGCATATATAGGAGATGAGATGAGTGGCAGCTGGTGATGATGAGTGATTGCAGCTGGCTACTGATCAACAGTAACGATCCGGACACACCCACTCACACACTCACACACATGTAAACAACAAGGCACGAGACTAGAGAGAGACATTGGATCTATGAACCGTGACAGTACCCCTCCCCCTAGGAACGCCTCCTGGCGTTCCCAGGTCCCCTTACCTGTCGATTGTAATCATCGATAAGGGAGTGATCCAGAATGTCTCTAGCAGGTACCCAACTTCTCTCCTCTGGACCGTAACCTTCCCAGTCCACCAAGTACTGGAATCCGCGTCCCCTCCGCCTTGAGTCCAGCACACGATTGACCGAATAAGTGGGTTCCCCATCTACGAGTCGCGGCGGGGGAGGAACCGGGATTGGCGGATTAATACGAGAATGAAATACGGGTTTAATTTTGGATACATGAAAGACGGGGTGAATCCTCCTGTACGCTGGAGGTAGGTTGAGGCGGACTGCCACCGGACTAATGATCTTGGTGACAGTAAACGGGCCAATGAATTTGGGAGCAAGTTTATTAGACACGGAACGCAGAGGAATGTTCTTGGTAGAAAGCCACACTTTTTGACCAGCGACGTATACGGGAGGCCTAGACCGGTGGCGATCGGCTTTGGCCTTGGTGCGCAACCCCACCTGGAGTAGAGTCTCACGGGCTCTAGTCCACGTGCGGTGACACCTCTGGACGAAGGCGTGAGCGGAGGGGACCGCGACTTCGGATTCCAGACTAGGAAAAATTGGTGGCTGGTACCCTACACTACACTCAAACGGAGATAGGCCCGTAGATGACACTGGCAACGTGTTGTGGGCGTACTCCACCATAGAAAGTTGTTGACTCCACGAGGAAGGATTCTTGGAGACTAAACATCGTAACGTTCTTTCCAAATCCTGGTTGGCTCTCTCAGTTTGGCCATTGCTCTGGGGGTGGAACCCTGAGGACAAACTGACAGTCGCCCCCAGAAGCTTACAAAATTCTCGCCAAAATTTGGACACAAACTGGGGTCCCCTGTCAGAAACCACGTCTATCGGGAGGCCATGTAACCGAAAGACATGGTCAACGACAATCACCGCTGTCTCCTTGGCTGAGGGTAATTTGGGCAAGGGAATGAAATGGGCCGCCTTCGAGAACCGGTCCACCACGGTCAAAACTACCGTGTGACCCTGAGAGGGTGGGAGGGCGGTAACAAAATCTAGAGCGATATGGGACCAGGGTCTCGAAGGAACCGGCAGCGGTTGGAGTAACCCATCTGGGGGTCGATTGGAAGTCTTACCAGTGGCACAAACTGAGCAAGCCAAAACAAAATTGTGAATGTCACGAGCCATGAGAGGCCACCAGAATCGTTGCTTGACTAAAAATCTAGTGCGACTGACTCCTGGATGACAAGCCACATTGGAAGAATGCCCCCACTGAATGACGCTGGACCTCAGACCCTCAGGCACAAATAAACGATTCGGTGGGCAACCGACCGGGGGCGTTACCCCTTCTAAGGCCTTCTTGACCTTCGATTCGACCTCCCATACGAGTGTGGAGATGAATAGAGTCTCCGGTAAAATGCACTCGGGAGTAGACGGGCGTTCGGAACGATCAAAAATGCGAGATAAAGAATCGGGTTTGATGTTTTTAGAACCCGGGCGGTACGAGAGAGTAAAATCAAAACGACCGAAAAAAAGTGCCCACCGAGCCTGCCTGGAGTTCAATCTTTTAGCAGTCCGAATGTATTCTAAGTTCTTGTGATCAGTCCAAACGATAAAAGGTACCCCCGACCCTTTTAACCAGTGCCGCCACTCTTCCAATGCTAACTTGACTGCCAACAACTCTCTGTTCCCAATGTCATAATTGCGTTCGGCAGGAGATAGACGATGAGACAAAAACGCGCAAGGATGCATCTTGTCGTCTGAAAGAGAGCGCTGGGATAACACTGCTCCTACCCCCACCTCTGACGCATCGACCTCCACCACGAACTGACGTGATGGATCAGGGGTTGTCAGAATAGGGGCTGAAACGAAGCAACCCTTCAGTTTGGCAAACGCAGCCTCGGCTGCGTCTGACCACCTGAACGTCGTTCTGGGGGAGGTCAAGGTGGTCAGAGGTGCGGCTAGTTGGCTGAAGTTGCGAATAAAACGCCGGTAGAAATTGGCGAACCCCAGAAATCTCAGTAGGGCCTTACGAGACTCTGGACTTGGCCACTCTACCACAGCCTTGATCTTCTCAGGATCCATGCGCATTCCCTCAACCGACACGATGTACCCTAGGAATGGAACAGACTGTGCATGAAAATCGCATTTCTCCGCCTTGACAAAAAGCCCATTCTCTAGCAACCTCTGAAGCACTCGTCGGACGTGCTGCACGTGTTCCTGGAGAGAAGAAGAAAAAATCTGTATGTCGTCCAGGTAGACATAAATGAACTGATCTATCATATCTCGCAGCACGTCATTGACGAGTGCCTGGAAGACCGCTGGACTGTTGGAAAGCCCGAAAGGCATAACCAAGTATTCAAAGTGTCCCCTGGGGGTGTTAAACGCGGTCTTCCACTCATCCCCCTCCCTGATGCGGACCAAATGATAAGCATTACGTAAATCCAATTTTGTGAAGATGGACGCTCCCTGCAACCTCTCGAAGGCTGAAGACATCAACGGCAAAGGATAAGTATTCTTTACCGTGATGTTGTTCAACCCCCGGTAGTCAATACAAGGTCGCAGAGACCCGTCCTTCTTCCCCACAAAAAAGAACCCCGCCCCCGCTGGAGAAGAGGAAGGGCGGATGAACCCCGTTGCTAGAGAATCAGAAATATATTTCTCCATAGCCTCCCTCTCTGGTGTCGAGAGTGAATATAACTTGCCCTTGGGCGGAGCTGTACCTGGTAATAAGTCTATGGCACAGTCATAGGGACGATGCGGAGGGAGAGAAGCAGCCCGAGACTTACTGAACACCTCCTTCAGGTCCAGGTACTCCGCGGGCACGTTAGACAGATCCACTGCCTCCTCCTGCAACACAGGGACAGAAACAGACGGACAGGCAGACACTAGACAAGACTTATGACACTGATCACTCCACGAAGACACAGACTTGAGCTGCCAGTCCACTTTAGGGTTGTGACGGGTGAGCCAAGGGTGACCAAGGACAATGGGTGCAAGGGGAGTGTCCAGGATGTAGAAAGAGATGATCTCGGTGTGGTTGCCTGATGTGATGAGGGTGATGTCTTCTGTGGCAAAAGTGATGGTGGGAAGTTCTTGTCCATTAAGTGCGTGTACAGCAATCTTATGTGTGAGGGGTTTGAGGGAAATCTTGAATTGACGTGCGAATGAGTGATCCATGAAATTACCCTCTGCCCCGGAATCCAAGAGTGCTTGACAGTCGTGAGTGAGTGTTGACCATCTCAGTCTTACCGGAAGGAGGGTAGATGTTGATGAGGTCTTCTCGGCGGAGATCCCACCCGATAGTAGCCTCATACTTACTATCGGGCTTGGCCCTTTTACCGGACAGTTGTAAGCATAGTGTCCGGTTCCTCCACAGTATAGGCAAAGGCCCTGGGACCTCCGCCTTTCCCTCTCCTCCCGGGAAAGCCGAGCTCGACCCACCTGCATGGGCTCGTGATCGTCGACGGGGCTGACCGCGTCCCCGCCTCCAAATCGTGGACCCTCGGCACCTGCCAGAGGGCGTCTACTCGTGGCGTGACCTCCAACTCGGGATAGTCGAGCGTCAACTCTGAGGGCTAAAGCGATGAGTTCATTAAGAGATTGAGGCAGGTCCAAAGCGTAGATCTCTCTCTGGACGCGGTCAGCCAGCCCATGCAGGAACATGTCCCACTGCGCCTCCTCGTTCCATTTGCTCTCCGCTGCCAGGGTCCGGAAATCGATCGAAAAGTCTGACACTGATCTCTCTCCTTGACGTAAATCAGCCAGCATTCTTGCAGCTTCTCTTCCACCGGCCGCCCGGTCGAAAACTCTTTTCATCTCAGCGGAGAGCTCCTGGAACGAGGCGCAGCACGGATCTTCATTCTCCCACACCGCCGTTCCCCATAAGGCCGCTTTCCCAGTCAGGAGGATGAGTACAAAGGCGACCTTGGATCGCTCGGTCTGGAAAGTCTTGGGTTGGAGAGAAAAAAGCATTGAACACCGGGTTAGAAAAGCTCTGCAAAATTTTGGATCACCTGAATAGGGCTCTGGGGCTGGTAGGCGTGGCTCCGACTGGGATGGGCTGTCCGATGGTGTGGGAGGAACGGCCGGTGTGGGCGGCGCAGTGGGAACTCGTAGCTGTTGGATCTGCCGGGTGAGCTCGGACACCTGCGCCACTAACACCTGAACAGCGCGACCAGTATCGTTTAAATTCTGCTCTTGCATGTCCAAACGAGCCATATTGTTACTCAAACAGTCCTCCATGGTCGGCGCTGATGTACTTGCTGTATCCATTCTTGGTCAGATCGTTCTGTTACGTCAGAAACGAGGATACAATATGCAAGTGCAAAAAACTCTTTATTGATAGGCAAATAATGATGATGATGATGATGATGATGAAATCCGGGTGATGCAGGCTGTGGCGCAGGGACTTTGATGGTCAGACACGGAGAGATGGATGAAGTGCAGTGCGCTCTGATGAGTGAAGACGTGATCCAGACATGAAACGTAATCCAACAAGACGTGAAACAGGAACACAGGAACTCCAGACGGGACACGAGGCACAGGAACAGGATCAGACAACACAGAGACTTCATGCAACGATCTGACAAGGAGATGAGAAAGCGGTGAGCATATATAGGAGATGAGATGAGTGGCAGCTGGTGATGATGAGTGATTGCAGCTGGCTACTGATCAACAGTAACGATCCGGACACACCCACTCACACACTCACACACATGTAAACAACAAGGCACGAGACTAGAGAGAGACATTGGATCTATGAACCGTGACATAAAGGGATGTGTCATAGAGAACGGGGAAAGAAGACACAGCGACAATCAACTTCTCCATGTTGCCGCTGACAAAGTTATCAGGGGGAACTTTGCGTTGTTTACACATTTATATGCATTAATTAGCTAATGATTGTTTTGAAGAAATTATCAATAAAGTAAACATAAGCCATGATTTCTCAGTGCGGGAAAAAGTTTATTACCATATGTTTGTGTAAATTTTCATAGCCTATATTTAATACAATGACAGTTTAATACAGTTTTGTTCACCCATTCAACACATATGATGAAAGCATGCAAAGTGCATTTGATGTAGCCTATGAATTTTTAAATATCACGTGATTTCATCTCAGTAATCCACCTCAGTTTCGCAAACAGTCGGAAACATACGTCAAAATCTTGCCTTGCCTACTTTTCACACCGATTGGCTGTCGCCAGTGGCGTAACTTTGCTTTGAGAAGTGGTGGGGACACCGCACAACTCCTTTTGCTATTTATTTATTTAATAACCGAATTTACTTGGGGACTGAGTTCAGAGTTGGAAATGCACTTAATTTTCACTTTGATGTAGGCCTACACATGCATCACATTCACAAATGTGTCTATAAACATCCGAATAAGCAAAACGTAACACATTCAGAATGTGAATGTTACGTTTTGCTTATCACACAACACAACACATAGGGTAGCTAAAATACGCAAGATAAATATGGTAAACTTACCATTACATGGTCAGCTCAGCTGCAGGCTGCAGCGTATTCATTATTGCACAATTGTGTGTGTATTACGATTCATTCTACTTTGAATTACTTACATATTTTCTCAATACCAGCCGGACAACTTGCTAAAAGCAGGTGTGATCGATGCACGCGCTGAACATGGAAGAATCAACATTACGTCAAGAGTCAAGACAAGCCCACAAAATGTTTCCTCATCCAATCAAATAATTGAACCAATCCTGAACTACGCAAAACCTTGTGTAAAACATGAATGAGAGTTAAGTTGTGTTTAAAATGGTTAAACTATCTTTATTAATTAAATAATTAAATAAATGAAATTGTTTTGACGAATCTTTTTTTATTACGTTTTTATAAAAGCTCTATTTTTTCCTCCCCCACCCCACATGTAAAGGCTAGTTAACGGCAGATGTTGCAACCTATAGCATAAATGTTAAAACATCAACAGAATGTCCAAAAGAAAGTGTGGAAGTGATATAAGAAGCTTTTTAGTGAAGCAGCCACGCACAGTAAGTTACTTTGCTTAACACGAAAACATTATTTAACTTACGTGAATAGACATACTGTCGCTAATGTTTTTTGGCGGCCACTGGAGCGCGCTGTGATTTAATACAAAACTGAATTAAAGGACTATGAACTAAAGACTTGTATACTTAATTGTTTTAATTGTGGAAATCCCAGTCATAACATAGAATTGTCTGCCTTCAATGATGGACAAATGCAAATATATTGCTTATGATTTGCAAATGTAAACATTTAGATCCTGGGTTGAACTAGTAATTTCCCCCCCAGAATCAGACAAATGTGCCTACTGACAATGAACAAGAACAGGGAGCAGAAAATGTAGAGGTAAGGATAAGACTAAAATACAGTATTAACATTGTAGACTACAAATACATTTTAAATAAAAAAATTATGAAAAAAATCATGTTGCAATACATATTTTTACTTTAATATTACTATAAACATTTCACATAGTTCACATAAATTAGATTATTAAAACTATTTAGCCCCCCCCCCCCAAAAACAATAGAAAATCATTCACATACTCATTTATAATTAGTCATGTATAAATTAAATTCATATTGCATTTTTAAATAGCTATAAATAATTAGAAAACACTTAACTATGTAACACATAACAACTATTTACAAAATATGAATTCATCAATGCTCATGTAAAATTGCTAAAAATGTAATGAACTATCTACAGAGGCAGGCAGCTGATAGCTTGGGTGAGGCAGGGCAAAACTTGACTGTGGAGATCACACAGTTGCAGCAATCAATACAGCCAACTCCTTCCATAGAGCCAGGACAGCAGGCACCTGAAATATACAGAACAACTGAACCATTTCAGCCTGATCCCAAATTCATTGAGGTTCAGAAGTTGTCAAACAAAACTCTTAGATTTCAGGAGAGCTGGTTTAAGAGCTTCTCATGGCTGCACTACTGCTCTGAACTTAAAGGGGTAGTGTGTTTTTACTGCTTCAATGCCTTTTCCGAACAGACATCCACACTGGCCAAAAATACAGAGCAAGCATTCGTCTCTCAGGGTTTCAGGAACTGGAAACATGGTCCAGAAGCTTTCGAGAGACATACAAAAAGCAAAGCTCACAACATTGCTGTGAACACATTCATACACTCTGAAAAATCTATAAAAGTGCAACTGTGCAGCATTTCATCAAAGGCACAAGAGGAGGCCAGGTTAAATTTGTCAAAAATAGTAAATGCTGTTAAATACCTGACCCAACAAGGCTTGCCTCTGAGGGGGCACAACCAAGAGGAAGGAAATTTCCACCAGCTTCTCCTTTTCATGGCAGAGAGTGATCCTGGTCTGGCAAGCTGGCTCAAACGCAATCACTGCTACACAAGCCCTGCAATACAAAATGAAATAATGAATTTAATGAGCAACACCATAATTCGTGGAATTGCACAGGAAATTTCTGCTTTACCAGTAGTGCAGTATTCAATAATAATGGATGGGACGCAGGACATTAGTGGTGTTGAGCAAGTGTCTATCTGCATACGTTATGTTGACACAGACCTGGAACCTAGAGAGGAGTTTGTTGGCCTTTATGAAGCTTCTTCTACAACTGGTGAGCAAATAGGCAGGATTGCCTCTGATGTTCTCCTCCGTCTAAACCTTCCCCTTTCCAGTCTGCGTGGTCAAACCTACGATGGAGCAGCAAACATGTCTGGGCATTTGTCAGGTGTACAAGCTCACATCCGCAGAGAGCAACCACTTGCCACTTTTGTTCACTGTGGCCCCCACTGTGTGAACTTGGTCACACAAGCAGCCTGTTCAGCCGCACCAATAATTCGCGATTCTTTGCAATGGATACATGAGCTGGGCTGTTTGTTTGGCCAGTCAGGCAAATTTAAAACCATTTTTAAGTCTGTGGCAAAATCTACATCTGGCTGCTATACAACACTGAAACCATTGTGCCCAACTAGATGGACAGTGCGAACACCAGCCATCAATTCTGTCCTCACCCAATATGAAGCTGTCTTGACAGCACTGGAGGAAATGGCATCATCCGGCACACATGACACTGCCTCCAAAGCCAATGGCCTTCACGAGCGTTTCCAGAGAGGGAACACTGTCCTTGGACTGCTGTTGGCACAGGACATCATGATAGGCCTTGAAGGCCTGAACACCTCACTGCAAGCGAGAGGAGCAACAGTCGGAGGCATGCTAAGTGCAGTTGAGTGTGTGAAAAATGGCTTTCAGAACAAAAGATCAGATGAAAGTTTCAGAGAGCTCTACACAAAGGCATCTGAGGTGGTAACATCACTGGACCTTGAGGCGATAAAAGTACCACATTTTAGAAGGCCTTCTGCAAGACACGCTGGTCCAGCTCAGCCTTACAGTCCAAATACAGATGAGGAGTACTATCGTGTGCAGTTCTTCCAAGTTCTTGATACAGTGATGACACAGCTGACACGTCGATTTGAGCAGGAGGGTCTGCGCAACATTGTCATGCTTGAAAACGTCCTGATCTCTGGGCAAGTCAACAACACTGTTGAACTGTACCCTGAGCTGGAATCCCGGTCCCTAAAGGTGCAGATGGCCATGTTTCGCACAAATTATAAATACCAAAGTTGTACAGAAGTGGTCAATATTTTGAAGAACATGGTACCTGAGGTCCGTGGACTCTTCAAGCAAGTGGAGACTCTGGTCCGCTTACTTCTCGTAGTTCCTGCATCATCAGCTGAGGCAGAGAGAAGCTTCAGTGCTCTCCGGCGCCTGAAGACATGGCTTCGATCAACTATGTCCCAGAACCGTCTGAACAGCGTTATTGTCTGTCATGTTCACAAAGACAGAACAAATAAATTAGACACAACAAAAATAAGCCAGGGATTCATAAAGGCCTCAGAGAGACGTGCTCAGGTTTTTGGTTCATTTTAGTGGACAAAGCTAACTAAACCTAAAGAGATTTAGTTACTCTAGAGTACTCTGATACTCTGCTTTTTTTCCTGCTTTTTTTTTTACATCCATTACAATATTATTTTATTTCTTATTACAGTTCATTCTGATGTGTTCATAAACATACCGATGTTATTGTTTATTGTTAATAAACAAGATTACTGTTGACTTCTAACAAAAGCATGTATCTTTGTTGCTCAACATTTTGTCATACTATACATTTTCATCTTTATCACTTATTAAACACTTAAAATACTATGTAGCGTTACCTTAGAAGCAAACATATATAAAATGATATACCAAAAAAAGTAAATACAATTGGAAATAAATAATAATAATAATGAAATAACAATAATAACATTCTATGGTAGCACAAACTTAGCCTACCTCTTTAGTCCGCACTTGTGATGGAATCGTGGAAAAGGCTGACATCAAACGGTTTCACTAAAACGATGTTACAGAATTAAAACATTAGTTAACAATAAAAGCCAATTCATTGCATTTTTACTTTCAAGAGGACTGACACCTATATTAATCTGTATATGATTCTTACCACCACTAAATCGCATTTGCTAACGTTAGCTAACGTCAAGCCTAAACTGCTTCACGTGCCCGTTCGTTAGTAACGAACGAACCGTTACTAACGTTACTGAATTAAGACGAGTTTACAAAATGAATCATTTACTTCTTACATAACTTAATTTTTTCATATAACACTTCATGACTTGTGATAATAACCGTGACTTTTTAATAATGCCTCAAGTGAACTCACCTCGCTTCGTGGTTGAAGAAGAACTGTCGTCCACCTTCTAGTCATCACTTGATCACTTGATGACTGAAGTGAGTGATGATTTGACTTGTGGACCAGAGATATTGTCCAATTAATCTTCTCAAAAATCTCAAATAAAATATTTCAACCTTGAAACAGACCTTGATACGAACATCGTAAAAAGAAAGGTACAGGAATCTGTAGACTTAGGAAAGGAAACTACATATCCCAGGACGCATATCACGTGTCTCGCGATAGTTTCACAACGAGACTTAATATTCATCTTTGAGGACGTTGAAAAGCTTCTGACCGGCGGAAAAATGTGTTAAATGAATGAATTAGATTACGAAGAGTGACGATTTGTAGATGGTGCTTTTCCTTTAATACATACCTTACGCAATCTATTTTTCAGTTAATTTTAAAAGTGGTGGGGACAATATCGAGCCTGGTAAAAAGTGGTGGGGACATGTCCCACCCGTCCCACCCGTAAATTACGCCTATGGCTGTCGCCCTCCGTTTTTTGCTTGATATTTGCATAAAGTCCAGAACTGCCCAACCTTTTGACGCTCTCGGTCGCTCTCAACGCTTTCTCCGGTCCACTGTCAATCCCAAAATGCATTGCGCGAGCGTGAAGCTCGACTTCCATAGGAATGAATTGAAAACGCTCGCTCCGCTCCACTCGCACCGTGCCAGTGGACACGCACCGTTACGTTTGAACTACATCACACCAAGAGCCGATATCAGTCGAGACTTTCTTCGCTGGGACACGGTTGCGCTGAACCCTCTTTTGAGTAAGTATTGATTATATTGCGACATTCACAGTAAACATTGTTTTTTTAATCATTGTGCATACTAATGATTGTAATGACGTTGTTTGATATTAGGACAACTTTAGCATGTTCACTCGTGGATAATGGTTTAGCGCTAGCTTCTAGATAGCTGTGCATTAATTTGCATTTTGGCAATTTTGGTCTCATGTGTAGTGTCTGTCTGCCATCCTCTTTATAATGAAAATTAAGCTTCGGCATTTTAATCACTGTTTTTTTTTTTTTTTTTCATCAAAATGTATTAAATGTAACAAAAAATATACAGTTAAACCTGAATTAACAACAATACATACATTACTTGCATGAATTGTGCTTTCTATCTTGTAATGCACCTCATAATGCATTGTATGGTCAATCATAATACATTATAGTACTTATATTATGCCTTTACAATGTGTAATGCATTAAAACACATGACAAACAACAAATTTCAGTTGTAACAAGGAATCTGCAAATATATTTATAATGCATTTTAACTTAAGTCACTATTATTCATGAAAAGACATTACAATGTACATTATGAATACCTTTATTATGCATTATACATAAAGGCTTTAGGAAGTAAAGTATTACCTTAACTTCACTTCTTTTACCTGAAATGCTTAAAGCCATTAAAGCTGACCACTATGCATTAAAAATTAATTGGGAACAGTCCAAATACTTTCCCCAAACCGTGTTGAAGAGTGGAACTGAAACTTAAGTGATTTTCTGGAGAAAAAAAAATTCAGACTACATCCAAAAGAAATTCATCATGTCTGCATCTGATATAACTTAGGCAGTCACAAGAACCAATGTGAATAATGAGGACAAGCTGTTCAAAAAATGAAACGTCCCTGAATAATGTGGAAAAGAAATGAATTAATAAATCATTTGCAAATAAACACTTTCAGTACACTTAGTCTAAAAATCTCAGCCTGTTATTTAAAGTTTAATGATTTTTTGTTGTTTCTTGTCATTCATTATTGTATTAAAGTTTGAGATTCACTGTTGTTGTTTTTCAATACACTTAGTCTAACTCTCATCCTGTCACTTTAAGTTTAATGATTTAAAATATATATATATGTGACCCTGGACCACAAAACCAGTCACATGGGTACATTTTTTGAAATTGAGATTTATACATCGTATAGAAGCTGAATAAATAAGCTTTCCATTGATGTATGGTTTGTAAGGATTGGACAGTATTTGGCCGAGATACAACTATTTGAAAATCTGGAATCTGAGGATGCAAAAAAATCGAAACATTGAGAAAATCTCCTTTAAAGTTGTCCATTTATGTTCGCGATTGTGATGCATTCACTCACAAAAATAAATGTTTTATATATTTATGGTAGGAACTTTACAAAATATCTTCATGGAACATGATCTTTACTTAATATCCTAATGATTTTTTGGCATAAAAAAAAATCGAGAATTTTGAACCATACAATGTATTGTTGGCTATTGCCACAAATATACACGTGCGACATGTGACTGGTTTTGTGATCCAGGGTCACATATATATATTGTTTATTGTCACTCATATTTGTATTAAAGTTTGAGATTGATATTATTGCTTTTGCTTCACTGGTAGCTAGAAGATGAATATTGTTACATTGGAAATCCTCTTGCCCCCATCCAATTTTTGTTGGTTCAAGGCAGGGGCGTTGCTAGACATAAAGCTCTACTGGGGCACAGGTCCCCCATTTTTGTCTGAGATAGCAAAAGTAACTAAGTATGGAGGCCGTGGCTTACCGATAGGTCAATTAAATATAAATTTCATATCCGAAAGAATGCTTCATTGTTCACAATACAATCACAAACAATCAAAGACAGTAGTACAGAACAGCATTGTGTGCATTTTCTGTGCTATACAGTGCTGCAGGCAGGGGCGTTTGTTTTAAAAACACCAGGCTGGGTAGTTGGGTAACTTAGGGGGGTTCGGGGGCATGCTCCCCCGAGAAAATTTGGATTTCTCAGACCTACATATGTGTATTTTAAGGTGTTTGAAAGGCAAAAAATTGGATAACAATAGCTTTAAAAGAATGTTAGTGGGCAGCATAGCATAAATGATTTATTAAGCAGAAAACAGATTCTTAAACAAAGGATAAATGTTGCAATGAATGATCCACACTACAAAATGTTAATGTGTATTGTCAACATTCAAAACTATTTTAACTCTTCCAAAAATTTTGTTTTTGCGTAGTAACTCTACACACAAACATAAAATGATTAGCCCACATACACACATATATGAATTATGTAAAACACTACTATCTTGTGTCTTTTGCATGTTCAGTGTGCAGTGGAAGTGTATGGGAGTTTGTCACACGTACATGTGCCCAAAAACACTGTATATATTATACAGGATGTTTGATTAATGTTACAGTTATTGAACTGAACTGAATCAACACTGAAGTGACTATTAACTGAATATTGACACTATTGGCTTGTTGGCCAAGCTGCTTTTCAAGCGATTTTTTAATTTGTTACTGTTGTGAAGCTGCTGTGAAACAATATATTGTAGCTCATATATGTATATAAATATATACGGATCTACACACACACACTGAATATGCAAAAATGGCAAGTCAGAAACTCAACTCTATTTCTAAAGCACTGTGTGTGTGTGTGTGTGTGTGTGTGTGTGTGTGTGTGTGTGTGTGAGTGAGTGTGTGTATGTATGCAGGGGTGCAACTACCCAGGGTCAGAGGGGTATGCAGCAACAATTTTGGCGCCCCCCCCCCCCCAAAACAAAAACAAAAACAATGACTGTGCCATGTAATGAGTGAGGAACGAGTAATAATTAACATATTAAATAAGTACAAAATTGTAATTTATTAATCAAATTGAACTATACTTCACAGTGATGAATCCACTGCTGAGTGTACCTCTGTCCCTCTAGGGGGGTTCGGGGGCATGCCCCCCCCATAAGAAAATTTTGTGGTTTTTAATGTTGAATTCATCAATCTAGTGCACTTTGAGAGTTCAAAATTAAAAGCTCCAACCCATATTCAATGTGCAAATTAAACAAAGAAAAATTCAAACCTTTTTTAGTAACAGTGTCTGTCTACATTACACTACTACATAATAATAGTTATAATATTAATACCATGATAGTAATAGACACTTTCATAATTAGTTTTGTACTAATTTCTATACTTCACATTAAAGATGTGATTGGGCCAGCCCAGTGTCAATCAAGAAAAGAACCAATGGGCCGCTGATCTACGTGTTTAATGAAAAATGTCAACAACAAAAAAACTAACGCTGATTTTTTTTTTTTTTTTTTTTTTTTTTTTTTTACCAATGCATTACAACGGCACTAACCCAGCGCCGCCAATTAAGCAAAACAAAACAAAACGAATGGGCCGCCGATGTACGAGTTTTATGGGCCGTTAAGACAAAGACAAAAAAAAAAAAAAAAAAAATAGCCTATTAGAATGTATCGGCCCAAAAAGCACGTCGGCCCACAGGGAATCTCCTAGCCTACATGCGTGGACGTCACACTTTAAATGCTGTTGCCTTTCACCATCCACTTATTTAGCTGCTGGCGCATCACTTGACATGCCATCTCCTTTTCCCTCTTTCTTTTTCTATTTTTAGTCCCGACAGCTTTTTTGCTTTATCCATCTTACTTTTTCGACTCGTACCTGCTCGCTCAGCGCTCACGGCGCCCCCGCCTGCTCGCGATATTGCCCCCCCTCCCCTCTCTATGTCAAAATTCTATGATGGAATATCCTACTCTAGCCTGTTAGTCTTCTAAAAAGTTATATAACATTGAGGACATGCAGAAATTATTTAGAAACGCACAACAGCAGCTACGTATAGATTTAAAAAAAAAAAAAAAAAAAAAAATTACCATCGCTTTGGCGCCCTAAGAATTGTTCATCAAGTCTTACCTCCCTCAAACTTATCATCTCTCCTTTCTGCTTCCCGGTCCCTGCTTCGTACAAAAAAAAAAAATTCTGATGTCCATCTACATGACACACATCTACAGAAGCCAATAATGAATAAAAATACGATTATTTGTATTATTTACAAACTTTTGTTTCGTCATGTTTTCATAGCCTACCTTAATAGCGTGTCAACACCTGACCGGACTTCAGTGTGTTCAAATATGTGCGCGCTGCACTGCAGTTGCTTGGAAACAGACGCGCGCGGACATGGATTTCTGTCGCGCGGTTCAGTTTCTGTTTTCGGTTAAACTGCGTTGCTTTTACAAGCGTTGATTGTTTTATTACTGCGTTGCAAATAGAGAATTTCTATTACCCTATAATATAATTTCTATTAAATACACTGACAAATAAAATAAATTGTTAAACTCAAACTTCAGATTTACTGGGGCACAGAGCAGATTTATACTGGGGCACGTGCCCCAGTAAAAGGTGTCTAGCGACGCCCCTGGTTCAAGGACTTAATGTTCTTTCTACACCTAGAAGAAAAATGAGACCCTCCATTAGAGACTCTGTTAACTCATTTTATAAAATGTGGAACCCTGTCCTTTCCTTTCCTTTGTTCGAACTGTCCCTTCGTTGGAGTTTTGATTCCCCAATGAATTAAAAAAAAAAGAAAAAAGAAAAAGAATAATATATATATATATATATATATATATATATATATATATATATATATATATCTGTCCTTTTAACTTCTTAGTTTTTGTGTGATATCTGGGATGGTTAGGGTGTTGTTCTGGTTATTTGTATTTTTTCCCCATTTATATCTATTTAGATCTTTTAAGAACATTTTTTTTTTAATTGAAATAAATGATTCAAAAACATTGATTCCAGCATATCAGCATACAACAGCAATGCTTCACAAGCCAAATATCACACCTTTAGACAAATTAACAAGTCATAAAAAAATAAAAATAATAATAAATAAAAAAAAACTAAATATTTCCTCCTTTTTCCTATTTAGACATTCAATATTCATATAATTTAGTAAACATAGTGGGGACATTATAGTATCAAGAATTTCTCCATGAATTTTAACAAAATTTCATTCTTTCTATTTTTAATTAATTTTAACGACTTCTTTAGCGATTCCATCTCGATTAAGAATAAATTACATTTAGGTATGCATTTTGCAAATTTTTGTTTATGGATGTAATATTTACCATGCGAGATGTAGAAGTTCACCACATATTCAAACATTTTGCTTCTGTGTGTGAAAGAACATATAACATATTTTAGAAATAATTTATAATTCACCTTTCTTGGTGCAAAAAGAAAAGAACTAACATCAGACCAAATTTTTTAAGATATATTACAGTTGTAAAAACAAATGAGCCAAGTCTTCCTCATGTACAGTACAAAAAAATACATTTGTTGTCAATGTCCATGAATTTTGATAACAAAGCTTTACATGGGTAGATTTTGCGAAGTATTTTAAAATGTATCTCTTTAACTTTATTCAGCATACAAAATTTATTTGGATTTAACCATGCCTCTTTCCAATGAATATCAGCGATTTGTGCATTCCAAAAAAAATTCCCTCTAGGAGAGATTTTATGATTGGATTGAAAAATTAATCTGATATTTTTATTATTACAGGAATGAGAAAATAGTTTGATACCATCAATTATTAACTCAGGAAGTTTCCTTTCGCTACTTCCAAAAGTAAGGTGACTCTTAAGAACATACTTTTATTTTGGTTTGGTGGTGTGACGTCATAAGGCTGAGCCACGTTCCTGCATTCGCTGCGGTTTTCGGCTGAAGAAAGGTTTGTTTTTTACAGCGTTTAAATTGTATTGAAAGTAGATCGATACAATCGATACAAACTCTGCAAGACTGTTTTATAGCTATATGAGAGCTATGGAATTAGTTATATATCACTGAATTGTAGGTTGTTATGCTAGAAACGAACCGTTAAGCATTTGACTAAAGCGCAGTAGTGACGGAGAAACTGAGCCTTTGGAAAATCAAATCAATTGAACTAAATACTTGGCGAAATGATTCAGTGATTCGAATTAAGCGCTCGAATCACCGCGTCTAACGAACACAAACGTGTAATGGACACAAACAGCGAATGTTTAAATGAAAATGCTGTCTATAATCTACATTTTATAAATACCAAACAAACAAAGTCTAAGCAGTATAATCATTGTAATGATATGTGTTTATGTCGATATAATATGTGCTCTTTTATTCATATAGTACTAGTTTTGAGTTTTTTTTTAATGACTTTTTGGCTAATGTTTAAGTCCATTAATTTTCTCACTCTGACTGACTTTCTTACCAGTGCACTGAACTACTGAACTAGAGCTGACTGCGACACGCACAGAGAATAAGTTTGAATTTATTTTCCTTTCTGTTAATTATTCTCATTTTAATCATGACAGATTGTCCAAACACAGAAAAAACTCTTGGTGAAGCAACTGAGATCCACGTGACACTATTATAAAGATGGCGTTTATTAAAGTGGAAAGTGAGGACATGGAGATTGAAGAAACAATCAGAGTGAAACAAGAAGAATCAATCAGCGTGAAACAAGAAGAAACGGATGAAGAAACAGGTTGGTTTCATTCTCAAAGCTGAACTCAGTCATTTGATCCATTCTGTATTAAAATGTCCAGCTCTACAAAAATGAGTGATAGGTAGTAGATGAGTGATAGTTTAAATTAGAGAGAACATTTAAAATAGCTGAACATTTGACATAGAGCAGGTCCCTCATGTGGACAGACATGTTGAGATCACATGACCAGACAAACACAAATGCTGCCTTCAAACCAGAGTATTTTTTCCTTCCGCACTCTTAAGCATTCAATAATCACTCCGCTCCAATTTCCTTGCTCACTGATAACAGAAACACTGCTCCACTTTCGCTCCCTGATTAAAATTGCGGCTAAAGTATTTCAGTATGCTTTGTATTATCACAAAAGTTCTGCTCAGAACATATATTAATAGAAAAAAATAAGCAATACTAGGAGAATAGTTTCAGCGTGGTTGATTGGAACACTAGTATGCATTAAAAATTGTTTCCCCACAACATGCAATAGACCACGCCAATTTAAATGAATCAGCAGTAAAAGTTGAGTATCATTGCTGCGTTTTGCAGTGCAAATTTTGGTATCGGGAAAGGTCCGCAAGCTGATACTTAAGCTCGGAATCCGAATCTAACTTCTCTTTTTTCGAATTCCTCTCAACATGCCGATCACATTGAACATCTTATATTAAGACTCCCATTATAGTAGTGGCCATTTTGCACAGTACAGTATTCATTATTACTACTCCTTCAAATTTTGGCCAATGCTTCTGAAAATTGGCTCAGATGATCTTTGGACCAAGCAACACAGAAATAACAAAACAGATTTTTTTTTTTTTTTTTTTGTCTTTTGGTTCAGAGGCTGTATCTTGAACAAACTTTGATAAATTGACACAAAACGTGGTAGGACTCATCAACACCATGATCCGAGGGGACTTGCCAAATTTGTCAAACAAAATGGCTCTTTGTTAATAACTTTTGAACAGTTTGTCAGGAATCACACCTTGGATTCCTTGTCATGCCGGATCCGTGGATGCCAATTTTGTCCAGATCGGACAAAAATGGCCTTTCCGCCATTTTTAAATTTGACATATTGCAATATATTTTATGTCTTTTTGACATATTGGCAAAAAATTAGACGACATCATGTCCTGAAGGCACCTGAGAAGTTAGAACATTTAAAGATTTTTACAAAAATTTTATTTTTATTTATTTATAAGTTTATTTGTATAGGGACAGTACAAAAAAACATGATCCCAGTCAAAACTGGAAAATATGTATTGCACATAGAGAGTATAGCAAAAGCTAATTTGCATCTCAGGTCCCTAGAAAGGCTTTTCTAAACAAAATAAAAAATAAAAACAAAAAAACAAAACTACTACTCATAGAATAAAACTACCACAATATGTTACTTATAGACATTCAAATACCTACCTAAATTATACATATTAAAACGGAGCTATCGACTCTAACATTAAAAAAGAACGTTTACATTACATTATACTATTACATACAAAAAATACTACATTTAAATATGCGCGCAGTTCTGGTTTATTTTAAACCACCGCTTTACCTTTAATGTAAAGGACTTCATTTCACGTATTGCCTTAAACTCATTCGGCAACAGGTTCCAGAGTTTGGAGCCCTCAACAGAAAAGGCTCTTTGCCCTTGTGTAGTTCTACGAAAATTAATCCTACAATTCCCACCTGCCGAACTCCTAGTGATTCTATTTATATCATCCTGTCTCTTTATCAAATTACATAGAACAGATGGTGCCTTATTGTGTAAACATTTAAAAATCAATTTTATATATAACAAATTTTTTAAATTTGTAAAACTTAACATATTAAGTTTTTTTAAAACGTTGCAGTGATGCCATCGATTTGGCTTTTTATCCATTATTTTCAGAGCTCGATTATATAACATTTCAATTTTTTTAATTAAGGAATCACTTGTTTGAGTCCAAACTGTAATACAATATGAAATGCGGGACAAAATCATTGCATGCAAAAAAAGATGTGCTGCCTCAATTGAGATATATTTTCTAATAAGTCTGAAACAATTTAGGTTAATCCTTACCATTTTTGAGAGCTTTTTTATATGTTTATCAAATTTAAGTTGTGAGTCTAAAACAACACCTAAAAAATTAAACTCATCTACCTCCTCTATTTCTTTATTATTTACTCGAATTATTACTTTATCTTTTTGCTTTCTATTAGAAAAGCACATAAAGACAGTTTTCTTAACATTCAGAGTAAGATGATTTTCCTGGAGCCATATAGATATCCTTTCCATTTGTTCATTTAAAACTGCAGCAACCTTGGCAGATGACTTAGCCGATGTATAAATGACTGTGTCATCAGCATAAAGCTGACATTCAACATCTGGACAACAACATGGTAGATCATTTATAAACAAACTGAAAAGCAAGGGGCCTAAGATTGAGCCTTGTGGTAAGCCCATTTTGTTTCTCATAAGCATTGATTTTGTATCCTCAATTTTAACACACTGATCTCTTAGATTTAAATAAGAGGTAAACCACTCAATTGAACGTTTACTTAAATTAAATGCACTCAATTTAGATAAAAGAATAGTGTGATTAACTGTATCGAAAGCCTTTTTTAGGTCAATGAATACTGCTCCCATCACATGTCCCTGATCCAAAGAATGTCTAGCTTTTTCCAAGAAATAACATATAGCTGTTTCTGTGGAATGCAGAGCTCTAAAACCAAATTGATGTTTATGTAGGAAGTTATTACTCTCTAGATAGTGTATTAACTGTTCAGCTACAACCTTCTCCAAAACCTTTGACATAACTGGCAAGATTGATATTGGTCGATAATTTGAAATCAGGCTTGGATCCCCAGATTTAAAGAGCGGTGTAACTACAGCCTTTTTCCAAGTGTTAGGGAAAACACAGTCTCTAATTGATACATTTGTCAAATGAGTTAACGGAGCTATCATCACGGAGCTATATTTTTTTATCAAATTAATATCTAAATTGTAAACATCTTTTGCTGTTGAATTTGGTAGAAGCTTTAAAATTTCAGTTATTCTATGTTCTTCAATCTCCTTAATAAAAAATGAATTTGGTAGCTCATCCTCCACCGTATTATTTAATGATATTGGTTTAAAATTTTGAGCCAATTCATCTACTGAACTTATAAAATATGTATTAAACTCATATGCTAATGAACCTTTATCATCAATTACTTTTCCATCTATTTGTAGCTCTTTGATTGGTTGCTGCTTTTGAGTTTTATTTGTTAAGTTATTTAATTGTTTCCATAGTGTTGTACTTTGACCTTTGGCACTCTCTATTATTTGAGTATAATGTGATATTTTTGACTTCCGTAATTCTTGTACTACTTTGTTTCGGAGACCTTTATAGATTAAATTATCTGTATTTAATTTAGAAGATAATGCCGTTTTTAAAGCTTGGTCTCTTTTTTTCATAAGATTACGAATATCACTGTTTAACCATGGTAATGATACAATTTTCCTTGAGCATTTCATAGGGATATAATATTTGTTTACCAAATTAGTTACAATTTCAGTTAAGGAAGTGCAACACAAGTTTCCCTCATTTATCTGTAATATATTATCCCAATCAGCGTTATTGATCTCTATTTCAAATTGACCTACTTTAGATTTCGGTATCCCAAACTTAATTCTATCTGGTCTCTGGTTTTTGAATTGCTTTAATCGTTGTTTAGTTAATTTCCTTACTGTTAATATCATATTATGATCTGATAAACCTGTCAGTAGATTATAATTTTTTATAATACGCTCTTCCCTATTAGTAAAAATAAGATCTATCAAAGTCTTACTAGTTCTGGTCACTCTTGTCGGCTTTTTTATCAACTGATCATAATTAAATTTGGACATCATTATTTTTAACTTTTGTCTTCGACTTTTATCTGCCCAATTTATATTAAAATCACCATAAAATATTGTTTCAGTAGAATTATCAAACATTTCCAATAGTTCCTTCATATCATCATAAAAAGAAAGAGTGTGTGATGGAGGATTATATAAAACAACAATATTAAATTGCATTCGAGGAGAAAGTATCACTTTTAAGGCTAAACATTCAATTTCTGTATTTAGATCAACTCTTATACATTTAAACGTTTCTCTAATATAGATCAACACCCCACCACCCTTACCAGATGATCTGTCTTTTCTAAAACAGACATAGCCAGGGACATCTACCATGTTTGTAGGGATATTACCTTGAAGCCATGTTTCACTCAAACAAATGTAATCTAAATTTGATTCAGTCAAAAGAATATGAACTTGATCCAACTTTGGCATCAGACTCCGGATGTTTAAGTGTCCACCTAGAATTCCTCTTAGCTTAGATTTAGTGTTCCATACAATTTTGGCATGATTTACAGTTTGAAAAAAACGGTGCTCTTTCTGTTTGCATATAACTTTTGAAAACAATCTCCACATTTTTATCTCTCACTTTCATTCCTTGGATTGTCGGAATCTGCACAATGATTAAAAAAAAAAATATTTCACTTTCACAAAAAAAGAATGGGATTTTTTTTTTTTTTTTAGTCCAACAAATTTTGTCAAATCTTGTGCACATCTGCGGCATGCCATAGTGATGCCCACAAAGGGATTGCTCCTATATAACAGCTTTAAAAAAAAAAAAATCTATTCTATTGTGTATGGGTCGTTATATTTCTGCTACAGATTTCTGCTAGTTCAAAATAAAATACAGATAATGTTGCACAGTAAAATTACATTTATTTGAGTCCATTGGTAAGAGATAGGGATGGGCTTTTTTTCAAAAACATTGCATTTGAATATTCGGGCTCATATAAATCGAATATTTGTTTATTTAAATGACGTTTGATGAAAAAGAAGTAATTTTTTTTGTTAGTTTTTGTCACCATTTCTGAACAAGCTTACAATTAGGCAATATACACAACAAGCTTACAATATATGTTTCTTTTAGTTGAAAACATTAAACAGTAGACCTATATTTAAACAAAAAATATAGGCTATAGAACAAAAGCATTTAAGCTCAAGCAGCACGAACAGAAAAAAAACGCCTAATAAATCAGACTATTTCAGATATCGTACAGAACGTACACATATACTCGAGTCAGCATATGATAATAATGTTTGTTGTTTCATGTTTATGTTGAGAAAAACAATATCCACATGCAGGGGCGCCGCTAGCGATTAATGCTCGCGTGAGAAAACGCGCTGCGCTGACAGACCTTTCAGAGACACAAAGATAACGGTGTTCACTTTGTGTTCTCTGTTCTTAAACCTGTCTCCCTCAGCGAAACTTAAAAGGAGGTTTATGTCTCAAAACAATTTTGCTATTAGATAAGTTATCATCTCGGACCACACGGGGTCCAGCTATCGTGAATGCAGTGATGGACAGCTGCCTTTCCTCATTCGACTGCTGTTTGGATTTCATGTGATTTCTCATTGTGATGGTGATATTATAACTCAGATTAATGAATTAATTTGATCAAAAGTAATTCCATTTTGTAATATCATTTAGTAAGATAATTTTCAAGTAATTACAAACTTCGTGAGGCAGACGACGACATTGTGATCAAATACAAACAACTTGTTAACACGCTCCACACGCCACCCAGTGCATTTAATTATAACTGCGAGTTAGTGCTTGGGATTTATCATGGATTCACTGCATTCACGGCCAGAAAAAGTAACGTATTAAAATAACGTTGCATTTTATTTTTCGAATAATAATTACAGATCGAAAATTCAAATAATTGTGCACACCCCTAGTAAGAGAGCCATTGTGTGTGTGAATTACTCCTACCTGTCTGTGTGGCGTCTCTCTACTAATTGAAGCTATGGGGTTTAGTTCTTTCAAAACCAGAAAGATATGCTAGAACTTTAAGTTTTTAAGCTATTTTATTGATAAATTAGAAAAGCATTGACAATGTTTCTGTGTGTGTGCAGTCTGCACGTGATACTGTCTGTATGTTTGTGCAATATGCATTGTACAGTGTAGAAGCACATTCGTTTAGATCAGTGATTTACTTATCTGTATGATAAACATGCATTCACCTGATCATCATGGAGTATCCGTAAATATCTTGTGGAGCACTCTCAGAGTATGCATTTATGTGTGCCATTAAACTCGGCTTAAACTTGTATTTGTCTGTTTTCACCTTAGACCTGATGCCGCTGAAAGAGGAGATTCAAGAACTTGATGTAAAGGAGGAAGAGGAACGTGATTTCATAACTGTGGAAAACTATCTTGACTGCCCGCAGACTGAAAAGACTTCCTCAGAAGAAACAGCTCAAAAGACGGGGAGTACACGTTATTTCATCTGCTTTGAGTGTGGAAAGAGTTTCAGCCAACACGAAAACCTTGAAGCTCACATGAATATTCACAGTGGAGAGAGCCCTTACCCCTGCCAAGAGTGTGGAAAAGGTTTCAGTGGAAAGGGAAATCTTAAAGTCCACATGAGAGTTCACACTGGTGAGAAACCTTTCATCTGCCCTCAGTGTGGAAAGAGTTTTGCACATCAGGGAACGCTTAATGATCACAAAAGAATTCACACTGGAGAAACGCCTTTCACATGTGATCGGTGTGGAAAGAGTTTCAGACGTAAAATAAACCTTAATTCCCACATGAGGACTCACTCGAGAGAAAACTGCTTTAAATGTCATCAATGCGAAGAGAGTTTCACAGACAGTGATCAACTGAAGAGGCATGTAATAACTCACATTGGAGAGAAACCTTTCATGTGCGATCACTGTGGAAGGACCTGCTCAAGCAAATCAAACCTTGATGTTCACGTGAGACTTCACACTGGAGAGAGGCCTTTCACCTGCCAACACTGTGGAAAAGGTTTCAATGAAAAAGGGACCCTTAAAGTCCACACAAGAGTTCACACCGGAGATAAACCTTTCATATGTTTTCAGTGTGAGATGAGCTTCACATATCGAAGAGACCTGAAGCGTCATTTGCGAGGTCATCCTGGAAATAGCAGTGTTATGATTGGTCTACCGATTCCAGAACGTGTCAGAAACAAAACGCCCCTAATCTGAATCTCAGCTCTGGAGGCTTCCTAAAGCTCAGCAATTGTACACATTGTAAGGACAGTAACGATGTCAATTTAAATGCGAACCTTATGATGAAACGTTGGAAGAACTAGGCCTAGTTATTCAACCCGAACCTTCATCGTAAAGGTTGACTCGAGCAGGACATTTTTCAGCTTTAAGTTTTCACTCAGTTTGTCATCCACTATTACGGCTAGTGCCGTTTTGTGGTGTTTGTTTTCCCCCCTTCTGTCACTTTCTTAGTTCTGCGCCATTGGTGCTGCTTCCTGCCAATCATCGTTGGAGCTGATGAAGTTGCCCCGCTTTCCTCCAGTTGGCGGGCACCAGGAAATAATAAAAGAGAGACGCTGACACGGAGAGAGAAGATGCCTTTGTTTTTGTCTGTTGTTGTTCTGAGAGAGATTGTGATTTAGAGACAACGTCAATTCTGTTGTAGTTGTAATTGTAGTTAAGATCCTGTGGTGCTCTTGTGTGCTACCTAAACAACTCTTTACCACCTTTTGTTTGAATGGTTCTGATTACAATGGGGAGGGAAGGAGAGGAAAGGTAAGCATATCACGTGATATACATTGGGCACCACCTGTTAGTGAATTATTGTGTTAGAAACACTAGGTTAGGGGCGTGCATCACTTGTTGTATTTTTGCTTGGATTTAGTGAGTATAGTTTATATTAGGGTATCTTCGCATACTGAAGATTTTTCTTTTCTTTTTCTTTAGTCAGTTTAGTACTGATTTATGAGTTAGAGGGTTATGTTTTGATTATTTCATTTATTTGATTGCCGCCCAATTCCCTTCCTCTTTTCCCCTGCCTGGGTACATTTTTGTTCTTTTCTTTCCTGTAAATATTATTGTAAGTTGGTTTGGTTTATGGGTTCTTCCCACTATATTTTTGTAAATAAACACGTCTTGATTGCCTTAGAGCTGTGGTCTTCTTTGCCTGCATTTACATTGGTACAGAGTCAAACTCTGACAGTTAATGTTATTCCCAATACCCCTTTAATAATCGCAGGGTACGTAACATTAATTGGGGCTCGTCCGGGATATTTACAACTTTCCCGAGATGTCGTGGTTTAACTCTGTATTGATGTTTAAAATGTAAGCTGGCATAGTACTGTATTAGGTGATCCATCTGGCGAAAGAGTTGATGCCGCGTGCTTTTGTGTATGTAGTGTTTTTAACTTAAAAAAATAATAATTCGTAATAATAATATTATTATTATTTGTATTTATATAAATAAGAATTTGATGCTAAGAATTGTATTTTTTTTCTATCATCCCTGGCGCTGACCCAAATGCACTCTGGCTTATGTTCAGCTATGATAAATGAAAACCATACAGCATTACCACTAATTGGTATAGATGGTTACAGTCGTTTTATTCTATGGATGGAGGCGTACACAACCAGCTACGATACGTAATAGCCTGTTACTTCATAACAGTTATGAGCATAGGAGGGTGTCCCGAGAGGATCTGCACAGACATGGGCACCGAGTATGGTAGTGTGGGAGCAATGCAAAGGTTATTATGAAGTAACCATGGAGACAGTTTTGCTTGAGAAAGGAGTTCCTTTAAGGAAGAAGCACAGCATTGCCATTTTGTAAGCCTACAGCATTTCTAGTAAGGGTTACCATAAAAAAAAAAAAACTTTCATGACCTAACTGTCAACAGTCAAGATTATTACAGGAACATAATTAGTTGTCAAATTTAACAAATAAGCTTTAAAGGTGCTGTATGTAGTTTTTAGCGGCCTCTAGCGGTGATGTTTCCGATTGCAACCAATAAGTTTACAAGCGCGTGCTCTTACGCGTGCTCGAATTTATGAGCGAGCACTGTGGGTACCGGCCAGACTGAGACGCAACCGGACGTAACACACAAAGCATCCCACAACATGCTGGAAACTCAGGTAAACTCCCACTGCAACGTTACAATAATAGGCTACTTTTATCAGCTTGACTTTGAACTAATGCTCCATGCTCGTACCATGATAAGTATGGAACCCAAGCAACCGTGCCAAATTCTGTCACTGCAAGCACCACTTCACATTTTCTTCAGGAAATGTACATTCTAGGTTTGTAGATAAGGTTTCTCCATTATTCAAATGCCCTGCCGATGTTGATCCGTGTTTTTTACCCGAAGTTTATCCGATTCACTTATGGCCTTACGAGCTTCAGCAGAAAAAACTTTTTTGGTATCTACGAATTTCATGACCTACATGATTGTGTATATGATATGTTGATACATATGCAACATATTAGTATTTCAAGAATCTTTAATAGTTTGTTCATCAGCACCCAATTCAGTTACATATGAAAACAGACATGCTTAAGACAAAGGATCGTAAAACTTTCCCTCCCAAAGCTTAAGCTAACATTGGCTCCAGAGTTCGAATTACAAAGTGGCTTTCGGGGGAGCCCTATTTTCCGATCCTCCCTGACTGACTTTAATGCTTTTGGTGCATGTTCGGGCATTTAAAACAATAGGTTTACAGTAAAAAGTACAGAACGTACTTGGTTACTTACGTAACCTCGGTTTCCTTAGAGATAAGGGAACGAGTACTGCGTTGCCTTGCCGTGCTATTTCTTTCACGTCAGGTGTTTTCGTTTCAGTCGATTAGATCTGTCATATGGCGAGTTTTCTCTGTATTTATACTCTACTATTTGGCGCGCAGAGTCTGGCAGGGCGCCAAGCGCTCCTATTGGATCGCGCGCTTCTGCTTTCTCGCCATTGGTTTGTGCAGTTGCCTCAGCACAGCCTATCAGCGAGCTCTGATACTCTTGCCTGTGCTGCTGCAATGCGTTTTAAAATAAAGGCTTTAATATTCTCGAGAAAAGGAGTTTTCCCTTGTACAGAATGTACAAGAAATGTACAGAAAATCAAAATCTATATGCGACACAAAAAATGGACAGTGTTTTAGAGCTCCCCCTAAATGTCTCAAAGTAGGCTTTCAGGGGAGCCCAGGTCCTTTTCAGGGGAGCCAAGCTCCCCTTAGCTCCCCCGTAATTCGAACCCTGATTGGCTCGCTGACCCGTGGAGGCAGAGTTAAAAGGCACTGTCAGAGTGATAGCCTTCTCTTTTTTTTCTTTTCCGGGTTGCTGTGCTAGTGGGACAAGAAGCCTCAAACTAACATCGACTAAGTCTGTCATAATTTCTTCATTCAGCGAAGAAGAAATCAATTACAACTTCAACAACATTGACTCACGGAACCATCAAATCGTTCTTCAGAGATTTAATGCAAGTATTGTACAGATAACAAGTAATAAGCTGTGAACCCTTTTTTAACAAGGCGTTTTTAAACTAAGCTAAATCTTTCATATGGTTACATTACTCTTCTCCATAGTTTCGTTTCCTGTTCCTGTTTCTGGTTTAATCCAGTTTCACTTTACAATTTAAGTGTGTTTTGTGTGAATGTGTTTTTTTTTTTTATTATTAGTTATGTGTTCATGATTTAGTTAATAAATACATATACATGTGTGCACAATACATTTGAGCTCCCTGGTTCTGATTCTGTCAGTTCAACGATTCCTGATATTGCTACACGCTCAAGCGCTGTACATGCTAAGAATTTAATTTTTTATGTGGCCATATCCTTTCTTAAAATGAATAAATAATCAATACTGATAGTTGACTGTTGAATTTATCTCTTTAATAATTTTGACCAAATTCTTCACACATGCAAAGGTCAAATGTCACTGGACATTTACAGGACTGTTATAGGACATTCTCATCTCAATTAATAAATGTTTTGAATTCACAGTTATTGTAATATTTACATTTTCTAAGAGCTAAAATGTCCCTCACTTTACCCTGCAAATGTATTTTAACAAAGTGTTCATTAACAAGCATTAGCTTTAAAACTTTTTTTTGTATTTTAACTTGGCACAGTGGTAATTTCAACACTTTCTTTTAGAATAAAAAGACATTTCAATGGAATTTTTGCCTCATTTTTAAATGATTTCATTTAGCCATTCCATTCCCTAAAATTAACCACAAAGATATGCATAACATTTGTTGAACTTATTTTATTAACATCAGAAAAACGGTAACAGGGTGGACATCACACCACTGAACAACAACTCCTTTACCCTGGCACCCCCTGAAGAAGAAAGACACAGGTCCACATCAATCTTTAAACTTAAACATTTTTCAGATAACTTAAAATTTACACTTATACATATTTTCAAAGGTAACAGCAACAGTAAACTACTGAACAAGCCAGCATCTCAGGTGTTTTTCTATGAAATTCCACACTGTCTAGCTGGACGGACCTCTTGTTTAAAGGTTGTGAATCTTTCATCAGGCACACAATCTGCTCATCCCTGTACCAGCTAATGTCCTCTTGTGGACTCGGCCAGAAGAACTTGTTGGTCCCATTCTTGTGCATGCATTTCTCCCTCACATCTTCTTCAACCTCCTGGATGATTCCTAGGTAGGGTTCACCATAATAGTTGACAATGCACCACTTCCCAATGTTTTCTTTCATGATGACCTCAGGGCGTGATGGTTCTTCGATGCAGTGTGGGCTTTAATCTTCTCCCAGGCTCACCTCCTTCAGCCCATAGCATGCACAGTCAAGTATACCTTTGTCTGCCTGACAAAGGCAAGTTATGTCTCGGTATTTAATTTTTCCGTCCAAGCATATTGTCACAATTTACAATCATTACAACAGATAAATGGTTCTATATACAAAAATTTATAGCATAGAAGGCCAATTAACACATTAAAGTAAGTTGTTCTTATACCTATTCTTGCAAGATTTCATTTAATTTACTATCCTTGCTTTACTATATTTAATATTTAAAATATTAATCTGGCTTCAAAATATGTTTAATATTTTAAGTTTCTAGTTTTAGAGAACATATTATTTCACTCACTCTCACACACCCCTCCCACACAGACACACTGTAGTGGAAAAATCATCTAAGATAATAGAATTCCAGTTTCTACCTAATCAACAAAGCATTCAGTCGTAAACTTTCTTTTAATCTTGAGGACCCTGGCTGTGGAACATTTCTTGGTTATGGGGACTGTCTGGACTTGGGGGAGGAGTGGTCATTGACTGTTACGTTTCTGGATGTTATCCTGGCTCTGGTACAATCCCTCTACTTTTTCCTCTTTTCTCACCATGTTTTTACATTTATGCATTTGGCATTAAATTATCTGAGATGATTTTTCCACTACAGTGTGTCTGTGTGGGAGGGGTGTGTGAGAGTGAGTGAAATAATATGTTCTCTAAACCTAGAAACTTAAAATGTTAAACATATTTTGCAACACACTTTTGGCAGATAATTTTATCCAAAGCGACTTTATCCAAATGCAAAAGTTCTACCACTAGACCATGAAAGCACACATAGACCATGAAAGCACACAACTATTTTTACGGATCTATGGATTTATTCACGTAAAAAGCGCTATTATATGGATTTATTCACGTCTTGGCACTAACAAAATATATTAGTACAGTAGATCTCATTAAATGGCAAATTAAACCCAATGTACTATTGAAATTGATTTCTGGACATCGTAATGTTATTTTTTCTGAAAATTGTTATTGTACACTATTATAGTACATATATCTTAGCATTCTAAAGCAACCTCCTTTTAAACCTCCAGTTTTTAAAACAAAATTACGCTACTGGTTGGAGATGTGTGTTCGGTTGCTTGAGTTTTATTCAGTTTTTTTATTCCCAACTGTACATTGGTTTGGAATGAAATGGCTAGAATTTATTCACACCTCTAGTATTGAATCCAATCCCAACCAAAAAAAACTAATCATCTTAATCATGATATAAATCACTAGCAAATTTATTACAACAATATTATAAATCACAGTGTTAAAAGAACATTTCTCCAGACATCCGTAATGCGAAGGCCAAATCAAGTCAAACCAACCTCACAAAACGAAAGAAAATGCTGTACCTTCCCCACCATCTGTAACAAAAATTGTTAATTTACCAAAAAGAAAGAAACTGCAAGGCTGAAGCTTACTGTAGGGGTGGTAAACTAGCTGGAAGAAATTGTGCTCTCAACCACATATGCGTGCACAGCAAACAATAGGAAGAGGTGCTCAAACCCTGGTGCTCCAAACTCACAGCAATGTGCTTCACCCAGGTGATTAGGCCTCCCCTCAACGCACTCAGCCTTGGCTCAAAATAGAGAAAAAAAGGAGAAATTAAGTGGGTCCGGTACAAATACAAAATAATCAAATGAAAACAATCATAATATAATTTCAAAACAGGAAAAATAACCCAAGTTAAGAAAAACAGCAGCGCGACCTGCTGTTAACCATCACGTGATACACATTAGACTGCAAAACAAAACATAATGATCAAAGAAATGCTCCAATCAAGGAAACCAAATTTGCCTTGATGTTTTGGTATATAAGTTGTACCATTAAAACCTCCTGCAAGTTTCATAGCTTAAGAGGTCCTCCCCATTATAAACGAAGCATTTATTTAATCAAGCTCTAATTACAGCTCGTTGGGGATCCATGGTAAGAAGTGATGTATCAGTCGTTTGCAAATGACCGCCTCCAGCGCAAGACAACTACGCCTCATTTTGCATTATCGCATCGTTGTCACGCCCACAGGTGTTCAGTCGACGTGCAGCGAGTGGGTCTGTTTACAAGAAGATTGCGATGCCACGCAGATGTGCTGTTCCTGGCTGTGGAGAAACAAAATGTTTGAATACGCTGCCAATCGATCCAGACGTCAGGGAAAAATGGATGCAGTTTATTTTTTGTGGACGTCCCAGTCACGGCAGTGTTAATTAAAGCATGTATTCTCTTTACATTTCAAGGATGACTGTTTTGAGAACAAATCGCAGTATGATGCTGGCTTTGCCAGAAAACTTTTGCTTAAAGATCACTGACACTGGAGAGCGGAAGAGGGGCGGGCATGACAAAGCCTACGTTCTAGTGCCTCCTGTCTACGCATTTAAATACACAGGCCCTAATTATGCCATATACACATTCCCATATAAGGATAACCAACGCGAAGACAAACTTTTAGAGATTGTTTTGTTTTTTGTTATAAGCCAGAAAGGACAAGGATGCAGCTTCTCGCAATGCAAAGTCAATGGAAATGGTTGGACGGTGGGGGTGGCTTTCAGATTATGACACGTCGCTCTGTCTCTATGCAAGTTTACTTGGGGACATGGCAGTTTAGCCTACTTGCACTAAAATCAGAGTGCAAATAATCAAATTATTTTTAATTTATTAATCCTAGGTACAAATTATTGTGTTCTTTGGTAAAGGAGGATTAACTATTTAAGATGATAATTTAGAAACAAGTATTAGCCCATTTTTACTCAAAATATACCACATTATGTCATAAGGACTAAACCAAATGCTAAGAATGACAGCTGGTATGGTTTCTGCACCCATAGAGAGCCTAAGTCCCTCCCCTTCCGGTGGACCACCATGGGACCTTATTTCGGAAAAATATTGTATGGTAGTCAATGGCGAGAGACAACAAATATTTTGATCTCATTTGAATTGTGCCCTGAATTACACATATGATGTTTGTCAATTTAAAAGATACATTTTAAAGTCAAGAAAGTCGCAGTTTGATGTAAAACTGTTGAGGTATAAGACTGTGAAAATACGTAATTACAAAGACTACAAACCCAAAAGGCGCACATGTGACGTCATACCTTTTCTCTCAATGAATGAAGCTAACTTTACTGAAGCTAACGTCTGTCATTTTTTCTATAGTCTTACGTTATAATCGTAACGTTACGCCGTCATGCCTGAGTGTTTTGTACCCGACTGCACACGAGCAACAGATCTTGCTCGTTGTTTCGCTTTCCGGGTGATGAAAGGACCAGGAGTCGTTGGATTAAACACATCAGGTGAGATACATATCTGCGTGGAACATAGCTAAGTTACCTAGCTAGTAGCAAGCAATGAACGTTAGCTAGGATTACCGCGTTAACTTAGCCATGTCATTTTCATTACTCACAATATTTAACAGTAAGAGAGTAGTCAGGAAGTTAGGAAGAGTTTGGTAAGTATTTAACGTTAGTGAACCCTTTGAAGAGTACTGCCACACCAGTGTGGTCATTCTGGAATATACCATTTTGTGTTAAGTTGTGTGAATCTAACCGAATGAATGAGATGATTGACATTAATGAGCACCTATCAGCAGATAATCCACCCTATTTAAGAGCTGGTTGGCTGTAGCCTGGCATGCGTCACGTCCGACTCCGCCTCCTGATTCGTTGTTGACAGTGGCTATAGCTGTCTTTTCTCTCTGCCTTGTCCGTGGCGTCGTCTTAGTGGGTGCATTCGTGTGCTTGCTTTGCAATCAGTGTCTCTGTGCCCCAGCTGAGTGCACAAATTCAGAGCGTCTGTGCGACGAAAGGATAAACACCATGGGTGGTTAGATCATCTTCTTTTGCCATTGTAATCTTGTCGATTCCTTGCTGCCATATTACAAGAACATCATATATTTCTGCCAAGAGAAGGATTGCCGCTTTCCAGTCACACCCGTGGCGTTTACTTTCGCTGCTGTCTGGTTTGACTGTTAGTTTACTGTGTCCTGAATTGAGGTTGACGCTCACCTGTGTTCATAACAGGAGCACCAAAACCATCTGCTTGCTCGGTGCGAGCCTGTCTCCCCTGTTGTGTGAATTGAGTTAATTTGTTTTATTTTGTTTAAATCTCTGTATATCACTGTTATGAGTATCTGCTTTATGACTACGTTGTGATTTCTATCAAATTGTGGTTGATGGTTATTTTTGAAGTTTGTTTATTAATTTTGATCTACTTTCAGGCGCTGGGGTCCCACGGGTGAAGGATCTCTTGTGGTGGTGGTGCTCCGAACGTTTGCTGTGTGACACTTTTGAAGTGTTGTGGTGTGATCTGAAGTGCACGGTGATTGTGTGTGCTTTCGGCTAACTAGTTAGTGATCACTTCTCCTGTGGTGTACCTCAGCCCTGTAAGTCTGTGTAGTTTTTGTTTTTGTAAGTTGTGTAAGTATTAGTGAAGTGTGTTGTGTATGTGTTTGTGATTTTTATTATTTTGAAACTTTGTCAGCCATATACCTCTCTTTCCAGTTTTCAGACACTGTCTTAATGGTTGCATTTTAATGTGATTTACCTCCTTGCTCTAAATTAAACTTTATATTAATAAAGATTTTGTATTTTTGATACCCACGTTTCTGCCTACCTTTTTAAGAGAGTCGAACCTGTGTGACCTAGTAACAATTTAAGTGTCATTTATATTTCCCTGGGTGAAATTCCCAGGGTGGCGTAGTCGCAATTCCTTATCTGAAATCTGTGATATCACCTCCGTCTGCCTCGCTACATGAACATTGAATATTAAAAAGATCAGGCAGTTCAGGGAGAATCGAAAGGCAGGAAGGCAGCCATGCATGTAATTCTTCTGGACAAAGATTTTCATTGTGATGGTGAGTCAGTCTCCTTTTTTGGCAAGGTAGTGTGATAATTAGTGAGAGAGTGAATGAACAAGTCTGATATGGGGGAATTATTTATAGTGTTGAAAGTGAGGTGACTTACCTTTTTTGTCTTTTAATTATTTAACCTACTTTGTAAATCTGTTGACACACAAACAGCACCCCACATACAGACACATGTAATGTCACACATTCACACAGTCATCTGAAACCACCTTAAAAAAAAAAAGTGTAAGAGTGGCATCTTGTTTTGAAATCGTGTGAATAATGGTTCTTTATTCTTCTTTTCCCAGGTCCATCGGCACACCCTGTTCTGCATGTCCTGCTTGCCCATCAATGCTCTTATTTGTATGTAATTACAAATAAAGAAAAATTAAAGTGAAGTTGTGTTTATTCTGAGTCTACAACCAATATTTGTGTTTCCAACATTCAATGTTTTTGAATGTTGGAATTTAAATGTGAATTTAAAGTGTATTACTTAGCAGTCAATATGTGGCTACAACAGTAAGAGGGGCTAAAACAGAGTTAACACTGCGCCACCCTGAGAATGCTAAGGCAAGTACCCAATTAGGCACACAGGTTCCAAAAGCACTACACAGAAGATGTGAATTCCATGCAATCAAAGGTTTGTTGAAGAATTAGGGGGGAAGGGAAGTTCCTGTAAAAGAAAATATCAAATGATTATTGGGTTAAGCATTGTATGACATACAGTATTTCGATAATAAGTCAAAAGTAGATGTATTAAAGGAGAACTTGGTAACTTTTTTAACTTAATAAAACTGTCTAGAATTAATTTGGATGGTTAAACAACCTGTTCTGGTGATATTGGTGACTTTCCCCGCTCCCCCCAGCGTTCCCAGGCGGAAAACCAACCTTGCAACTTGGGGACTACCGTCCCGGCAAGATAGAAATTGGAAGTCTTGTGAGAAACAAGAACGAACGCGAAACACGAATTGCTTTACGGCAATTCGACATAAACACACACGCATGTATGATGTATTACCAGATTACCCACCTCGGTAGACATAGCTCCACACGATACAGTTGGCTTGCTCCGATCAAAACAAACGCACATGAGCAGCGGTAGAGAGGGGGAGGAGGCCGCCGCAAGTGAGTTTTTTACGACCGTGTTGTGAAATATACGCCCCCCCACAGCTGTAGGGGGAGCTCGTGGGGAAAACATGCGACAACAAAGGAAAAATCAGCGAAGAAGTGACTAGAGTTCGCTAGAGTTGCCGAGTTCTCCTTTAATATATTATAAATAAACAAATTGCAAAGTGAGTGAACAGGAAAAAAAATCAAATCAGTATTTAGTGTGACCACACTTTGGTCAAGTCAAGTCATCTTCATTTATATAGTGCTTTTAACAATGTAGATTGTTTCAAAGCAGCTTTACAGAGATAAACGTATAATTTAAGGTAACAGAGATTGTTTTGGCTTTATAGCGGTTCTTGAATAATGTTATTTTCCAGCTAAAGTTAGTTTTGATTGATTCACTTCCATCGAAATGATCATTTGTTATTAAATTAGGGGCCGCTAAGACGACACCATTCTCTCTAAACAGACTTTAAACGTAAACCTCTGGTAAATGCTGATGGCGTTAACATGCGCATTAAGAATTGATTCTATAGTGTCTATAGGCGGATCTTTTGTGACGTCATTGTTTATGTTTGCCGCGTTGCATCACGGGAATCGTGTGGCAGGAAACACCGCTAGATAACTGTAATTTGACTGTTTTGCACGTTTGGAGGAGGATTTAGAGAAGAGGATGGTTCACTCTTGCTGTGTGGTCGATTGTACGGCTCGTTGGGGGCCTGATAAAAAGTTTTTCCGAATTCCCTCCGAAAAGGATCGCGAAAAACGAAAGAAATGGTTGCGTGCAATTAGGCGATTGAACCTGGACGCTCCGAAGCCTGGATTCCTAACGTTACTGATCGAGTTTGTGAGGCTCATTTTGTTCATGGTAGGCCTAAGTCTTAGTGACTATGTATTTATAGAAGATTGAATAAAATAAAAAATAATAAAACTGAGTCAAATCAACCGAGTCATATGTTTTCGCGTTCTGATTCAGGTGTCCCAAACCGCAATCCACAGCACCCAGACTACCGTATTTTCCGCACTATAAGCAGAGGCGCACCTTCAATGAATGGCCTATTTTATAACTGTTTTCATATATAGGGCGCACCGGGTTATAAGGCGCATAGAATAGAAGATACTGCAGTCAAACGTTTGACTGGGTTTGCGTTATGCAGTGGTCACCAACCTTTTCAAGCCTATAAGATCACATCCAAGTCCAAATGTAAACCAAGATCTTCGACTTGCAAAAAAATATGAAAAAAAACAAGTGGCTGAGCTGTAAAACCTTGTTTATACTCGACGCGTCCGCATGAGCGCGAAGGTAATAAAAAAACTAATATCCGTCTGCTCGGGCAGATTCGGCTTAACAGCGCGCGCGCCTCCGCATCCGCAGATGCACGACTTTGAGCCGAATCTGCCCGAGCAGACGGATATTAGTACATCTCATCATCACCCAGTTTGCGCGTCTAAATCAGTTGTATGGTCTGGTGTTCAGTCTAAAACAAAACAGTTGCGTCAAGTATAAATGCCTCGTCTGTTTGGGGAGTTCCACGCACAGTCAGCGGAGATCTCATATGGGCTTTGAATAACTTCGATTTTGTCACCAATACAAATTTTGAGCTTCTCTCCAAACCTCCTCCGGTCTTCAGATGTTAAAGTGCTTATATATTGTGGATTTTGCCCGCTAACTCTCTTGAAAGTGCTCGTCGCGTCTTTACAGCCCGCAATACTGTTTGATTTGTTGTCACACAACCACTCGCGCATGCGTACAAAGATGTCAACAAAGATCCTCCTATAAACAGGCTAGCTGGAGGTGTGCTCCAGGGTTTTAAGTATTCATTATATAATTTTCTCATTGCAGACAGGGAGCCAGATGCTAATAGTAGAATTTGCAGCTGCCATTTCCCTCATGGGAAAGACAAAGGGCCAAGTTTGTTTAAATGGACAAAGTGTAGAACAGTCAGCTTACCCTCAACAAGCAAAGTCCAAACCAAAGTGCTTGAGCCTGCAGATCCATTATGCTGATTTCCCTTAACTCGTAATTTGAGCATTAGCCTATCACTTGGCGTTAGTGTTATAGCTGACATTAATGTTACACCCCTTTAACACTCACCGAAACCTTGTACCGCCGGTCCCGCATAATTGCTCTTACGAAACCGACTAAGTCTCCTTTTGCATAGCTACAGCTCTCAACATGACCCGACTTGTAGTGATTTTCACCCCCTTTTAATACTTTTTTCCTTGTTCTAGAAGAACGAGATGAAACGCGCTAAGGTGACAGCCATGTTGGTGACGTACATAGTGTGAGACGAGAGATGTAGTTCATTGAGCGATTTTCACATAAAACTAAATGTTACTCTTCTGTTTTATGACAAACTGAGACTTTCTTGACTTTCATAATTATCTTTTAAATTGACAAACATAATATGTGTAATTCAGGGCACAGTTCAGACAGTATAAAAAGATAAGTTGTCTCTCGCCATTGACTACCATACATATTTTTTCCGAAATAAGGTTCCATAAGCCGGAAGCGGAGGGGAGGGACTTAGGCTCTCTATCTAGGCCTACTGTTTACATTTACATTTATTCATTTAGCAGACACTTTTATCCAAAGTCACTTACAACAAGAGAATATGAATATATATCTGATATGAATCTGTCAATAATAATAATATTAATAATAATAATAATAAAATAAAATCATATTATTAATGTTGACCTGGTTTAAAGGAGACATATCATGCTTTTAAATCGTTCCTTTTAACATATAAATCATACATTTGTAGTCTATATAAAGCAGAACTGCAATGCTTGGGTCTGAATTCCTCATTATTATAGCTCCACAGGCCCCCTTTTTACCCCTTTTCTGGTGTGCGTCTGACATCAACTCGTTTTGGTGCGGTCTCTTTAAATACAATTGAGACACATCATACCCCGCCCCCTCTCCAGTTTGTAGAGGTTCAACTCCACCCCGTTCGGCCATTTTTGTAGTTTAATAGCAGAGATACGATTATAGCGGCACAGAAACTTTTTATTCACACGTTATTAACAAAATGTCAACAACGGAAGACTTGTCCAGCCAGCCTTACATGTTCGAGCCAGAGTCCGGAGACGGAGCGAGATGAAAATGAAGACGACGAACCTGCAGAAGAACGTCTTCATATGGATGTATCGCAATGGTGTGTTACTTACTGTATTTACACATGAAACTTTGGTCTTCCGACCTTTTACCACCGTGTCGATTTATTTTGATTAATATGTGCGAGGGAGAGAGAGCAAGACAGCGTCTAGTATGGAGAAGGTTTACACTTTCGCCAGGGTCTGAAGAGAGAGAGTGAACGCGCGCGCGACCGGGTCTCTCTCTCTCTGCTCGTTCTTTCAGTTAAACATGCGCACTGTCATAAGCGCGGCAGTTCATCTACATTAGACGGTGTAATGAAGCGTATGGGTTACTACATCCAACAACCGAACATTTTAACTTACCCTCTCGTAACTTCTGCATCTTTTAGCTTGGACTACAAAATTGCAGCGAGAAATAATAATGGCGGATCGCTCGAAGTGTTGGGCTGGAAGTCAATGTCCTTATTTGGCAGTTCCGCTGCAAATACTGTGACGTGATTGTTCACAAAACGTCATAGATAACAGAAAAATCTGAACAGGTTGAAAAATATGACCAAAACAGAATATAAAGATATCAACGAAGCACCTGAAGAGAATAATTTCAACTTTTCTGTACTTCTAAACACTCCAAATATACAACAAAATGCATTTAAGGGCTAAAAAAGTGGATTTAGCATGATATGTCCCCTTTAACTAACTTTTATGTGATAGCCCTATAGTCTAATAACTATCTTTGGGTTCCTGGCTTAGAAAAAGATCTGCACTAAAACAGATTGTGTGTAGTATAGCTTAATTTTGCGCCGATTTGTCAATTGTTTATGTTGCTCCCTCAAACATGACATCCTGGTAACCCCTCTACTTGTACGTCTATGCACTTTTGTGATTTTACACAGCAGCATGTGAATGGGACTTTTGTTTTAGACTGGCGCTATGACGTCAGCAGGTGCACCTAAAAGTTTTAAGCCAGCCGCCATGTCCCCTGTTCTTTCTGTAATAGTCATTCTGAAGACACTGACCATATCTTCTTGTATGCAATTTTTCCAAAGTCTTCTGGATATCAGTTCAGGACTGGTTGATAGAAAAGGAGGTGGTTGTTGATGGTTTTGCTTTTACTTTACAACATATTTTATTTGGAATTTCCAAAGACTGCTGTGTTCATTTTTATTTGATTAATAACATTGTAATAATGGCAAAATATTTAATTCACAAATGTAGATTTTTTAAATCCCTCCCACTACTTGTTGTGTTCAAAAATGATTTAAAGTGTTTTTCTAGAGCCCTTGAAGGAATAAGAGGTGGGACCGCAATGAAGCTGCTTGATCTTTTGATTTCATATGATTTGGTGTGATATTGCCCCTTAACTTAATTTATTGTTATTTATTTTATTTTATTATTTATTTAAAAAAAAAATTACATGTAAGATATGATTTCAAATATGTATTTATTTATTTATTTTTTCCCTCTTAAGTAATTTTTTGGTTAAACTGTGTTGAGCCTTTCATTCGATTTTTTTTGTAGAAAAAAAAAAAGTAGAATGAATACATTTGCCTTGGTTGTATAATTTTGTATTCAATAAAAAAACATAAAAAATTAAAGCTGCAAGCAGCATTTATCGGGGTTCAATCAGTTAAGGCCTTTAAGGCATTTAAGCACAAAAGCATCAAAAGTTATTAAGATTTATTTAGCAAGCATGTAACCACTGACATAATAGATGGAAAAGACCATTTACAGCCAATACAGGCAATTTGCCATGGGATATATATGGTTTTAAAGCTTTTTAACAGTTATAGCGCCACCTATGGTCCGATCTCCATAAAATTGTTTACTGTGACCTCAAATTGAACCCATACACATGTGTACTGAGTTTGGTGAAGATATCTCATTTACTTCTTGAGTTATAGCCATTTGAGTAAAATAGGCTCCTCCCACAACGATTTGCCACATTCTAGAATTATTTAATATGATTCTAGCATGATTTACTATCATATACCATGTTCCAGAATGATTTATTAGGATTCTAGCATGATTTACCTTGATACACCTCATTTCAGTATTATTTACTATGATTTACAATGTTTCTAGCATGATTAACCACATTACTAGCAATTATGTGAAGTGTCAGTGCAAATGAGGTGATGAACACTGACAAAATATTATTGTGTTATAATAGTTAGTTATATACGTGATTTTTAGTGTGTGTCCAAGTATGAATGCAAAAGCACATGTAAAAGCTCCAAAACTCTGGAATAGCCTTCCTGATACTGTTCGTTGCTCAGACTCGCTCTCCCAGTTTAAAACTAGATTAAAGTCGCATCTCTTCAGCCAGGCATTCATATAATATTTTTAATCTTACAGTTCAAATTACAATCCGGCCTCTAGTTAATAAACGCCAGAGGAGAACTGGCCCCCGACTGAGCCTGGGTTCTCCCAAGGTTTTTTTTTTCTCCATTGGGTCACCTGATGGAGTTTTAGGACACTATTAGGTCACTTGATGGAGTTTTTCGGTTCCTTGCCACTGTTGCCTTTGGCTTGCTCAGTTGGGGATATTCTGGGGATATCTAATTTGATTTTATCAATAAATTCCACTAGAAACAAACCTTGTTGTATTATTTTAATTTAATACTGTGAAGCTGCTTTGATACAATCTGTATTGTGAAAAGCGCTATACAAATATACTTGACTTGACTTGACTTGACTTAAAATATTTCATTATTGAGTAGAATGGCCAGCAGAGGGCACTAGAAGACCACTTATTGGCTCACTTTCACTTTAAACCAGTTTTCTGCACTAAAGCAAACCAGTTTTTCCATGTTAACTCAATGCATGCTTACACACACACACACACACACACACACACACACACACACACACACACACACACACACACATACACACACAGTTTAGTTAACCATGATTTACCATGATATACCACGTTCTAGTATTATTTACCAGGAGATAAACGACAATCTAGTATTATTTACTTTGATTTACCATGTTTCTAGCCTGATTTATCACATTACTAGCAATTATTTGAAGTGTCAGTGCAAATAAAGTGATTAACACTGACAAAATATGATTGTGTTATAAAAGTTATTGCTATATAAGTGATTTTTTTAGTGTGTATTCAAGTATGAATGCAAGCACATGTTGAAATATTTCATTAATAAGTAGAATGGCCAGCAGAGGGCAGTAGAAGACCACTTATTGGCTCACTTTCACTTTAAACCAGTTTTCTGCACTAAAGCAAACCAGTTTATCTATGTTAACTCAATGCATGCTTACACACACACACACACACACACACACACACACACACACACACACACACACACACACACACACACACACAGACACACACACACACACAGCATAGTTAACCATGATTTACCATGATTTACCACATTACTAGCAATTATTTGAAGTGTCAGTGCAAATAAAGTGATTAACACTGACAAAATATGATTGTGTTATAATAGTTATTGCTATATAAGTGATTTTTAGTGTGTATTCAAGTATAAATGCAAGCACATGTGGAAAAATTTAATTAATAAGTAGAATGGCCAGCAGAGGGCAGTAGAAGACCACTTATTGGCTCACTTTCACTTTAAACCTCATGATTTTGACCAGTTTTCTGCACTAAAGCAAACCAGTGTTTCCATGTTAACTCAATAATGCATACTTGCTACATATGCTACACACAATAATGCTACACACACACACACACACACACACACACACACACACACACACACACAAATGTTTTAGTGATATTGGTGTCACATTCACCTTCATCACATTCACCTTCTGTCTTCATCACATTCACTATCTGTCGTCATCACCTGCACCTGCTCCTCATCACCCTCCTCATCATCACCTGCTCCTCATCATCATAACCGTCACCTGTTGTCCTTGTCTTGATCTGTGTATTTAAGTTCCCCTCTCATCCATTATCATTGTCGGTTATTGTTTGTGCACTAGCACTCTGTTATGTTTGTTTTCATGTTGGAAAATAAAACCTTTGTTATATTTGTACCACACACACACACACACACACACACACACACACACACACACACACACACACACACCATCATTTATCATGATTTACCATGGCTGATACCAATACCAATATGAGAAAATTACTATTTTAAACAGCGGGGGGCAGTAAAATACCACTTATTGGCTTAACATGCCATTAATTCATATCATTTTCACCTTTTTAACTGTTATAGAGGCAAATTTTGTCCGATCTGTCTGAAAATTTTCATGCTTGTTCAGGGTGATATTTCACACGTTCTGACTTGTTTTTAAGAAGGTCTGAGCATTGATTAAAGAGATATAGGCTTTCGGGGACACTTGGTAAAGGCCAGATTTTGAAGTGAACCTATTATAGCTATCCAAATGAAGTAGTTCAACTTTTTCTGACAATTATTGATCTAGTGAGTCCAGAGAATTGTATTGCACTAGTTTTGAACATTATGATATGAAAATTATATGATCAGAGATGGAAAAGACCATTTACAGCCAATACAGGCAGTTTACCATAGGAAATATATGATTTTAAAGCTTTTTAACAGTTATAGCGCCACCTATCGTACGATCTCCATAGAATTTTTCATGCTTGTTAATGATGTTATGTCACATATGCTGACCACTTTTTGTGAAGTTCTGAGTTTTTATTTAGGATTTATAGGCTTTTTAATGTATTTTGACACGCCCATTTTATAAATGACCCTATTAGAGCCATCCAAATGCAAAAGTTCAACTTTTTTTTGATAGTTTTTGATCTAGAGAGTCCAGAGAATTGTCCTAGACTGGTCTGGTTCCGATCGGGCGAAAAACCTAGGACTAGTTCGCAAAAGTAGGTTTTTAACATGTTTGCGAATATTTAATGAACGGTTTGATTGACAGCAATGGTTCTTGAGGCAAAGTTGTTCAGGATGAGGAGATCTATCAAATGATATGCATATTGTGTGGATATTTGTAACACCATGTGATTACAGAGCCATAAAACTCGTTAGCGCCAACTAGTGGCCGATTTCTTTCAAAATTCTTACAGACCTCTAGGGCCTTGAGTCGAACATGCCCATCGAGTTTCGTTCCGATCGGCCTCCGTTAACCTTGTCTAATAGGTGCTCAAATTTCATTGGCCGATGGCGGCCATGTTTTTTGAGATACGCCAATGTCCTCATACACATACATGGCACCTTGGACCAAGACACTGCAAACCAATTTTCAAGTCAATCGGACTAACGGTCAGGTGGTTATAGCCTGTTTTATGTTTTTTTCATGTTATAGCGCCACCATGTGGCCAATCGCCGCGGTTTTTTTACTGTGACCTCAGATTGACCTCTTACACATGTGTACCAAGTTTGGTGAAGATACCTCATTTACTTCTGGAGTTATAGCCATTTTAGTAAAATAGGCCCTGCCCACGACGTACGTTTTGGCGCCCCTTAGCGTCCGTGAATCGAAATTTCAACTTTTTTTCGATAGTTTTTGATATTCAGACTCAAGAGAACATTTCTGCACTGGATTGGTTCCGATCGGGCGAAAAACCTAGGACTAGTTCGCAAAAGTAGGTTTTTGACAAAATTCAAAATGGCGGAAAATCTATCATGGCGGAAATGAAATCGGAGATATACGTTTTGTTCGTCAGGCGTCCAGCTTTCCAATGATATAAGACACTTGAGTCTACGACATACGGTCTAGTAGTTATGAGCAGTTTTGCGCTTTTGGTTGCTATAGCGCCACCTATGGGCCAATCGGGGTCATACTTTTATAGGTTCTCCCCAAATTGAGGACTACCATTTGGCCAAGTTTCAAGGTTCCAGCTCTTACGGTTTGGTCTGCACGATGCGTTTAAGGGGAAAATAATAATAATAATAATAATAATAATAATTAAAGCTGCAAGCAGCATTTATCGGGGTTCAAGCAGTTAAGGCCTTTAAGGCATTTAAGCACAAAAGCATCAAAAGTTATTAAGATTTATTTAGCAAGCATGTAACCACTGACATAATAGATGGAAAAGACCATTTACAGCCAATACAGGCAATTTGCCATGGGATATATATGGTTTTAAAGCTTTTTAACAGTTATAGCGCCACCTATGGTCCGATCTCCATAAAATTGTTTACTGTGACCTCAAATTGAACCCATACACATGTGTACTGAGTTTGGTGAAGATATCTCATTTACTTCTTGAGTTATAGCCATTTGAGTAAAATAGGCTCCTCCCACAACGATTTGCCACATTCTAGAATTATTTAATATGATTCTAGCATGATTTACTATCATATACCATGTTCCAGAATGATTTATTAGGATTCTAGCATGATTTACCTTGATACACCTCATTTCAGTATTATTTACTATGATTTACAATGTTTCTAGCATGATTAACCACATTACTAGCAATTATGTGAAGTGTCAGTGCAAATGAGGTGATGAACACTGACAAAATATTATTGTGTTATAATAGTTAGTTATATACGTGATTTTTAGTGTGTGTCCAAGTATGAATGCAAAAGCACATGTAAAAGCTCCAAAACTCTGGAATAGCCTTCCTGATACTGTTCGTTGCTCAGACTCGCTCTCCCAGTTTAAAACTAGATTAAAGTCGCATCTCTTCAGCCAGGCATTCATATAATATTTTTAATCTTACAGTTCAAATTACAATCCGGCCTCTAGTTAATAAACGCCAGAGGAGAACTGGCCCCCGACTGAGCCTGGGTTCTCCCAAGGTTTTTTTTTTCTCCATTGGGTCACCTGATGGAGTTTTAGGACACTATTAGGTCACTTGATGGAGTTTTTCGGTTCCTTGCCACTGTTGCCTTTGGCTTGCTCAGTTGGGGATATTCTGGGGATATCTAATTTGATTTTATCAATAAATTCCACTAGAAACAAACCTTGTTGTATTATTTTAATTTAATACTGTGAAGCTGCTTTGATACAATCTGTATTGTGAAAAGCGCTATACAAATATACTTGACTTGACTTGACTTGACTTAAAATATTTCATTATTGAGTAGAATGGCCAGCAGAGGGCACTAGAAGACCACTTATTGGCTCACTTTCACTTTAAACCAGTTTTCTGCACTAAAGCAAACCAGTTTTTCCATGTTAACTCAATGCATGCTTACACACACACACACACACACACACACACACACACACACACACACACACACACATACACACACAGTTTAGTTAACCATGATTTACCATGATATACCACGTTCTAGTATTATTTACCAGGAGATAAACGACAATCTAGTATTATTTACTTTGATTTACCATGTTTCTAGCCTGATTTATCACATTACTAGCAATTATTTGAAGTGTCAGTGCAAATAAAGTGATTAACACTGACAAAATATGATTGTGTTATAAAAGTTATTGCTATATAAGTGATTTTTTTAGTGTGTATTCAAGTATGAATGCAAGCACATGTTGAAATATTTCATTAATAAGTAGAATGGCCAGCAGAGGGCAGTAGAAGACCACTTATTGGCTCACTTTCACTTTAAACCAGTTTTCTGCACTAAAGCAAACCAGTTTATCCATGTTAACTCAATGCATGCTTACACACACACACACACACACACACACACACACACACACACACACACAGACACACACACACAGCATAGTTAACCATGATTTACCATGATTTACCACATTACTAGCAATTATTTGAAGTGTCAGTGCAAATAAAGTGATTAACACTGACAAAATATGATTGTGTTATAATAGTTATTGCTATATAAGTGATTTTTAGTGTGTATTCAAGTATAAATGCAAGCACATGTGGAAAAATTTAATTAATAAGTAGAATGGCCAGCAGAGGGCAGTAGAAGACCACTTATTGGCTCACTTTCACTTTAAACCTCATGATTTTGACCAGTTTTCTGCACTAAAGCAAACCAGTGTTTCCATGTTAACTCAATAATGCATACTTGCTACATATGCTACACACAATAATGCTACACACACACACACACACACACACACAAATGTTTTAGTGATATTGGTGTCACATTCACCTTCATCACATTCACCTTCTGTCTTCATCACATTCACTATCTGTCGTCATCACCTGCACCTGCTCCTCATCACCCTCCTCATCATCACCTGCTCCTCATCATCATAACCGTCACCTGTTGTCCTTGTCTTGATCTGTGTATTTAAGTTCCCCTCTCATCCATTATCATTGTCGGTTATTGTTTGTGCACTAGCACTCTGTTATGTTTGTTTTCATGTTGGAAAATAAAACCTTTGTTATATTTGTACCACACACACACACACACACACACACACACACACACACACACACACACACACACACACACACACACACACACACACACACACACACACACACACACACACACACACCATCATTTATCATGATTTACCATGGCTGATACCAATACCAATATGAGAAAATGACTATTTTAAACAGCGGGGGGCAGTAAAATACCACTTATTGGCTTAACATGCCATTAATTCATATCATTTTCACCTTTTTAACTGTTATAGAGGCAAATTTTGTCCGATCTGTCTGAAAATTTTCATGCTTGTTCAGGGTGATATTTCACATGTTCTGACTTGTTTTTAAGAAGGTCTGAGCATTGATTAAAGAGATATAGGCTTTCGGGGACACTTGGTAAAGGCCAGATTTTGAAGTGAACCTATTATAGCTATCCAAATGAAGTAGTTCAACTTTTTCTGACAATTATTGATCTAGTGAGTCCAGAGAATTGTATTGCACTAGTTTTGAACATTATGATATGAAAATTATATGATCAGAGATGGAAAAGACCATTTACAGCCAATACAGGCAGTTTACCATAGGAAATATATGATTTTAAAGCTTTTTAACAGTTATAGCGCCACCTATCGTCCGATCTCCATAGAATTTTTCATGCTTGTTAATGATGTTATGTCACATATGCTGACCACTTTTTGTGAAGTTCTGAGTTTTTATTTAGGATTTATAGGCTTTTTAATGTATTTTGACACGCCCATTTTATAAATGACCCTATTAGAGCCATCCAAATGAAAAAGTTCAACTTTTTTTTGATAGTTTTTGATCTAGAGAGTCCAGAGAATTGTCCTAGACTGGTCTGGTTCCGATCGGGCGAAAAACCTAGGACTAGTTCGCAAAAGTAGGTTTTTAACATGTTTGCGAATATTTAATGAACGGTTTGATTGACAGCAATGGTTCTTGAGGCAAAGTTGTTCAGGATGAGGAGATCTATCAAATGATATGCATATTGTGTGGATATTTGTAACACCACGTGATTACAGAGCCATAAAACTCGTTAGCGCCAACTAGTGGCCGATTTCTTTCAAAATTCTTACAGACCTCTAGGGCCTTGAGTCGAACATGCCCATCGAGTTTCGTTCCGATCGGCCTCCGTTAACCTTGTCTAATAGGTGCTCAAATTTCATTGGCTGATGGCGGCCATGTTTTTTGAGATACGCCAATGTCCTCATACACATACATGGCACCTTGGACCAAGACACTGCATACCAATTTTCAAGTCAATCGGACTAACGGTCAGGTGGTTATAGCCTGTTTTATGTTTTTTTCATGTTATAGCGCCACCATGTGGCCAATCGCCGCGGTTTTTTTACTGTGACCTCAGATTGACCTCTTACACATGTGTACCAAGTTTGGTGAAGATACCTCATTTACTTCTGGAGTTATAGCCATTTTAGTAAAATAGGCCCTGCCCACGACGTACGTTTTGGCGCCCCTTAGCGTCCGTGAATCGAAATTTCAACTTTTTTTCGATAGTTTTTGATATTCAGACTCAAGAGAACATTTCTGCACTGGATTGGTTCCGATCGGGCGAAAAACCTAGGACTAGTTCGCAAAAGTAGGTTTTTGACAAAATTCAAAATGGCGGAAAATCTATCATGGCGGAAATGAAATCGGAGATATACGTTTTGTTCGTCAGGCGTCCAGCTTTCCAATGATATAAGACACTTGAGTCTACGACATACGGTCTAGTAGTTATGAGCAGTTTTGCGCTTTTGGTTGCTATAGCGCCACCTATGGGCCAATCGGGGTCATACTTTTATAGGTTCTCCCCAAATTGAGGACTACCATTTGGCCAAGTTTCAAGGTTCCAGCTCTTACGGTTTGGTCTGCACGATGCGTTTAAGGGGAAAATAATAATAATAATAATAATAACTAGAATGTACATTTCCTGAAGAAAATGTGAAATGGTGCTTGCAGTGGCAAAATTCGGCACGGTTGCTAGGGTGCAGTTAGCTAATTTTTAGCAAGATGATAACATGATAAGCATGTGACTAATATAATGCATGGTTGCTAGGCGGTTGCTAGGGTGTTCTGGGTGGTTTCTAGGTGTTGCTAGGGTGTTCTAGGTGGTTGGTATGGTGTTGCTAGGGTGTTCTGGGTGGTTGCTAGGGCGTTGCTAGGGTGTTCTGGTGGTTGCTATGCGGTTGCTAAGGTGTTCTGGGTGGTTGCTAGGGTATTCTTAGTGGTTGTTAGGGCATTGCTAGGTGGTTGCTAGGGTGTTCTGGGTGTTTGCTATGCGGTTGCTAGGGTATTCTTGGTGGTTGCTAGGGCATTGCTAGGCAGTTGCTAGGGTGTTCTGGGTGGTTGCTATGGTGTTGCTAGGCGGTTGCTAGGGTATTCTGGGTGGTTGCTATGGTGTTGCTAGGCAGTTGCTAGGGTATTCTGGGTGGTTGCTAGGGCGTTGCTAGGGTATTCTGAGTGATTGCTATGGTGTTGCTAGGCGGTTGCTAGGGTATTCTGGGTGGTTGCTAGGTGGTTGCTAGGGTATTCTTGGTGGTTGCTAGGGCGTTGCTAGGCAGTTGCTAGGGTGTTCTGGGTGGTTGCTATGGTGTTTCTAGGCGGTTGCTAGGGTATTCTGGGTGGTTGCTATGGTGTTGCTAGGCGGTTGCTAGGGTATTCTGGGTGGTTGCTAGGTGTTGCTAGGCAGTTGCTATGGTGTTCTGGGTGGTTGCTATGGTGTTGCTAGGTGGTTGGTAGGGTATTTTGGGTGGTTGCTAGGGAGTTGCTAGGCAGTTGCTAGGGTGTTCAGGACGGTTGCTAAGGTATTATGAGTGGTTGCTATGGTGTTACTAAGTGGTTGGTAGTTGTCACAGATGATTACTATTGGAGTTCTTAGCATGATTTAACACTTACCTAATCGCTATTAGCATGTAGCTATTCACAGCTAGCATGTGTAGCATGTTGGAATTCCTCTTTGCTAGCATGAGTCAAAAGAGCCAAGCCCCATCTCTATACGATGTTCTGATGCAGAGAAATAGGTCTTGCAAAATGGTTGTTAAGGTACTTTGTTTGGTTGCTAGGGAGTGGCTTGGCAGCTGCCAATCATAAAACTCTAAAGGCTGCTTGTCAGTATGAATGATATAAACTAACTTCCATTCCTCTGTGACATTCAGAATGAAAGATATCCCTCTATGGATTTTGGTTGCTAAGGTGCTTGACAATGGTTGCTAGGACGGGGCTAGCAAGTGTTGTGGTGTCTCATGAATGGCTGTTTGCTGCCCTGAGTCAAACTTGTCTTAACCCCATCTCTTTATGATGTTCTGATGCAGAGATAAAGGTCTTGTAAAATGGTTGCTAGGGTACTCTGTTTGGTTGCTATGGAGTTGCTTGGCAGCTGCCAATGATGAAACTGCAAAGGCTGCTTGTCACTATGAATGATATAAACCAACTCCCATGCCTCTGTGACATTCAGAATGGAAGATATCCCTCTTTGGATTTTGGTTGCTAAGGTGCTCGACAATGGTTGCTAGGGAGGGGCTAGGAAGTGTTGAGGTGATTCATGATTGGCTGTTTGCTGCCCCGAGTCAACTGAGACCACCCCCATGTTTCTATGACAATTCAGTCCAGAGATATCCCTTTGATCTCTTTCAATGTAAGTCTATGGGACTTGTTGCTAAGGGGCTCTAAATGGTTGCTAGGGCGTGGCTTGATAGCTTCACAATGATCCTTAGAGACTGATTGGTCGTCTGAGTAAAATGAGCCCGCCCCCTTGTCTCTCTGACACTGTGATCCAGAGCTACGTTCAATACAAAATCCCTATGCAATTTACCATAGTAGGAAAAGCATGTGTGTTTCACGGGACATTCCTTCCCCATAGTAAGTCAATGGGGCAACTTTGGGACGCTCCTGCCCCCCAGGGGTGCAACTTTTACCCCATTGTGAGGTATGTTCTTACAGAGCCTGTCAGCCTCTTCAAATGTGGCAAATCACAACGTTTCTGCGAAATCCTCGCTCAGAGCTACGTGTGGTCAAAGTTCGTCGCAATGTTAAGTCAATGGGACTTTTTTGGCCGCTTTTTCGCCCCTGGGGCGAACACCGCACCCCCGATCGCTTATAAAAGTCATAGCACACCTCTCCTTAATGAGCCGGTCGATTTGACACCTCACTCAGGGGTCTGAGACAAACGGTGCGGGGCGAGTTTCGCGCCAAACTTTGTCCAGAATAATAATAAGAAGAATAATAAGTATGCAAGAGAACACTAATGATGCCTTGCTTTCAGCAAGCACCATTAATAATAATAAAAATCAGTACAATTACAATAGGGTTTCAGCACTTCGTGCTTGAACCCCTAAAAATCAGTACAATTACAATAGGGTTTCAGCACTTCGTGCTTGAACCCCTAAAAATCAAGAAGAAGAAGACGCCATAAGGCCGCGCTCCTGCATCTGATCTGTTGTGATTCTGCTGATAAAAGGTTTGTGGCTTTTATGCTTTTAAAGTTTACAATGACTGTAAAAGGAACTAGTTAATATTGAATGTACCATAAAAATGCTTTATCTAATGTTACTTTTTAAGCGCATAGGCACACATACAAGACAAAGGTCATTGCACATGCACACCGAGTCCGAAATTCTTGCCCGAAAATTTCGCATGTTAAAAAATAAATACGACCTCACGTTGTGGCGTTGATAGACCCCTTTTACTGGGGCACGTGCCTGCTTTACTGCTGTGCCCCAGTAAATCTGAAGTTTGGGTTTAACAATTTATTTTATTCGCCAGTGTATTTAATATAAACTATGTTATAGTTATGTTATAGGGTAATATAAATGATCTATTTAACGCAGTAATAAAACAATCAACGCTTGTAAAGGCAACGCAGTTAAGCCGAAAACAAGCTGATCCGCGCAACAGAAATCTATGTCGCGCACGTCTGTGTTTCCTAGCAACTGCAGCACGCACACATTTGAGCACACCGAAGTCTGGTCAGGTGTTGGCACGCTATTAAGGTAGTCTATGAAAACATGACGAAACATAAGTTTGTAAATAATACAAATACTCTTATTTGTTTTCATTATTGGCTTCTGTGTAGCCTATAGACATCAGAATTTTTTTTGTATGAAGCAGGGACAGGGAAGCAGAAAAGAGAGATGGGAGGAGATTTGAGGGAGGTAAGACTTGATAAACAATTTACATCAGACATCAGATGCAAAAGCTTCAAGCCTAAGAAAAACCCATATGAAAAACCTCTGCCAAGAAATGGAATTGCACTTTACTATAGGCAAAGACTTTTTATACAGAAAAACAGTGCACTAGTCTCGCATTAGCCTACTATGAATGGGAGAAAGTGCAACGTGCAATATGGCGGAATAAGTCCCGTATTTGTTCCGATCAGACTGTAAAAGAAGATGGATGACGCCCCTTTACTCTCTTCCATTTATGAAAAGTGAAGCCGCCAAAGTCTCTGTTTCTGAGCAGTAGTGAGCGTGAAGTGTCATAATCTGAAGACCACGCCCACCGGGGGCGAAAACAATCCAACTGTCTCCATTGATTTTGCATCGACACAGCCTGTTGCTAATCCTGAACATGTTTTACACTAAAAATACTTTTGTTGGGAATGATATTTAGATTTTACTATGTTAAAAAGGTTGTTTTATAAGGGAAGGCAGATAACGTAACGTAGACTAACCATGTTCCGTACACTTTTCACCTTTCACCGCACGTCAACGTGATATTACGTTAATTATGGCACGTGAGTTAAAGGAGAACTCCGGTCAATTTTAACATTGAGCTCATTTTATTGTACATTTGGAGTGCTGTCAATACAGAGAACAACGACAAAAATCGGTGTTGCCTACACCGAGTTATTCTATTTTTAAAATTTGCACCCTGTTGACTTCAATGGGGCAAGTACTAAACCTGCTTTTAGGCTCTTAACATCCTTGATGTGTCATTACAAGTGCACAGAAAATGTGAGTGATTCCTTCTGAGTGAACACGAGTGGATCTGACTACCTGTGTTTACATCCTGTTTTTCGGTTGATGTCCAAAGTAGTCGATTGCCGAGTTCACGCGCGTGATCATTGGTAACTAAACCTATGCGCGTGAACTCGGCAATCGACTACTTTGGACTTCAACCGAAAAACAGGATGTAAACACAGGTATTTGCGCTGGCTTAAATAACATAATTTTTATACATATCTTTCACATCTACTGCAGTCAGATCCACTCGTGTTCACTCAGAAGGAATCACTCACATTTTCTGTGCACTTGTAATGACACATCAAGGATGTTAAGAGGCTAAAAGCAGGTTTAGTACTTGCCCCATTGAAGTCAACAGGGTGCAAATTTTAAAAATAGAATAACTCGGTGTAGGCAACACCGATTTTTGTCGTTGTTCTCTGTATTGACAGCACTCCAAATGTACAATAAAATGAGCTCAATGTTAAAATTGACCGGAGTTCTCCTTTAAGCATGAACCATGTGAAACGTTATAAAACAACTTGACCATATCTTTCTGAAGAACAAGAAGGATGGGAAACAATTTGCATTTGTTTAAAACATTTAATAATTGAAAGTAACTAATTAATGGGCAAACCGTGAACTTAAAAATAAAATAATTAGGATACAGCGTGTTTGTGCGCGTGTGTGAGTGTTGTAGCGTGTGTGTGCACCTTTTACATTTAACACTAAACTGATTATAAAATTAGAAATTGTCAGTAAATCAGCAGTAGGATGTGTTAATTTTGTGTGTGTGCACTATTTAAAACTATTTACATTGTGTGTGTATGTTAGATTATGTGGACAAACAACATTTATGGCATTTATTTATCCTCCTCCCCTGAGCACTCAACGTGGAACCAAAGATGACAAAGGTCACACTGCACCCATTCATCAATAGCCCCATCTCCTGAGCCAGGTGGGACCACCCTACTGCAGACAGCGCAGTGTTCCCATCTTCCTCAGCTGGAGGTGGTGCCTGTATCTTCTGCCTTTTGGCCTCCTGCGCTTGTGTTTTTTCCTCCTTCTTCTTTGCCATATCTTCCTTGTGGCTAAGGGAGTGACGGGAGCGCTGGATGATGTGGCTGAGGGAGTGACGGGAGCACTGGATGATGTGGCTGAGGGAGTGACGGGAGCACTGGATGGCCTGGCGTCAGCAGATGAGAGCACTCTTACCACCTAAGACAATAAAGCATATTTAAAACACCACACCACACCACAAAAAATGCAAGTAACTTAGAGGATGAATTATCATTGTATTAATGTTAAAATTACCTGGGTTGTGTCCACAGCCGCCCTGGACAGAGGAAAGATGCCTGCCTTCCGGAACCCAGCCTTTATGTTTAGTGCAGTGACAGCAGTGGGGTAGACTCATACCTGCAAACTAGTCGCTTTTCGGCGAAAATCGCCGTTTTGAATGGGAAAATGTCATCCACGTGAATCGTGTAGATCTGAAGAGTTTTTTTTTTTTTTTTTTTTTACCTTGGGGGTCTTCTGCGGTCTTCCCTACTGCGGTCTTCTTCACAAACATCTTTGGTGATACAGCATGCGATTCATTTGGCCAATCACAGTCAAGATAATAGCAGCGTCTTCTTTGAAAAGCCCCTGGCTGCAGCTTTTCCCGCGGATGAATTCGCGTCTATTCACGCCTACTTCTAGAACCTACTGCACGCGAGTCATTTGGCCAATCACAGTCAAGATAGCGGCAGCTTTCCCGCGGATGAATTCACGCTTTGGACACTGACATTAGTGGTAAGTGCTGTTATCTGCCAACAATATAATTGTTTTCTCTAACGTTGTTGTTAGTTAACATGTTTAACATTAACGTTATAATGGAAGTGTCGCCTAGTCAGCTAGTAAGATCAGCAAATTGTGCTGTTAGCTTACAATGTTAGTTCAATGTCACTGTGAAGGATTTTGGCAAGGCTAAGTTATCTCCTCCACTGCATTACTGTTAATTTCGTTGACGAGTACTTTTCATCATTATTTTCATCAACGACATTTTACACCTTTATAATGACAGCATTTTTATAACCGTTTTGTTCACATTTGGTCAGGGAAAAAAATTATTTTGATTAATATACACGAGGGAGAGAGAGCAAGACGGTGAAGGTGAGTGCGCACGCGCGGCCGGGGCTCTCTCTCTTTTGTAACTGGTCTTTTGAATTTTTTCTGTATGAAAAAATAACGCCAGCAACAACGATTATCAGTTTCTCCTCCATTTTCTCGGAACTAATGTTTTGGTAGGAACGAAAGTTTACATCGTATGTTTCTCCGAAATCAGCCAGCGCGAAGGACGTCTATATTCTGATTGGTAGCTGGCGTTTTGCCACTGCTTGCTGCTGAACCGCGTCATAGCTCATAGATGATCCGAAAAATGACAGTGGGTAATAAACCTAATGCGGTCTGTGTCCTTAATATTGATCAAGCAACAAAAGAAAAAGAAAAGCATTCACTAAGGATTAATTATATTTAATTCTTTTAAATATGTCTGCTTGAAAGAATAAAGAATGATGTATGCAAATAGTTATAAAGAATGCATATATCATTAATTGAAAAAAGACTCTTCTACTTTAGGAAAAGTGGTTTTATTTCATTTTAAGATAAGTCACAGTAGTTAAATCTGTATCTGTATTGCATGTTCAATCTTTAAAATCAATTATATTAACAGGTTAATAGATGTTTTATCCGGGAGTATATGGGTTTGGACATTTTAGAGACATTCTAAATTAATGCATTACAATTTAACTAAACCCATAATATTTTATTTGACTAAAATCTTATTGTATTTCGTCGACTAAAACTAAATCAAAATTTGCTGTCAAAATTAACATTGTTATCTGATTTTTTTATGTATATCTTGTCGTAAGAAATTAGCAAAATGAAAACGAACACGTAATGAAACAAGACCCATTGGTGTCTGGTTTAAGTCTGGTTTAACGTTAATGAGTGATCGAAACACCTGCTCTGGCGGATCATTTAACGCTGACTAATGCAGTGGGAGTTAGCCTTAACAAACATTTATGATCATAAAAAAGGAGCCTAGCATTTAATATATTGACAATTTTTTTTCAGAATGAGCGAGCTTAAAGAGGAGGATTCTATTTATATAAGACAGCTTGACTCAGGGCTGAGGTGCAAATGGAGCTAGGCCTGGCTAAAAATTGAGGTCAAGACCGAGGTGAAGGGAGTTCAGCACAGCTTCCCGCTGTCACAGTATTTTAAAAAAATTGACAAAGCGGGGAATTCAAAATGCAGCCTTTGCTTAAAGAAATAAACTACAGCAACAAGGGCTCTCATGCTCTTTCGGCACACTGCCAAACAGAGGTGCACCGTCAAAAAGTGTGCACTGTAATGGCTACAGCCAGTGTCCTTCCAGTCTCAAGTCAAAGTGCTCCCAAGGCCTGTACCTACATGTCAGTGGGTTGCTAATGCAGAGGTGTGTTTTATAAATTAAATAGGCTTATACTACAGGGCCGTTGAATGCTTGAATCTGATTGGTTGACGGACGTTCTAAGGTGTGCATTTTTTTTTCAGGGAAACGCACAGCTAAAGTAGTTCCAGGCAGGTCTTGACCGCATTACAGTTCCATATCACTTCGCGTAGTTAACGGTAATAACGGAAAATAGGATATAATTCATAACAAGAAAAAGCATTTAGCCGCATGCGCTTGATCTGGAATTTTCAATGTCTAGCTTCACAATCAATGGAAACATGCAGTTTAATTTGAATAAATAAAGTATATAGTCCTATCTATAATCAATAGAAAATTAAACTGAATATAAATGGATAGTCCTGCAGCACGGATTATTGTTGCAGATAATATAACAAATAAATAATTATTGATAGGTCTACTTGTTAAAAGGGCTTTGTGTTTCATTTATTTGGCTAGTCTGTCATCTGTCAATAATAGAAAAAAAAGAATGAATTCGAATTAATTAAAAGGAATTGAATAAATAAATAAATAATAATATTGACGCACATGCTTTTCTGTCTCATTATTGCAACATTTCTCTCTAATAACTGCATTAATAACTGGGGACACACTTTTAAGGCCGGTTATGAATGTAATTTGATACGTATGACTGATCATGCCCAAACGCGTGTTCAGCGCGTTCAGTCTGTGTTCAAAGTCGGTGTTTAAAATCTGCTGCAGTCGATGAAAACAGTCAGAGAATGTGTCAGCTAGTCGTGTGTCCCCAGCATTAGTCTGCTATCAGTGGCTCAAACCTCCGTTACTAACTCTAAAATGACGTTTTGGAATTAGCAACGGAGGCATGATTAGATGCGTAAGAAATTAGTCCTACATACAAGAGCGTTTTAATGACAAAAACTTTACAAACGTCTTGAAATACATAATCTGAACAATGTTTCGAGGTGTGGTAACTGTAGTATAAGCGGAATAATTGACTTCAGGCGTTAGAAAAATAATGCACACCCGAGGTGAACGGCCACGCTTCGCGTCGTGACCGCATTACCACCTCGGGTGTGCATTATTTTGCTAATAATTCAACGGCCTGTCGTTAATTATCGCTTACTTGTAGTTTTCCGTGTCACTAAATAATTTAATAACTACTATTTCACTGTTGACAGGTTACTTGACATTTGCCAGTAAGCTATTGTCAGGCTACATAGAAGTAGGCTACATTACCAGGACAGTTTGTATGTAGTGTATATGGTGTGTTTATTCAATTGTACTAGAGTTGAACTAGACTCAATAGGATTCTCAGGGTTATAATAAAAGGCAGGCTATTTGCAAAAGTTTTGCTTATGAAAATCTAATAATGTTTTCTTTGTCTAGGCGATGGTTCTTGCTACTCTTGCGGAACATACACTTCCTTTTACATTTGCACCAGTGATGGTGAAGCTGGCCCAAACGCTGGCTACAGATAAAGTAGCTCTGAGTGGGTTGAAGCTGTCACGCACAGCAGCAGCATACAAAATGGTGCATGAATTGGGATTTACATTTTCGGAGAGGACATTCAGCAATACACGGGAGTATCCATTTTCCACCAACCTCGACGAGAGTACTAACAATGGTGGTAAAAAAGTGCTTTCCATCCTGGTCAGCTACTTCAACCCAGACAAGAAGACGGTTGATGTGGAACACCTAGGCTCTTTAGAGGTTTTGAAGGTTAGCGCTCTCAAGCTAGAAAAGTTGATAGTTAAGTTCTTTAAGGATAACAACATCCCATGGTTCAACCTTGTAAGCATGCTGATGGACTCCTGTGGTGTTATGCGAGTAAGTAAAATGGGGTTGGAAACGAGAGTGCGCCAGAACCACTGCCCAAACCTACTTGATGTTGACGGTGATGGTTGCCACCATATCCACAATGCTGCAAAGGTTTTTGCAGCTCCTTTCAGCAATTATCTTGAACGGCTGTTTGGTGACCTACATGTAGATCATCAATGGGCTACAGACCAGGTTGGTTAATAATATTCAATTTCCATTATAGAAATATTTTTTAGTTCAGAATGATTCATGCTACTGACTTAAAGCTACTGACTGCAACACTAAACACTAAACCTTTTATCTTTACAATATACTTACCTGCATATACTTGTTGGGAGACTGTATTTTCTATATGTAATTTCTAAATTCTAAAAAAAAATTATTCTTAACTGACATATTTAGGCTACCTGAGCTCTTTGAGGAAAAAAAATGATTTGATGTATCTCTCTCTTTCTCAGTTGGCGTACTTCAGAGAGATTTGCGAGTTCATGGGCCTTCCTGGTTCCGCTCCCAAAAGGTTAATTCAGCATCGCTGGCTATCGGCTTATGATGTTGCCATTAGCACCCAGAGGCTGCTTCCTGCCTACAAGGTTCTTTACTATGGCTTTATGGACAGGGAAGACAAGGCCCTCTACAAGAACCCCTTGAGGCAGCTTTTTGCCAATTACAAAGTGAGCGAAAAGGCACAGAGACAGATTCAATCCTTTCATGAGGACCTCAGCAAAAAAGGTAACTCATCACAGTTATTAATCCTTGGATCTGTGATTGCCTACCTGCACTATGGTAACCAAAGGAATGTTAGCTTTTGTACAGAGCTTTGTTATAGAGCCTTTGATTTTTCCAGGAATGACGCAGCTGGGAAAAGACCGGAAGAAGAGGGTGGTTAGGAAGGTGTGGCATGAAGCCACCATAACTGAGCTGCACCTCATTGTTTATACAGGAGTGCTACCGATCCTAAAAGAATATGTCATGGTGTTCCAGGTGAGTTGAACATTGAGTCCTCTGCTTATGGCTCCCATTTCTACTCAGGTGAATGCTACATTTCTCATCAGGTTTTTCAAAATAAGAAAAAATATCACAAATTATGAGAATTAGATTGATTATAAAAATGTTACAGGATTCTGTGGTGCCTGGGTCTAGATAAATTATAGTGATCCCATGTCTAATAATTTCTGACAACATTTTATTTGACCACAGGGTATAATGCTTTTTCATAGTGAGGTGATCTAAGGGAATCCTTGTATTTATCTTTCGGGAGTCCTGAGTTAAAATTAATATGCATTTCTTTGTGGTTCAACGTACAAAAACACACACATGTTCAATGTATGTTAATGTTATTTCCTTTATAGGGCAGTCAGACACTTGTTCATAAACTGCATGAAAAACAGCTTCAAGTCTTTACCAACTTCCTTGCCTGCTTTGTCAAATCTGAGCACCTGAACCTGATGTCCAAAACTCTGCTACTATGGAATTGGACAACAAACTGCTGCCTGTGAGGGAGATGTATGTGGGGCAGATGGCTAATCAATTCAGAGTGGCACATCCACAACACCCTGTGAGTACTTTAAATTGTGTACTACAATTAGAATGATTAATGATTGATTAGGAGCCTCTGCAGAGTTTGTATGATAAAAGTATAGTAAGTGTTGCTGATCTGTTTCAGCTGCTGAAGCCATCCCTGGAGGAAGTCTCCCAGGTGTGGCAGGTGGAATATATATGGCTGGGCTTAGACCCAGACAAATAGCAGACTACGCCACGATGGGACTTACACCCAAAGACTTAATGGTTTTTCGCTAACAAGGCACTCAGGTTCGTGAAGGGATCAGCCAGAGACAGTGGTCAAATACAAAAATATAATTTTATTATTATTAATTTCTCTTCTTTTACTTTTTATAAAAATGTACAACCAATGGAGCCATACACACCAGAGTCACTCCAAAAATTCAAGATTTCACAACAAACATATAGTACGAATTTCACAGCAAATAGAATGTAATTGACACCAAATCAAATAACAAACACACAATATACTCTAGTCACAATGTACACACACACACACACACGAGGTGAAGCTAGGGCTGAAACTTACCAGTGGGAGGCTAGTGGCCCGAGCAATGAACATCCATAACACAACACCCCACTCACACGTGATAGATTTCACACACACGCACCACAAGGGAAATTATCACATTTGGTGAACGCACCGCCACTGCTCACACCAAGGGACCCACCACCACAAGGGGCACTGCTCCCACTGGCGGTCTTCAGCACCTAGACAAAAGACAAACACGTGAAAATCAACCAAAACTACACACAACAATTGCAAAACACTGTTAAACCCATGATGGTACTAGAGTTAAAGATATGGGTAGCAATTAAATCACAAATCGAAATACAAATTAAACAAACAAAATATCATAGCCCATCCAGCACAATGGGGCAAAAATGCCCTCTGGCTTAACGATCTTTGGTCGGGGTAGACAAAGCAAAACAAATAAATAATCAACCCAAATAAATCAAAATAATGCTCTTGTATATCAGCAGCAGACAAAAGCCTCCATACAAGAGTTTAAATAAACAAACAAAACAACACTGAGCCAATAAAATATAGACCAAAATAATTACAGTTAGTGGTGTCAGTCCATCCAACACTCCACACTTAAACCATGAAACTGGCCATATGATGCTGAATGAAACCAATTCACGGTATAACAGGAGGAACGAGATCACCAGGAAGCTGCCGATTAACGTGAGCAAACCACGGTTCCACTTATTCTAGGTCCCGGGTGAAAAAGGCAGCCGCAGTTGTTGACATGAGCATATTATATCCGCAAACAAATCGTGACATTAAAAACGTAAGCAAAGCAGCAGGCGTTCGGCGCTGATGTCGCCCACTGGCCGCTACACCCCAGCTATAAAGCCTTCCCTGAAATACAAAAAATGTCTACTTATAAACGCATCTCACCGTAACATTTATCTATTAATTATCGTAGTCACATACCTTTGCTAAACAGCATCCAGTCACGGCCCCAGGCTCTGATCACCAATAACCGGGCACAACTTTAGCTGCTAACAGGGCTACTACAGCAACGGGGATTCTAAAATTAAAACATTCCCTATAAGCCCCAGTCATAAAGTTAAAAGAGTGGAAGCAAAGAACCAGAGCTTTTCCTACCTGTAACGCTAGGATAGAATAGATGACCAAGGGAGACCAAGACAGACATCAGACGGATAGGCCGGCAGGTAGACAGGACAACAGTCGCATGTCAATGACGTAGCTTGTCTAACGAAAGGTCCCGATTTATATAGGGACTCGACCATCGCGGTTGGCTCACTGTTCACTGCCCAGCACCACTCACAGCACTGCAAATGAATTGCCATTTGGCCAGACAGCTGTAGCCTGCTACACAGGCATACATCACGTGTGCCAGATACTTGCAAGAAAAGCTGCCACTGCAGAGCAAGACCCTCCAGTTTTTGTCGGCCATGGACCCAATACTGAGAGGGCACTCTCAAACTGGGTCTGAACTGAGGAAACTCGCTGCAATGATGGATCACCTGCTGCCTGATGTTGACACACACCAGGAAATTCTCCAGTACAACTTAGATCAGTCCCTGCCCAGCTTCCAAGATGGAGATGATGTCGTGAGGTGGTGGGCCTGTGTCGACGATACTGGAAAATATCCAGGCCTGTGTCAAGCAGTGAAAGCTGCAATGTCAGTATTCCATGGCCCATTAGTTGAATCATCTTTTAATATAATGGGCAACATTATTGACAAGAAAAGTACAAGCTTTAACATCACCACATTCAGCGCTATCCAGACTGTCAAATATACTCTACAGAGCAGAAAGCTGAGTGCTGTGGATATGTTCAGCCGAGATGATTCAAAATTTGAGCCAGTAGATAGAAGGCTGTGTGGGAACATCATTTCGGCTGGAACCAGGGACAAAGGGTACTGAAAAATCTGTCACCTTTTTCAGTCCTTCTGAGTTTGCAGGTATGGGTAGACTGTTTTTAGCAGGGAAGAAAACTGCTTCTTCCCCACCACAAGATCCCCTCGCACTAGACCCATCCTGGAAGCCATGGTGGAAAAACCAGCCTTAAGGGATTAAAGACAGCAATATCCAGGGGCTGTAGGATGTGTGTGGTGTGGGCAGGGAGGCAGAGAATTTCAATTTTATTTTCCCTGCAGTACATGATTACATCTCTTGAGACATGTGTCTCATGTTGGTCCATGATTAAAATGATTGGTCTTTCCTCCGGAGCATTCTGCACAAAATGCCTGAGCCATTTGAGAAATAGCTCAGAATCCATGTACCCTTTCTCATGGATGCCATAGAGAGCATTGGGGGGGCCATCCAGCCTGTATGCATTGCTTGGGAGGCAGCCGGGGTAGATGATGAAGGGTGTAATGCTTTCCCCGGCTGCACTCATGCAGCAGTGCACTGTAATGTGCTCCCTGGTGGTCTGCTGCTGCTGGTAAACGTGCTTCCTCTCAATCTGGCAGAGCACCTTCTCTCGTGACCTAGGCTTGTCCCCAAAGCCAGTTTCGTCACAGTTGAAGACAAGATGGGGCTTATCCTCTAAACTGTGATGGATGTACAAGGCTTCATATAATTTGAAGAACCCTTCAATGGCCTCTGGTGTAGCACCGTGGACTCTTGCTCTGTCCAGGGAATCGGCTGTACGGGATGTGAGTTCTGGATGGCGGGCCTTAACCCTCTGGAGTCTGGGCTGTTTTTGGGGCCCTTGAGATGTTCTGACATGCCCTGACATTTGTGCTTTTTTCAGTTGCTTATAAACATATTAATGGCAAAGGTGTAAATTCACTCTATAAAGCACAAACAGGGCTACCATAATATGTGAGCCACGTGAATGTACATGTTTTCATTTTTGAGAGAATAATGTTTATGCATGGATATTGAAAAAACTAAAAACTAAGATTTCTGAAATAAGGCCTCAAAACACATAGTAAATATGTGTCAATAAGACTTTTGACTAATGGATGTCCTCGCCTATAATTTTTTCTTCAAAATTATGTGAAAATAGTCTTGCTTTATTGTTCACATAAAGCCATACATTGATTTAAATTGATGTAAAACAGGTTTTGCTTGGAAAGCCAATATGCGAGGGGGCGTGAACGAGGAGTGGTTTACACCTGAAATTACAATGTCCCATCCCACTCTGCATAATTAGCCATTCACACAGGTGTGAAACTGGCTGAGCCACAATGCAAGGACAAAGGATCTTTTGAAGAAGACTTATATTGACCATTTAAGATTTTGCTTACATTTATCTTGTAAATATGTTTTGCTATTTTATTAAAAAGGTTACAATTACAACAATAATTAGCCTACAATTTCAACAATATTTCAAGTGTACTCTTTCTTTGTAAAAAAAAAAAAAAAAAGATTATAGGCCTACATTTTATCTATGTATTCATTACAGCTAACATCTTAGTTGATGACTTTATTTTTGACAAAAATAGTAGGCTATTTTATATATAGAAATTGCTAAACAAAAGCTTATTTGACGAGGCAGTATATTCAGTAAAAACTGTACCCAAATCTACTAAACAAAATGTTGTCTTTCGTATTTCGCCTGAATGTAACGTTGTTTTCATGAAATATTAGGGCATATAAATGTTAATTTGCAGTTTACGTTGCTTATACAAATAGCCTACATTTTATTTCAACATATTTCAGTCGATTTTTACCCATCTCCGTATAGCAATACGGTTTGCTAAAAAAATCATCATTCGTTGACGATAGGCTTTTGACTCGCGATCTTTGCAGTAGGCTAGTGAACGCACCGGATAAATGCACATTTATTAGGCTATAGTTTTTTTGTTTTGGATGGTTTTGTTTAGAAACAGCTTTCTGTAAATATATTTCACATTTTTTAGACATGTGAGGCGAGTAGGCTCATGATTCATGATGATCTCCAGTTCAAGCACCTTATGTTGTGATTGCCTATAGGCCTATTTACTTTAAATCCAGGAAATTTGTTAATGAAAAAATTATTAAAATTAAGATACAATTGATACAAAACGAAATTCGTTTTAAAGAAAGGATTTGTACTTTCTGTTTTGAGGTCTCTGTGAAAGTTTTAGAGCGCTCGCGTCCATAATGGAGAACTGTCAGGTAATATTGTTTTTTGCCAGCTGTGGTAAACAGCGCGCATCTATGCCGTTCATTCATTCATAAACAGAAACCCGAGAAGGAAAAACTTACTAGTATTCCTCAGCTCGTATTCCTCGTATTCCTCATTATTCCTCACAGCGCTGTGTTGTAAACAAGTAATGTTCTGAATAAACTTGTGTTTTGGTTGTCTCGAGCTGATACAGGGGGCGTTCACAGGATTGCGCGGATTACCTCAGCCATTTGCGTTTGAATAGCACGCGCTCTCCGTGGGCGGAGTCACATTACATTTGAATTAGCTCTAATGAGGTCGACTGGAATCGCTCTCTTTTAATACAGATTTCACAAGATGAGAATATTTGTTTTTTATATAAATTACTTCAGTAAAAAGAAGAGAATTCAAGGTTCATGCCTGTGTGTCTGAATGCCTGTTTGACTGAGTATTCACTGAGCTACAGCTCATTTTCGGACGCGTTTTAGAAGGACTACACGGACACAGAGAAGGCAGAACTCGCTTCGTGTTTATTTTTCTTCATTTGGCAAAAAGCACAACACTTTGTTTTTATTGTGAGTATACACAAAAATAATACACATTTAACAGAATCGATTGATGTATGAAACTTGTTTTGTAAAATCAAAGTCAAAAGAGAATTTCGGGTCTCAATCAACTCATAAGGAAAAAAATCGAGCAGATCACGCCGGCGTGATCTCCGACCTCTGAGGGTTAAATCTGGACCACCAGACATCACTTGGTCCCTTCTCCAGATTGACAGTGGTACTGTCTGCTCTGCCACTCTCTTTTATGATGCCACTAGCCAGCACTTTCACTAGAGCTCTTGTGACTGGGAAGCCCTGGTCTGCCATCCAAAATAAATGAAATCAGTGCATCTTCTTCTGCAGGTGTCAGGTCCGAATTAGGATGAGGGTTCAGTGTGTATTTTTTCTTTTTGTAGTCCTGCAGGGTGGTGTATGGAATACCATACAGGGCCCGCCAAATTTCAAAATCGCTGGTAGCCCTTCGGGCAGGCACTCTTCAGATTTTGGTAGCCCCAAAATGAATTTTACTAGCCCAGATAAAAAGACAATTTTTAATGTAGAAAATTGGTTAGGAGTCAAAACAATGAATCAAAAACTTTTTCAAAACACAAAATATCAACAAATATGCATCTGGTTCTAACTGAACTGAAATGTGTGTGACCAGTATGGAACATGAATCAGTCTGTGTCTGTGGCTCAGCCCCCAATGAGGGTATGATAAAAAAAAAAAGTAACACTTTAGTTTAGGGTCTAATGCTTACTATTAAGTTTCATTAACATGCAGATGGACAGGGTTTTATCATCACAGAGGTCCCAAATGTGAGGTAGGCCAACACGATCTCATGAAAGTGCATATCTATAGCCCGAATGATATTTCTCGGATCATTTATACGCCAAAACGAGTTTTTGCGTTCAAATGATACGCACTGTAAACCCCTTGGGTAGGATTAGGGATGAGGAGGGCGTGCATATTATACGCCATAAAGTGCGTATCATATGCACGCGAAAACTGCGTATCATGTGTACGCAAAAACTCATTTTGGCGTATAAATGATACGAGAAATATCATTCGTGCTATAGATACGCACTTTCATGAGATCGGGCTCGGTAGGCTAGTCAGGGGGGTTCGGGGGCACCCCTGAGAAAATTTTGATTTCTCTGATCTACATATGTGCATTTTAAGATGTTTTGAAGGCCAAAAAAATTGGATAACAATAGCTTTAAAACCATATAAGTGGGCAGCTGATTATTTTTCTCTCCTCATCAGCATCACACTCCTATTCTCTTTGTTTTTCTCTTGCTCTGTCTCTTCCCCTCCTAAAGCTGAGCTTTGACTAATATAGGCTTTTCATTTTTGTCTGTCAGTGAAGTAAACATAGGATCAACTGATAGATTAATTTATGAATCATTTTCTCAGATGCGTTCATTTACTAAAAGCTACTAAGACAGCTAGGTAGCCTGACTAAGTTTATTAAATTCATTCACAGTATGTACACATTCATTATTGATCTTATTCCTAATACAGGGCTTTATAATTAAAGAGGTCCTACATTTAAGGTTATTAGGGGGTCCAAATTTTTTTTATTTCTCTGATATGTCCATTTCAAGACGTTTGAAGGCCAAAAAAGGATAAGAAATAGCTTTAAAACAATGTCAGCGGGCAGTAGATTATGTGTCAATACCTGCTCTCACTTCTTATCCATCACTCTTTCTTTTTCTCTCAGTCTCCTCACTTTGCCCTGTCTCTTCCCCTCCTGAAGCTGAACTTTTTTAATTTACTGAAGGCTACAAATTGTATATTAATTCTCAACATGTACACATTCATTATTAATCTTGTGCCTAACATGAAAACGGCTTTGTTAATGCTCTGTTAATGTCCCCTCACAATGACAGTAAACTAATTATTAGTCAAATTACATAGGCCTATTTTCAGTTCAAAATGGCGAAATTCGACAAAAGTATATTCGTTTGTCTGATTATTTTTGTCATTCGTTTCACATTTATGACCTAAAAAAGCTGTCAAATATGAAATGTTTAGTTTAGCTACTTACATCTTATCTCGCACTTGACCGTAAACTGAAGTGAGTCGCTCTGCTCAAATTCGCGCTCAGCAGATTCTGTGTTTATAGTCCGCCTACTTTGATTTGATTGGGCATCTCAAATATTCTGACAATGACAGACCAATAAGACTCAGGTGAACACAACACACACACCCTGTCCGCTGTTTCTGACATGTGCTCTGCTCGGCGCCGCTGCGGATTGAAGATGAAGACGCGCTGAATCTGATTATAACAAGACTGAAGCGAACCCTATTTCAGATAGCCCGTCGGGCAGGCCGGTTATGCATTTTGGTAGCCCGACCTGAAAACACAATAGCCCCGTACACAATAGGGACGTCGGGCAGGCGATTTTGCGAGCACTGCCATACTTTTTGGACGTCTGCCTCAAGCTAGCTACTGCTCTCACTTCTTCAACTTGTCTTGCTTTTCCGAAATCGTGTACTATGTGAGTAGGTACTACATTTAAATTAGAACGTACTTTGCGACCGTCAAAAAAGTATGTTCTATATAGTATGAATATGGGTAGTATGAATGGAGTCCGGACATACTACATGCGCCATGTTGGTATTGTCACGTAACATGCGCGGTCACATCAGCACGAAAATGTAAAGAGCTCATTCCACTGACTGCACCTAGAGCAATGTTTTTAGTTCTTCTTTCCGCTATCAACTGCGTTTTTACGTCGTTTTTATGCTCACAATTCAGAGGAGTCGTCGGTCAGCTGCTCGCAGATCACGCCATTGTCGAGAGCTTTTGTGTAATTTCTCAAATAAGTTAAATATCATTTGGCCATTTAAACATTTTATTGATAAAAATGATCAAACTAGAAGAAAATTTCAGATGGCACTTAGAGGCTTTTACATCTTAAGTATTCATATATGTGACCCGTCACGGAAACCAGGGACACAAGTCGGCAGCACAGCTTTCGAGCAAAATGAGAAAAAAGCGGGGTTTTTTTTTCAAAATTGGTGATTTTCGTTTTTTTGCAGAATCTGTTAGTTGAGATCACGAAGAAGCCTCTCCATGTTTGAGATAGCAGTATTGATATATATATATATATATATATATATATAGCCTATATCACATAGCACATCCTGTTTTTGATTTGAACATTGTCTAGAGTTTATCTTATTTTTTTATTCAGTGTAATCTGAAGTGTAATCTCGGTAGATGCTAAGAGACATTTATTTATATATTACCTGTTTGCAAACTTTTTTACATTTTCCTGACCTTTTTGCTCCCCCATGTGCTTTACAGCTTTACAGGGGGTATGGCTTATCTAAATGATATGTAAATGAGCCCTATTGTCACTCCCAGCAGGAGAGAGAGGTGAGAACTTCACAATCTTTAGAGGGGTTTTCTCCCCTTTGAGCTTTTTTGAGTGCCTACCTTCAAATGGCCACAACTTCTCCAAATATTATCAGATTTCCATGTGTTACACATCGTTGGAAAGCTTGGAAACTACACTTTCAGAATCTGTGAATAACTCAAAATGCCCCAGAACCGACTTGTGTCCCTACTTTCCGTGACTGGTCACATATGTGTGTGTGTGTGTGTGTGTGTATGTATGTATGTATGTATATATATATACACACACACACAGACACACACACACATACATAAGAAATGGATCATATACATATAATACATTCATACATATTACATTTATAAATAAGCCAACACAGAAAACAAGTGTCTTGTCGATTCAAATTGTATTCTAAAATAAACTATAAACACTTTTACAGATTGTGAGCCCTACAACCTACTGCGCCAATTCTTCATCTATATTTTAAAGATGGAGCTGACCTCCACCCCAACCTCCGACTTTCAAGGTAGTCCATCCAGTCACTGATTGCGACCATGGGTGGAAAAAAAGGACGAGGTGCTGGTGCTCTAGCTACATATCACATATTTGAGCTTAATTTTTTTCAAATTATTTACTTTAAATTTGGGTAGGAAAAATTCAAGTGGAAATCAAAAAATTACCCAAGGTGTAAAGTAGTATCTTGTACACATGCTTTTAAAGAAACAGATTTTGAATTATTTTAAAGTGATGCTCTACAAATGAGATTGTTAGCAAGAAAGTCCCTTTAGATCTTTTAGAAACCTGTGAAGGTTACCTTACTGAAGCTGCTGACGTTCATTTTCTTCCCTCAAGATGACACTTTAATAAAAAAGTTTTAAAACTTTTGCTTTTGGTGGTGCTTTAAGCTCTATTATACTACTTTGTGCCAAAGTTTTGTGATTTTGTTTTAAGCTTTGTATTCTGTATCAATTTAAAAGTTAAATAATATACAAAAATAAAGCAAATACATTTTAAAGGTGTCTGGAGTGTGTGGGTATTTCTGGTACTTTGGGTATATTAATTACTCAATGCCACATATTAAACACTTTACAACTGACAATCTAACTACTGTAAATATTGTGTTTTGTAATAAAACTTGCTAAAAAGGCATGACAAAATGAACTTACTAACAAATAAATGGAAAGAGAGTTTGTAACATTTGTTTTCTTTATTGAATTATTATTTTTTTTTTTAGCAATTATTTCTAAAAGCTGAAGGAATCTTTCCCCTCTCTCTCTCTCTCCGGCCTCCTGTCCGTCTCTCCTCATGCTCTCGTCGCTCTTTCTTTTCTTTTCTCCCTTTCATTAGCCACTCTCCACTCTATAAGAACACAGGTGTGTTCATCAGCCCCCTGCAAAATCAACACAGAATTTAACATTAGTGATGAACCATGGTCAATCTATATTATTATATTAATATTAATGTTACATGGACAAGTTGAGGTACACTTCATAACAGTAGCTTGCTATGTAGCTAACACATATTACATATCAACACTGGTAAAGGAGAAATAAAATCGTTGTAAAAAAATTTTTTTTAACTATCTCATTTAACTGAGAAACAACGTCGTTTAAATAAAACATTGTTAACTAGCTGACAGGCATTAGCTCGTTCGGTTCGGTAATAATGATAAAATTGTCATTTTGCAGCCAATTCACAAAATTGTAAGAGAGAATGGAGGGTCCTTTCAATCAAACTTTTGACAGGTTTATTGCTTTATGACCCTCTAAGCCCCGCCCCCTTTGACCGTGGGAATTTCCCACGCTAGCTCCTCCCACTTATGGGCTGTACGTACACACCGTGGGAAAATCGGACTTACGCCACACCTCCTTATGGGTTGAACATCTGAAGCGTGAGAAATTTCCCACGCTCAGTAGTTCTAAACAGTGTATATTTAAAACTTTTTTTTAAGAAATAAAAACATAGTCAGAGTGTGAGATCAGTGTTTTTTATTAAAGAAGACAGATGTACATTCATCACTTTAAACGTTAAACTTTTAAGGTTAAAAAACATTAAAACATTAATGAAATGAGTTGAAATTGCATTTTTTCTCTAAAAATAGTTATTAAAAAATGAGATGTTAAAACATTAAAACAACATTGACAAAAAGATAATTTTTAAAATGTTGACTTGTAAGCATTTAACTTTCACACAGTATTTTGTAAAACTTTTTACATAAAACACAAACACTGTTAAAAAGTGTTACGTTTTTACATACCAATTGTTAAAGGAGTCAGAGTTTAAAAGATACAAAAGTGTTTTGTTGTAGTGGAGCAGAGTGGACAGCGTCCTCTCACTCTGGAGCCCAGTCAGAAATGAAGCTCTGTGACCCTTCCAGAGAGACAGACCCAAACTCCGCCCCTATCCCACCCACAACAGATGTCATCGTGGGAATCTCCCACACTCCCTTCAAGCTCCCAAATTGAAAACACATCCGGTCATCTTGGTGGCCGAACTTAAATGACCAAAGAAAACCGATGCAACGGCTCGAAGAGACCACACCCCCTAACACACCCCTCTCAAAGCTGAGAGGTCAATTTTGATTTAAGGGTGTGTAAAAAATGACGTCACGTGGGAATCCCCCACCCCTCCCTCCCTCCCTCCCTCCCCACAACGTCACAGTCACATGAGATGTTTAACATTTGATTTTTATTCTTTTATAAAAACTATTCCATAAGGGAATATTTCACACACACACACACACACACACACACACACACACACACACACACACACACACACTTATTTCTGCATCATTTAGATATTTTTTATTTCGTTTTCTAAATGTTTTAACACTACTTGTTTTTATCTGTGGTTTTTTCCTTTTCTAAATGTTTTAACTCTACTTTTTGTAAACCACTTTGAACATGGATATGAAATCTGCTAAATAAAGTTATTTTAAAGAATAAAACATATAGTTTTTAAAGTCTCTCAACTTTCATACAACACACACACACACACACACACACACACACACGGCGTCATAATGTCTACACGAGGTGTTATGACGTGTGATAACATCCTGGATATTTTATTTTTTCTCTTTTTGACGGATTTGTGTGAATTAGTTTTATTACAGAGCTTATTTGAAGACGGGGGGAAATTCGACATATGTTTTTTTTCAGGTATCAGATTCCCCACCACATGCAGAGATAAAGGGTTTTCTTTGAAAATGAAGTAGGAAAAAGTGTTTTTTTAAAACGCGTTGTATCGTAATCTTTAAAAGGAGGTAACTGATTCATTCGTGCACCAAGTCAGCGAAGGAGACGCAACATTGAGTCGAGGCAATGGCTGAAAATAACCAAATTGGAGACCCGGATCATTATTTTGAATCAGAAATAGGAGAAATTCTTAATCATCTATGTAAGTATTTTTTATTCGTATTTTATCATTGATTATAAATTTACCCTACAAAATTGAAAAAGATATCTCAATAAATGGTTTTATTTACAGATGATACATCGTTTCCACAAGGGGTTTCAGCAGATGATTTTTTGCAAGGTAAGGGGCTATATTTTCTTATGTCTTATTTTTTTTTAAATATTTACTATTTTGATATTTGTTTTAAAGAAAAAAATCAACTCATATACCTATTTCAACAGAGATTACAGCGGGGCCATCGTCTTATAGCCCCGCCCCGCCACCGGAGCCAGCTAACAACCCATTGGTTGTCGATCCAGCCCCAGCCAATCAGATTTACGAGGACATTACACCAAACACGACCCCTCGAACTGAAGCCTGCAGAGAGACAGAGAGCGTCAAAAGCCAGACTTTACCAGAAGCCGAAGCTGTAGAATCTTCCCCTCCGACCCTATCTCGCCCATCGAAAATCACCGGAGCAGCTAATATCATTGAGGCTCCACAGAAAGGGGTCAAACGACTTCGAGAAATTTATGGAAAAGAATTAATTTACCCGGAGAGAGGTAAAGGAAAAAAAGAAAACTATTTATATCATTTTACGCGTTGAATTTTTTACTCTATTTTCTACATAATATTGTTTTTGTTTTTTAGGACAAAACACTGAAAGTCCATCTGTCTCATCCACAACTCGAGGAAAAAAACGATTTGGGAAATATTCTCATGAGAGTCCTAATTCTTCGGAAGAAGGTAAAGATATATTCCTTGTTTCATTATATTTTATCTATATTAAATAAAATCGTAATATATATATATATTTTGTTCTAGAAGAATCCCGCAACGAAAGAGAGGCCCAAGTGTTTTTTGAATCTCAGCAATGCGTACTGAACACCATCAACTCTGAACGGCGAACTTCAGATAGTAGCGATGAAGATGAGCGGAGCTTCAGTCCTCTATTCAACCCACGAGATCTCGCTGGCCTGAGTTACGCGACTTTACGAACGGCTAACAGAAGCTTCCAACGTGTTCTGGAAATCGCCACATTGCCGCTCACTTACCATCAGACAGTGGAAATAGTTTCAGAAGCCCAGAATGGTATTGTGGACCTACTGCATAGACTCATTGATACACAGAATCAACACACCACCGATTTAAGAAGTACGGTGGAATTTTTCGCTGTTTCCCAAGACCGCGTCTTGGAAGAAAACAGACAATTGCGTAACACGGTCTTATCACTACAGCAAGAGCTTTCGGAGGTGAGGAACGACCATTCCTTGTTAATTACTGTTCTGTCTTTAATCTCTGAAAGATTACATATTATGCAAAGACAATCGAGGGATACATGAGAATGGTTGACTAGTTTAAAAAAAATCCATTTCACTGTTATTGTTTGAAAAGCATTTGTCTGTTATTTTTTATCTAGGTGTGTGAGATCTTGTGTTTTTTTTTTGTTTTTTAAAGTTTTTTAAAAAATCTATTTCTGTTATTGTTTTTTTATTTAGGTGTGTATGTGTGTGTATGTGTGTGATTATGTTTTACTGATAGTTATGATGTATACCATTAACAATATTATGAACTATATTTGATGGTACGCTTCTGTTTCACACAATTTTAAAAATAAAAACATATCAAAATGTTTCCTAAAAGGCAACGAATCGACTCAGAGTGTGATGAAATAACTCGCTCAAGATCAAATCCTAGGTCTGAGAATAACGAGAGACTCAATCTTTTAATACGTGAACAGTTAAGAGGTCTAAATAGTAATGATTTGTCTAATGCGGAAAGATTGAATAATATCATAATACACCAACATGGCTGGATAGATGATGAAGATGAGAGTCTGCAGATGGGGGGTGGAATAGATACATCCCAAACGCGTACGGAGTTAAGTCGTGGGCAGATAGATTCACTGATGGCTCACGGCGGGGTTATCGGTGATTTCACAATAACACCACGCCCCCGTTTCAATGGTTTAGAGTTGCAAAGATCGTTAGATCTTAGACAAATACAGACCACCGATTTTGTAGAATATAATTCACGCCTCCATAATATCCTAAATGAGGTGGTTGACTTTTCACAACAGCTAGCTGGACAAACAGGATTCATAAACATATCTCTGGCCGGAGAAAGTTTACCGGGATCCATAAATGCAGTATTAACGCCTGATAGCCACCACGACCCATCATCATTCATAAATCAGATTGAGCAAGTTACTCAGAGTAATAGTGATGTAACCAGTGATTCGACCTTAACATTACAAATCTCAATTGTGCGAGATAAAGCAGGAGGAGCACGTAGAAAGATTAGTGACGTAGCTATAAGTGAGAGTATCACTCGTAATAAAATGCATTTATTTAGCCCCATTAATATCGATAATGAAATGTGTTTGAGTTACTGTCTAGCATATTTCTTTAATCCAAAATACACAGATCAAGAATTACAGGCCCCTGCGAAGGAGATTCATACAGGATGTGGTTTTAGGATAGATGAGGAGATAGGTCTCCACAATTTATCTGTTTTCGAAAATAAATTAGGCATAAAAATCGTAGTTTTTCACAGAGACTCCGGTGGGAAGCTACAGGTCTACAAAAACACAGACGAATTACACCTAAAGACAGTCCATCTATTTCTCCACGAGGGGCATTTTCATCTAATAAAAAATTTGAAAGGTTTCTTAGGCACAAGCTATGTGTGTGAGTATTGTTTCAAAGGCCATAAAGACAAAAAAACACACGAATGTCAGTTTGTTTGTAAGATATGTATGAGATCCGAGTGTCGTTCGTATACGAGAACAACAAGACAGTGTGCAGAGTGTCTCAGATTCTGTAAAAACAACTTCTGTTACGAATCACATAAAAAATCACAAGCACCCGGTGGACGATCTCAATGTAAATCTGTGAAATTCTGTTCAAAATGCCATGTCGTTTATAGAACGCCAGCTGGTGGTGAAAAAATAAAACCTCACAAATGCTCTCCAGAGCGTTGTGTACATTGTTACAGGTTTTGACTAGTGGAGGTACTCACGAATGTTACATTCAGCCTCTAAAACCTGAACCAAAGGACGATAAATACATTTATTATGATTTTGAAACATTCGTTCAAGATGGCAGACACATAGCAAATTATGTTTGCGCCATCACACACGCAGGAGAGACGTTTGAAACCGGGGGGTTGGATTGTGTAGCACATCTGATTAAACACTTCAGACGTCCTAAATATACAGGATATACGTTCATAGCCCATAACTCGTCCGGCTTTGATGCATATTTACTCCTCAATTATCTTGTCGGGCAGGGCTTGACTCCGAAAGTTATTATGCAGGGCTGTAGAATTCTATACATGTATGATCATGTGTTTAAACAGCGTTTCATTGACTCATGGCAATTTATCCCATTCAAGCTTGCCAAAATACCAGCGGCCCTTAACTTAGATGTACAGGAGAAGGGGTATTTTCCGCACCTTTTCAATAAACCACAAAATGCAGAATATATCGGTCCCTATCCTGCAAAAGAGTTTTATTGTTATGAGACAATGAGTGAAGCCGAGCGTGTCAGATTTGACACATGGTATTCACATGTATGGGGTGATATCTTTGACTTCAAGAAAGAACTCTCTTTCTACTGTAGGAATGATGTAATTATTCTACGCGAAGCGTGTACACGCTACAGAACGGAATTTATAAGTTTCACAAACATCGACCCGTTCAAGTCAATCACATTACCAGGTGTGTGTATGAAAACATTCAAAACAAATTTTCTCTCGCGCGACACGTTGGCTCTAACACACAGCCATGCCTATATTAAACAACACAAGACGTTTTCAAACGCATCTATCCAATGGCTTGAATTTCTCAAGCAAAGTGAAAATGTGGAGATAGAACATGCACTAAACTATGGTGAGCGGGCCATCGGCCCATATCACCTTGATGGTTATTATGAGGATGCTAATGGAATAAAGACAGCCTTTGAGTACTTAGGGTGCTTTTTTCATGGGCATTCTTGTAGATTTAAACCAGAAGAAATTCAACCTTTATCGAAAGTGACTTTTGGTGATCTCAGAAGACAGTCGGATACAAAACTAGAAACCCTCCGAAAAGTGTACGACTTGCGTGTCATTTCTATCTGGGAGTGTGAGTGGGAGGGGTTAAAACAGACAGATCCTGACGTCAAACAGTTTATGCAATCTTACGAAAGAGCCGAGAGGCTGAACCCTCGTGATGGTCTATATGGCGGCCGCACAAATGCCTACAAATTGTATCACGAAACAGCTGAAGATGAGAGGATCGACTACTTTGATTTCACATCGCTATACCCATTCGTTCAGTCGAGTAAAAGGTATCCTATAGGTCATCCTAAAATTATATTCAAGGACTTTGAAGGGATAGAGAGCTATTTTGGCCTCATAAAGGCTGAAGTCCTTCCACCGCGTGGATTGTATCATCCGGTTCTACCTTACAGGTGCAGGGATAAGTTGATGTTCCCTCTGTGTAGAACCTGTGCCGAAAATCAGATTCAGGACACACAATGCTGCCACACAGAGGCTGAGAGATGTATTGCAGGGACTTGGGTGAGCATTGAGCTCCAAAAGGCAGTTCAACACGGCTATCGGATAATAAAAATACACGAGGTCTGGCATTACCCACACACGTCCGACACATTATTCACAGAATGTTAAAACATTCCTTAAACTGAAACAAGAAGCCTCGGGGTATCCGCCCGATGTAATGACAGAGACAGAAAAACAATCTTACGTAGCTGATTACCTGGAGAAAGAAGGGATCCAGTTAGATCCGTCTAAAATAATAAAAAATCCGGCAAAAAGATCCATTGCTAAGCTTATCTTGAATACACTTTGGGGGCGATTCTGCCTCAGATCTCACCTCGCACAGAGTGAACTCGTGTCAGACCCAGAAGAATTTACTCAGCGTCTCTTCAGCCACGCCCATGTAATACGTCATTTCTCTTTCGTATCTGATTCAGTGGCTTTGATTCAGTCGAGTAGTTTAACACAAGACCCCTCTCCCACGCGTGATGTAAATATTCTCGTGGGTGCTTTTACCACCTGTTACGGACGACTTGAGTTGTATAATCTTTTGGACAAATTAGCCGAACGAGCAATTTATGCCGATACAGACAGCGTGATTTTTGTGTCAAAACCCGGTGATTGGACGCCTGAAACAGGGTCATATCTTGGGGAGTTAACGAGCGAACTAGATTCTGGTCAGCATATTATCCAGTTCGTGTCATCTGGCCCGAAATCTTATGCCTTTAAAACAAACACCGGTCATTCATGTCTTAAAGCTAAAGGAATCACGTTAACAGCAGAGAATGCTGAAATAGTTACACTACAGAGCCTGACCGATCTTGTGCGAGCCTATGTCGAAACAGGTGTCAAATTACACCTGTCGGCAAAAACAGACACCATCACACGAAATAAGAGGGGGTTTACATTGCACAATAGGTCAAACGTGAAAAAATTTTCACTAGTTTACGACAAGAGGGTTTTACAAAGAGACTATACAACATTACCTTACGGATTCTAGTAATATATTTTTAAAAATGTGTGAAACAGATGTGTTCGACTGGAGAATGCATCATCCGTTCTCCAGCATCGTGGTTGGACAAAGTGGATCCGGGAAGACTTATTTTGTGAAAACTTTGATGTATAATTCACAGAAAATGTGTTCTGTCAAGTTTGATAATTTTGTGTACGTGTATACATCCTGGCAACCAATGTATGATGAAATGTCACATGCTTTTGATATTAAATTCATTGAAGGTATACCAAAGAAACTGGATGATGAATCGTTATTTCCTCCTGCTAAAGTGTCTCTTTTGATCTTGGATGACGTAATGACTCAAGCTGCTTCTAACGGTGAAGTCGAGAACGTTTTTACACGCCTAGTACATCACATGAAGATTAGCTGTTTGCTATTAATACAGAATCTGTTTTTCCAGGGTAAATCTACCAGAACAATAGGTCGTAATACAAATTATTTAATAATATTTAAAAACCCTCGCGATAAGCAGCAGATTGGTATTCTGGGTCGCCAAATGTACCCATCCAATGCACGATTTTTTATCGAGGCGTATAACGATGCAACTGAACGTCCTCACAGTTATTTGTTAATCGATTATAAACCACACACACCTGAAAAATTCAGGCTCAGAACAGATTTACTATCAGACTATCCGGTGGTGTACGTTCCGAAGTGAAAATGAGCACCCGGCTATCCAGAAATCTCTACCTCTTAAAAGTATTATACAAGAGCTCACCCAAACAGCGACGTGTTATTCTCCAATCATCACCCGACGAGTTAATATTGGCTCTATGCGAAGTGGCTCTCAATATTCTTCATGGTAAAATCCCCTTAACTGTGAAACAGCACGGGACTTTAAAAAGAAGGAAAAAAGAATTAAAATACGTTGCAAATAAAAAGATTAATATAAACAGAAAGAGACGTATGATTAACCAAAAAGGTGGATTCATACTTCCCCTTCTCAGTGTAGCACTCCCTTTCATAACCAGTTTAATAACTAGAAACTAACTCTGAAGAGAAAAATGCAACATACCGAGAAATTATATCTTGTACCAAAACATCAACTCGATAGACTAAGGACTGCTCCGGCTCCTGAAAATATTCATACGGTTGTGGAGAATGATCTGGATTCATCTATTAGAGATATACTACAGAAGTATGATTTGAACGCTTACGAAAAATCCAAGCTCTACACTAATGTTTTACAACGATTCTTAAGTGTGGTAAAACAAGGTGTTATGGAAAGTAACACTCTAACTCTTGCATTGCCTGAACACGAGACACCTGTCACCCCCCATACCCCGGATGTTAGGAATGATGACGTCAGTGAGGACCCAATCGTCTCAGAAGTTTTAAACAATATTCCTCACAGAAGCTTAAAAAATGTAAAATATATTATGGATAAAATGTCCAAAGCCAAACACGTGTCTTCATGGACAGATGATGGCGAATTTGTTTATAAAGGGAGAATCATACCAGGATCCCATATATTTGATCTGGTAAAGAGTGTAACATCATCACAAATGATCCAAGACAATCGCCGCCCTGTAGGTTGGTACGAGTTTCTGGATGCATTTGCGGGATTAAAGATTCCTTATTCGACTGTAACCAACCATAATGTAAGACGGATGATTGAAACGATTAAAACAAAAACGCACGCGGATGACTTTGGTGCTGTACCTACGAAGTCTTTGAAAATACGCCACACACACACACACACCCACACGACTCTGATGAAAACGTATTTAACTCCCCAAGAGTAGATGCCCACCAGTGGATGAATTTTTAACAAAATATATGTAATGGCATAGCTACGTGTTTTTTTTTTACAAAATATTATCATGTATGGGATTTGTATCTGTGTTTTTTTTTGTGTGTTTTTTTAACTATGTATGTTATTCTACACTATGTTGTTAACATCTATGTGTTATTGTTTTTGATGTCAAATAAAAGAAAGAAAATGAAATTATTCATCTGTTTACGACTCGCTTTTATTCATTACATATTCTTTATTCATTACATATTCTTTATTTATTCGTACACAGGAATTAATAAGACTGGAACATTTTACCAGACTGTACACATTGGATACATTTAAATCTTTTACTAACACAGACCATAGGTTTCAATTTTTTCACAAAAAGAGACACCATAGTATCATTTCTTAATAGATTATCGTTATGGTAAAATTTCATTATATCTTTATACTCAACACCCCGTGAAATATGATACAGGAAAAATACACAATGTTGTCCACAGGTGACTGATGTAAAATCTTGGACTTGTCTGGTAGAATAATGAACTCGTGTAGAATTGTTTTTTAGAAACTCGAGAATGGATGAAGGAAAAAAATCTGAATACGGAGGATTCCCAAAACTGTCGAAAAAACACCCGACCCCATTTCGATCGATATACATAGCTAGCCAATGGCGTCCCGGTTCGTCCGATCGATCCGTATTACAGATTAATAGAGTCGGGAGATCTGTCAGCGGTTCTTTTGGAAAATGATCGCTAGCGAGTACTCCTAAAAAATTTACATTACATGCGATGTTATCCATAATTTCCGTTAACTCCACAGTGTTCATTTCAGTAGTGTTCTGCCAGCACCTGTCTCCGATTTGATATTTCAAGTAGAGAATCGTAGATGGCATAGATCAAAATGTTTACTGTGTTTTGTAGAGGTTCTCTAAAACGGGCTTCTAACCTAATATTTCCTGATCTAATCAGCGAAACATGCTGTGAACACTCTTCATCCGGAGTAAGGTTATAGGCAAACAGTGTGTAGCCGTTGAGAAAATCCTCCCTGTCTATAGCGAGAGACTGGTTCTTCAGATGTCTCCCCGTAGCGGTAACCAGCTGATAATATTCTCTTACAGCATTTCCTAGATTAAATTGTGGCTGAAAAGGACGATTTGGGATATGACCCCCGTCTGAGGTAAGATTTAAATATTCAATATTAAAATGTTTGAACGAAAACGGGTTTTTCTCGTATGATCCCGTGAATGCATCGTTATCTGTCAGTCCAATAATGATGGATTTTGGTAAAGTCCCGAGGAAGAGATTTTCGTGGTTTGAGACGCGCGCCCCTGCCGGCACGGAGTAGGATTTCACGCAGACCTTGTCATACGGGTATTTTGAAGTGGTTGTGAGCAAGGCCTGAGCATGCGCCAAGCGGAGGGAGGGCGAAACTGACACCCTTTTGATAAAAAGTGATGCGGAGATTATTTTTAGTTTATAATCGATCGCGTCCCCTCGCATAAGACAGAATGCATCTTTTGCTCTAGTTAAACGAATACGAATATCAACCCCGTTCAAAAGTAATTTTGGCTGAAAGAATATATCGCTGTGTATCGGGGCCAGTAACTCAAGAACATTGCCTCCGTCCGTAAAGGCAGCTCTCTTTGTCAATCCTGCATTCGCACCAGCAGGATCTGTAGCATCCATGTGCCCAGCTGTGTCCTTGTAAAACAAAGCTGCTGAAAAGTTGTTTTCTAGGGTATCTTTTCCATAATTGATAAGCATCTCCAAAATGGATCTGTACGGATACGTGTTGGACGACTGTGATACCAACCGATCTCCTAACGACACATCCACCTGCGAGAAAATACACGCTCCAGGATAGTTAACAGGACCCACTGGAGCTCCCTGCGGGGGATCAGACCCATCTGGCAGGGTTATTTTAACGCGAGTATATAATAATGTGTTATTCAGATCAGTGTAATCTTCACCAGTCCCTGCAATGAAAAACTCAATCGGAGAAGCATCATTAATCGCTGACATTGGGGGGATTTCCACATAAGTGTTTTTCTCAATAGCTGTCTGAGTTAAGGGAAGTGTAAAAATATCCAGTTCGGATTTAATACATTCGTCTGACAATGCATGGATCAACGACATGATTAGAAGATAGTCTTGCTTCGTCTTTTCAAACTTGTAGATTTTTTGAGACGTTTCGTCTGGCTTCTTCGTCTGCTTTTTGCAACTGGACGTTTCTTAGTGACGCGTCTAGTCTTCTTTATACCGTGACCACGCCCCCTCCTCATACGGGTCCCAGGTGGCTTTAACCCTCTGCGCATGACCATAAGACCGTGACCGCTCTGTCCCTCAGCGTTATCATTATTATTAAATGACTTTGACAAGGCACTGGTGACTACATCACTTACTATATTTTTTGCCGCAGCTTTTATGTGTGGCTTTGCTATACTGAAACCCCTTCTTAGAAACGGGATTGCCATACGATATAATCCACGAAAGAGACCTCCGATCCCTGACGCAAAACCGGAACCGTACATGACTCCACTTCCGGCATAGCCTGGCATTCCATGTCCCGTCTGGGCCTGGTAATATGATATGTAGCGGTGGGGGTCTTCTTGGTAGGGATGGAGATAAGCCATTTTTAAAACAAATGTTTTCTCACCGGTCTAAAGTGAAGATTCGTCACAACTTTTCCGTAGGTGAATCGTACGTCTGTATTATTATCCCCTTTAATTTCGATCCCAATGTCTGAGATGTAGTTCTTATTAAGACGAACGTAATGAGGCTTGTTGTATCTGACACTGACTGCTTTGTTAGTGGTCGGTTCAATATGTATCGTCTCTAATAATGGAACATACGCGTCACCGACTGCTTGATATTCTATTATATCTATGTATACAAATAGAGTGTAAAATCCTCCGCTTATATCAGCCTGATGTGGTGCGTATGTGCGCTGTTCTTCGTGTTCATCAGAACTGTTTAGATTTTCAATAGAAACGCCGGGTTTTAATCCTAGAATAATGGCTAGCTTTCCGTAAAACGTTAGCGATGCTCTCTGATTTGATTTCAGAGATATCTTATTGTTTATATTATCGTACCTGAGTTGCACTCGTGGTGGAAGAGCTGCGTTTATTTCCTTGAGTAATACTAAAATATCCTCAAAATAACCGTATTTTATTTTTAGGTCTTTCCGAAAAGTTTCAATACTATCCCCGCGCACTTTGCTACGTTCATCCACGTTTAAACATGTTGTACATTCAATAATAAAAGTAGCGTCTTCCTCGTTGAAAGTATACCAAGTTTTTGGATAGTGGAACTCAACCAACGCCACTTCCCATAATCCTTTTAAATGTATTGCTCTTGCCAGTCTAGTTCTGTAATTACCTATCTGATTTTCGGGGTAAACATGACCTGATGCATTACACGGCAGCGTGACGTAGAACCCCTCCTCCTCAGACATTTTTAAAAAAAATGAGAACGTGAGCGACTCTCCTAATGTTTTAAAGGAGTGTGAAGATCAATCACCTGTTTTTCAGGAATCCAGCTATTGAATTTTGATGGCCATCCAAACCATTTCACCAAAACGTACGTGGCTTTTCCGCGTCTCTTTTTATCGAGAATTTTTTCGACCTTAAACGATTTATCATCGCTCACAATGATTTTTTGGAGTTCTTTTTCGTAAAAAAAACCCTGTATTATTTCTCCATCATAGTCTTGTAATTTATACACCGGTACATCCCTTGGTATACAAGATGCTATTGTAAAATATTCTTCGGTATAGTTCTGCTCATAGCCTTTGGCAAATATATTTCGGACTTTAGATATTCTGACCACATCCCCCACTGAGAATTTAAAGACGGGTGTGTTTTTAACCATTTTCCCGTATAAATTGTTGAATACCACAGATTCGTTTTCTTTATTTACGTCCAGCGGTCGCATTTTTATGGATTTGTGATAACTGGAGTTATACCCATCTGTCAAATCTTGCAATATATCACAGTAGCGTTTGGAATTTATAGCTGTAAGATACCTCCACATTCGCCCTTTTAAAGTTTTATTAAACCTTTCGACTACACTCGCTTTTAATTCAGAAGCTGTTGCAAAATGTGTTATATTATATTTTTTCATCATCTGCTGAAAAGGCCTGTTGAAAAACTCTGCACCCTTATCTGTCTGTAGTTTGATGGGTACACGTCCCTCTTTCAAAACGGACAAAAAAGCTTTAGTTACTTCGGACGATGATTTATTTTGGAGCACCCTTGTCCACGCGTATTTTGAGAAAATATCAATAATAGTTAAAATATATTTAATATTGTCGTTCTCTTTTGAGTATGCTGTCATATCGACTAAATCAGCCTGGAACTTTTGGTCTTTCCCATACACCACTACGCGGTTCCGTTTATAATGTATTGGTGCGGTTCGATGGAGTGTGTATGTGTCCTGACTAGCGAGCCAATCACTCACGTCTTTATCAGATAATCTTACACCGTGTTGTTCTAATACAGCTTGTTTTAATCTATCTTTACCCCCTAAACCTCCAGAGCTCGCTGGGTCGCAATATAATTTTTTCATTAGTTCTGCCATGTCAACGCTATGAGATTTCAGTCATAATGATTCGAATTACAAATTTGTTCAGTATTTTATTTTATTATTTTTTATTTCACAATATAAAAGTCACAAACATTTTTTATTTCATAATATAAAAGTCACAAACATTTTTTATTTCACAAACATTTTTTATTTCACAATATAAAAGTCACAAACATTTTTTTTTCACAACATAAAAGTTACAAAAACATTTCCAAACAACGAAAATTATTTTATTAGAAAGTTACAAACATTTTTTTTATTTCACAATATAAAAGTCAAACTTTTTTTTTTTATTATTTTACAATATAACGTTACAAAAAAACATTTGAAAACAACGAAAATGATTTTATTATATCACACAAACAAAAAATAAAATTTCACAGACATTTCAAAATTCTTCTCCATAATGTATTCGACTATAAAATCAATAATATTACATACATCAGGGTTTTCGTTACTTAACAAACTGCAGACATCTGTTACATACGTACAAATACACAATATATTTCCTATTCTAAAAAGAGAGTTCTGATCTTTAGACATTAGATCGATAATGTTTTTGATGACAGCAGATGGTATGTTGTCGCAAGTGACAGAAATGTTTATCATATGATCCCATTCGTCCGATAATCCTCTCACGACATTCATTAAATCCATCACCCGTTTTTCATCCGAAGTTATGACGGTATTTGTATTCCAATTATTCCGGATAATCTTGTGGAGTAGGCTAGATATTCCACATTTAACACGTGATTTAAAGAAATATTTTGTAATCCATGAGGTAATATAATGAGCCAATATGTTTTTTAATTCCGGGGTGTGAAGTTTCAGACTGATTTCTTCAAAACATCCGTAAAAATAATATGCACAAGGTTCAAACAAGCAACTGTGTCTTGTCTGCGAAGGATGATCCACTGTGCAGCCGAGACAGTCTTTCTTCATTTGTTTGTCAATCAAAATTTCCAGAATGAGAGCTAAAATAGCTTTGATAATCCGGTGACCTGTATCCCCGAGACATCCGTCCGTCTCATCGACAGTTGTGTCTGGGGTCTCGCTCGCGGGAGAGGGTGTTGAAACTCCGTAGTTTCTGAGGAAAGCCAAATTGTGGTATCCGAGATCTGTACAAAATTTATTTATCCAATCGATGCTTTTGTGAGGTAATCCATCTGTACCATCCGGTAATCCATCAGTAGTTCCAATTAGTTGTGAAGAAGAGTCACTTCCTTGAGACATGATGCGTGAATGAGGTAAGCTTTCAAGAGACACCCCTTTTAAAGTTTGTAGATTGTGGGTGGAGTTATGCGGGAGCCCTTCCTACACGGTACATCCCACTCTGGGTGAAAGAGCTTCACTTTGATGTTTGTGTAACGCTCGTATGCATGGGTCCAGTGGAAAAGCTGATCTACCTTGGAAAAAATCTTAGCCATCACAGGTAGATCTTTCCATTGGAACATGAATTTGAGATCATATAATTTCAAATGATCTTTTTCACATATAGGCCATTGAAATTCCGGATTTGCACCACAGTCGCTACAGAGAATAAAAACATAATCGTTCGGGTGCTTGTTAATCTGATCCCCTAAAATTCGGTATCTCGTACCCATAATTAAACCATTCCATTCACCGATAAAAAGAGGCGTGTCCGTACCTTCTTGTAAATCCGGCCACACTTTTGAATAGAATAAAACCCAATCTCTTTCAGTGAATTTTAACGAAGGTTCATCCGTGGAGTTTCTGGTAAATCTTTCGTTGTTATCCACGTTAAAAAATCTGACTTCTCTGTTGATTTTGTCATAATCATATGTACACGCACGTCCATCTGACAAGTGAAAACTATATATCACAGAATCTTCCGGCTCGTGAAGAAATTGCGTTAAGCATGGCCCGTGCGTTCCTCGTTTTTTTCGTGGAGCTAAAGTCAAATCTTCCATAGCTTCAGCAATGTTTCTCTCTGGAGTTTTCGGAGGGCCAGCCGTTGCCATTGTAGATTATCTTGTAAAATCACAGGTAGTATTTCACTGTAAGTTTGCGCTCCTTTTTAAACATCTCATGTGACTGTGACGTTGTGGGGAGGGAGGGAGGGGTGGGGGATTCCCTCGTGACGTCATTTTTTACACACCCTTAAATCAAAATTGACCTCTCAGCTTTGAGAGGGGTGTGTTAGGGGGTGTGGTCTCTTCGAGCCGTTGCATCGGTTTTCTTTGGTCATTTAAGTTCGGCCACCAAGATGACCGGATGTGTTTTCAATTTGGGAGCTTGAAGGGAGTGTGGGAGATTCCCACGATGACATCTGTTGTGGGTGGGATAGGGGCGGAGTTTGGGTCTGTCTCTCTGGAAGGGTCAGAGAGCTTCATTTCTGACTGGGCTCCGGAGTGAGAGGACGCTATCCACTCTGCTCCACTACAACAAAACACTTTTGTATCTTTTAAACTCTGACTCCTTTAACAATTGGTATGTAAAAACGTAACACTTTTTAACAGTGTTTGTGTTTTATGTAAAAAGTTTTACAAAATACTGTGTGAAAGTTAAATGCTTACAAGTCAACATTTTAAAAATTATCTTTTTGTCAATGTTGTTTTAATGTTTTAACATCTCATTTTTTAATAACTATTTTTAGAGAAAAAATGCAATTTCAACTCATTTCATTAATGTTTTAATGTTTTTTAACCTTAAAAGTTTAACGTTTAAAGTGATGAATGTACATCTGTCTTCTTTAATAAAAAACACTGATCTCACACTCTTGACTATGTTTTTATTTCTTAAAAAAGTTTTAAATATACACTGTTTAGAACTACTGAGCGTGGGAAATTTCTCACGCTTCAGATGTTCAACCCATAAGGAGGTGTGGCGTAAGTCCGATTTTCCCACGGTGTGTACGTACAGCCCATAAGTGGGAGGAGCTAGCGTGGGAAATTCCCACGGTCAAAGGGGGCGGGGCTTAGAGGGTCATAAAGCAATAAACCTGTCAAAAGTTTGATTGAAAGGACCCTCCATTCTCTCTCTATTGTACCCTCGATTTACATTATTTAAACTTTTAACAAGTCAATCGTTTACTTATATGATGTTAAACAAATACAATTTAACCACAAAGAAACAAAAAGTGTTTTGTAAAGTACTTACACTTGAAAACAGCCGCGTCTCTGTTTTCCGCCATTTTCAAATATAACGACGACAACTCCTCTCCTGTGGCATCATGGGATAGTAAAGTGTCCATCGTATGCGCACTTCAGAATCTCGCCGGAAGTAGTAGGTCATCCGGGTACTTTTCGCCTACTGTTTTTTGAATCAGGATATAGGCAAGGCAGGCCTGGGCCGTGGAGCGTGGGTGACCAGGGTGGATCAGGCTGTGCAGGCGACCAGGCCTGAGCAGGCTGTGCAGGCGACCAGGCCAGAGCAGGCTGTGCAGGCGACCAGGGCGGAGACGACCCTTCAGGCGGCCAGGGCGGAGCAGACGGTTCAGGAGGCCAGGGAGGAGATGACCCTTCAGGCAGCCATGGAACAGGAACAGACACCGGCTCAGGGACAGGAACAGACACCAGCTTGGCGGCCCTCTTGTCCGGAGATACTGGCTCGGCGGAGGCCATCTTGTCCGGAGACACTGGCTCGGCGGCTGCCATCTTGTCCGGAGACACTGGCTCGGCGGGCGTGACCTGAACAGTCTCTGGATCGGCAGACGTGACGTGAACAGTCTCTGGATCGGCAGACGTGGCGTGAACAGTTTCTGGATCGGCAGAAGTGACATGAACAGTCTCTAGATTGGCAGAAGTGACTTGAACAGTCTCTGGATCGCAGAAGTGACATGAACAGTCTTTTGATCGGCAGGCGGGACGTGAACAGGCTCTGGCTCGGCAGAAGTGACGCGAACAGTCTCTGGATCAGCAGAAGTGACGTGAACAGTCTCTGGATCAGCAGACGTGACGTGAACAGTCTCTGGATCGGCAGAAGTGACATGAACAGTCTCTAGATTGGCAGAAGTGACTTGAACAGTCTCTGGATCGCAGAAGTGACATGAACAGTCTTTTGATCGGCAGGCGGGACGTGAACAGGCTCTGGCTCGGCAGAAGTGACGCGAACAGTCTCTGGATCAGCAGAAGTGACGTGAACAGTCTCTGGATCAGCAGACGTGACGTGAACAGTCTCTGGATCAGCAGACGTGACGTGAACAGGCTCTGGATCGGCAGACGTGACGTGAACAGGCTCTGGCTTGGCAGGACTGACGTGAAGAGGCTCTGACTTGGCAGGCATGGCGTGAAGTGACTCAGACTCGGCAGGAAGATACTCAGGCAGGACGGTCTCGGCAAAACAAGATTTAGGCAGGATAGTCTCGGCGGGACGAGACTCATGCACGATGGCCCTTACGGCAACACGTGCTGACCTCAGCGGGGAATCGGCCACTCTGGATACCAGTCCTGGACGGTAATAGACAGATCCGGTGACTAGCTTGATGGTTTGCATGATGAGAAGCTTCTCAGGCTGGACGGACAGGACGTGAACTGACTCAGGCTCGGGGGGTACTGTGAGCTTGCAGGGTTCTTCATCAGCCAAGCCCACAGTAAATGGCGAACTGCTCAAGGAAAGGGCCAGGTAGATATACCCTTCTAGGGTCCAGCCAGTTTTGTCATCCGGCATCATCTGAGCAATCTCCTCATCCAGTCCACTCCAAAACAGGTCCATGAGCTGGGTGTCATCTAATGACGCTAAGTGACAGCAAGCCAGAAAATCCCTCACATACCTCTCGATAGGTTGACCATCCTGATACATGGAAGATAGCCATCTTATTAGAGCTCCATTACTGACAGCTGCTGGATCCATATTTTGGTGAGTGCTTCTGTTATGATGCAGAGGCAGGAAGCAGGATCCAAATGCAGCAGTGTTTTATTAAATAAACTTGAATTATGACAAAGACTAAGGGTGTATTCACACCTGCCTCGTTTGGTTCGATTGAATCGAACTCTAGTTCGTTTCCCCCCTTGGTGCGGACCTTTTGGGCAGGTGTGAATACAGCAATCGAACTTGGGTGCGGACCAAACAATCGAACCGAGACCCAGCTGAAGAGGTGGTCTCGGTACGGTTCCAAACGAACGGTTCGTTTACGGTGTGAACATGAACCGACCCAACTGCAGAAAACTGCGTCTTTTTATTTGACTGCTCTTATGAGGATACTTAACAAAACGGACATTTTGGCATAATGGTGTCTAAAGCGAGCGAGCGAGCAAGAGAGAGAGGGAGCGAGAGACCTTGCGTGTGTGTGCCAGCTAGTGTGCCTCACGAAGCGCATGTAAGGACCCAAGCAATCAATTGTCGGTGCGGGGGGGCTTTTATCTCTTCCATATAGTTTCTTCATATTGCATTTGTAGAGAATAACACCAAATCAGTAAAATAACAAATATTGCATTACGAAATATCTCCATGCTGAGCCTGTTTGTGCACTTCCTGCTTTTCCCTGCTTGAGAATTCCTGTCCAATGAATAGACGACCTTAGCACACATGTGGTTTTGTTTACACATTTTGGTTCACTTGCAAAAAGAGCAGTGTGAAAGCGAACCGTACCAAACAAAAAAAATCAACATCCTATTTGGTCCGGACCAAAGCAAGTGAACTATCGGACTTTCCTGGTGTGAATACACCCTAAGAATAAACTTGAACTAAGACAAAGACTAAGGGTGTATTCACACCAGGAAAGTCCGATAGTTCACTTACTTTGGTCCGGACCAAATAGAATGTTGATTTTTTTTGTTTGGTACGGTTCGCTTTCACACTGCTCTTTTTGCAAGTGAACCAAAATGTGTAAACAAAACCACACGTGTTATAAGGTCGTCCATTCATTGGACAGGAATTCTCAAGCAGGGAAAAGCAGGAAGTGCACAAACAGGCTCAGCATGGAGATATTTCGTAATGTAATATTTGTTATTTTACTGATTTGGTGTTATTCTCTACAAACGCAATATGAAGAAACTATCTGGTATAGATAAAAGCCCGCCCGCACTGACTTGGGTCTTTACATGCGCTTCGTGAGGCACGGCACACACACGCAAGGTCTCTCGCTCCCTCTCTCTGCCGTGCGCGCGCTCTTGCTCGCTCGCTTTAGACACCATTATGCCAAAATGTCCGTTTTGTTAAGTATCCTCATAAGAGCAGTCAAATAAAAAGACGCAGTTTTCTGCAGTTGGGTCGGTTCATGTTCACACCGTAAACGAACCGTACCAGAGTTCGTTTGGAACCGTACCGAGACCACCTCTTCAGCTGGGTCTCGGTTCGATTGTTTGGTCCGCACCCGAGTTCGATTGCTGTATTCACACCTGCCCAAAAGGTCCGCACCAAGGGGGGAAACGAACTAGAGTTCGATTCAATCGAACCAAACGAGGCAGGTGTGAATACACCCTAAGACTCCAGGACAGAACAGACAACCTGCAACGTAACAACATCAAGCACTCACAAAGACTGAACTAGACACAGGGCTTAAATAAAAAGGCAAACAAGCTAAACACGATAACAAGGGGGCGTGGCTAATCAGAGACACCTGGGAAGACTAATCAACATAACGGGAGACAGCTAAACATGAAAAGACAGGGGAACACATGACAGACAAGAACAAGACACAAACCCACACCGTGACAGTAACAGGGTTGACACATCAGTAACAGGGTTGACAACAGTTACCGTATTGGTTATACTGCTTATTTGAGTTACAGTTATGGGTGTAATGGAGTCTTAATTGGACATATTTATAAACCTTTAATTCAACATGACTAATCAGCATATTTTGGAGACAGCTCTATTGAGATATTTTAGCATAAAAATTATGAAAAATTATGATGATTCTGCGGATGTAAATGTAAACCAATTGTTTTATTAAAACATTAACATTACTTGCAATTAAATGACCAATTGAACATGTTTGGCCTTAACAGAATAAGCAAAAACCACTAACGATCACTTACTAAAGGCCACTATAAAAAAGTATAAAAAACAAAATGCAGATCATATAATGATTATGTAAGCATTTGGTGAGTGTGTTGTAACATGGAGGAAGTAAACTGGTGAAAAATCTTATGTCTAGAGAAATTGGGTTTAAAGATTAGACACATATCGACATTTCAGAGTGGCCATTTCCTGCTTCTATCCTGAAGGTGAATGGTGATGCAGCAATTTCTTTTGTCGTTAGTCCTCAAACTACATCCACAACAACAACAACGTTTTAAGTACTGGCGCTCAGGACCGGAGCAAAAGGACTCGGTAAAGGAAAAGCTAACTGTTGAACATGTTTGGCCTTAACAGAATAAACAAAAGTCAATGATCACTAATGATCACTTAATGTAACATTCCTGTCTGCCTACCCAGCAAGTTTTGACCAGATGTCTTTCCGAATTTCTACGTGCCGTGCTGTCACATTATAAGAAGCAGGAATCATTCTTAAAATGTCATAAAGTATGTACCAGATGCTGTCCTCATGGGCTGGCCAGAAATATCTAAAAACATGTATATTATGTAAATACTATTAGTAAGAAAAGTACGTCTGTGAAAATTCTCAGTCATCCAGGTCATAGTTATCCAAAAAGGGTTGGCTCAGGGGTGACAACCCCACAGATGTTAAATACCTGGCACTCCCCATCATTCATTTAGAACTGAAGAAACCCCTTGGATGAGAGGCAAAACATCTTCAAATATGGAAGTACCAAGTCACATGCCCTTGATTTAACCCTTCTTGGGTATACAACATGGGTAAGACACACAAAAGCATACTTTCGTCGACCCTGTTACCCTGGAATGGTAACAGGGTTGACGAAAAATGTTATTGGCGGCCATTACTAGCCATGAGGTATACACCACATTATGTGCCTTAATGAGAGGCTTAAATGTTGTTATATATGTACATTTTTTAAATCTGTACAAATAACTTTTTAACGTATGCTTTTCTGGTAACAGGGCTGACACAATGAGCGTGTCCCTGTCTTTGAGACATTACATAAACTCAAAGAAAATTCATTAAAAGAAGATAACACTTACTTGTCTTCTACCATCAACTTCATGAAAGGCAGATGATGTCACTTCCTGGAACTGATGCAACTTTTGGAACAGTCCATTATCTTTAAAGAGGTGTTTTCATAAAAAGTAACAGGGTTGACGAGAACCTAGGGACCCGACTAAATTGTATTTTTTTTTTGTCAAAATTTGACACATGTTAAGAATAAAATCCATTCATGACTAAGGAACTGACACTTAAGGCTTTATACAAGTATATGTTTTTTTTTATGATAGTTTGACTTTTTTGGCCTCGATAGCAAGTAGAAGTAGAAAAATCATACTGAGGGACAGGCCATTTTCAACATTTCTGCAAGATGCTTTGCACAAAAATGTGATTAAAATCCTTTAAAGGACAAGTTCGGTATTTTACACTTAAAGCCCTGTTTACAGATCGTTTCTGATGAAATAGAACGGTTAAGATTAAAATTTGGACACATGCTGCTGTCCCGAGAATTTTAGGTTTATTTCGCTTTCCCCCCACCTACACAATGGCAGCCTATGGGCACTGGAACAATCCTTCACAAAACACATTAAACTTTCGATTACAAAGACGTGAAACTCACCGAGTGGTCAGGGGTGTTCACTGATATGCTCACACAAAAATCGCTGCAAAAGATGCTTTCCAACAGGTTTTATCTTAGTTTTTGTCCAACTCCATTGACTTGTATTGGACGAGCTGTGTGAGGTACGGTATTACTCCGCCGCTTCTTCTTCTGCTTCTTCTGTGTATTCAATTAAATGCCAGTGGTTTGCTTGCAATTAGCAAAGGTGCATTATCGCCACCAACTGGGCTGGAGTGTCTATTATTCAAGCTCTCAACGGAAGAATGTACGGGTGTGAGACGTTTGGAAAAATAGATCCACATTTTTACAACGAATGGTAAAACACCTGTTGGAAAGCATCTTTTGCAGCGATTTTTGTGTGAGCATATCAGTGAACACCCCTGACCACTCGGTGAGTTTCACGTCTTTGTAAACGAAAGTTTAATGCGTTTTATGAAGGATTGTTCCAGTGCACCTATACACCCATTCTAGAGGTTTTGGGGAAGGCGAAAGAAACCTAAAATTCTCGTGACAGCAGCATGTGTCCAAATTTTTATCTTAACCGTTCTATTTCATCAGAAACGATCTGTAAACAGGGCTTTAAGTGTAAAATACTGAACTTGTGCTTTAAAATCAAAAGAAAGATATATATATATATATATAATTGTTGATTTATTAAAGAATGACTATTTTAAATGTTAAAATGTTATAAATATAATCATCACTGCACGCAGTCTGTGTTGACAGACGTGCTGCGTCTCTGCTGCCTGTCTCAGTGCGAGAGTGGCGCCAAGTGGCCATTGTCCGGAATTTACGTTTAAAAATTACCATTTCAAAGCAGTTATTCAACAAAAGGTAATATATTTAATGATTTGTGATAACATAATAATCATTTCATGAAGACTATAGTACTGTGAGAAGCATTAATCCAATTGAAATGTACATTTTCATCGCTGTAATTGTCTCCCCACCTAAAGCTAATATCTGGAAGAAATGATGATAACACACACATATATAGTTTATGTATAACCTGGAAGTATTTATTCAGCGATCGGTGGGGAAAGGTCATCTGTTCGGAATATTGTTGTGTACGGAATGTTGCGACAGGCAGGACTCATTTACGACATTATCATAGTGTATTTAATAGTAATATTGAGTGATATTAAAAAAAGTGTTATTATATATTATAATACATTATCTTAAAGAGTGATATTATATTCTAAAAAAAGTAAAAAATACATGTTTTCTTTCTTTAACTTTTCAGGCTGAGGTTTACAATGGGACAAGACAGGCTTCACCATCTAGCTCTCTTATCAGTTGAGAGGGAAGAACTTGGTAAATTGAGTCAGAGTCAAGTGATTGACCATTTTGCCAAAATGAAGCATAGGCGGTACAGTTTAATGCACAAAAAAATTAATAAACTTAGTTTGGACTTGGTTGGTGAACTTTGTTTTTTCTTTTAGAATATACATACTCTTGTTTTATATATATACAGTATATACTCATATATTAACTCTTTATTGATTTATTGAAATGTTGTAATTGTAAATTCTTGAAAAATATATAGGCTAATTATTCATTATTAACATTGTGTAATGTAGAAGAATGCAAATCTGCAAGAAAGTTTTCTCTCCGTTTTCTATTTTCTAAAGTTTTCTATTTTCATACACAGTGTGTATGCCTTTTATGCCACGAAAAAAATCATGTATGTTCAAGATACTAATAAATATTATAATTTATATATTATAAATATTATAATTATAATTTTTCAAATTGCTTACACATTGAGGCCCACTCAGAAAAACCATTCACTCATTCAGACCAAGTCTGCAAAACTGCAAGCACATTATACGCTTTACAATCAGTTTGAAAAAAAAAAAAAAAAACTTTTTGCAAACTTCTAAACAGTTTTCTACATGCCACACTCATTTACTGACGACCTACACCCAATGATCATGTGTGAACACACTTATACATAAATTGATCACATAGAAATCAATGTGATTGATTTCTCAGTTTTGAGAAAGAAAGAAATTATTTTTACCCCTTGAATTTCTGTTTATAGTGCAAATATATATATATATATATATATATATATATATATATATATATATATATATATATATATATATATATATATATATATATATATATATATATATATATATACAGGGCTTGACATTAACTTTTTTGCTCACTAGCCAATGTGGCTAGTGGTTTTCCAAAGTTACTAGCCACACAGCATTTTTACTAGCCACATTTTTGTTGTTGTGAAATTACCTGATAAAAGTTGACTATGGCGTGCTAAAATTTACTTGAACTAGATTTACAACCCTTTTAAATGTAAAACCACTGTACACACCCAAATCAAGACTACATAAATATATAACAATACAGGTCATTATCATTAGCTCTGATAAGGTTGTGTGTAAAGCTCCTTTTTTTAAATAAAACCATGTATTATGTAGGCCTATTATATGTCGCCACATAGCTCCACACCGGCATATACGACTAATGGGCCTTTCACACAGGACGCGGTATGCGCGGCGCTGCGCTATAAAATCCATTCATTTCAATGGCCTGCGCCGCGCAAGGACGTTTTGTTGCTGCGTCGACCAAAGCGCAAGCGCAGCGGTGCGCATCATTGGCGTGCTCACGCGCACGCCGCGGTCAAAGTTCAAAATAGTTCAACTTTTGCCGCTGCGCTCTGTGACGATTACCAGCGCGGCCAATAGAATCGGGGGATCCAAACAAGCACGGAAATCAAAATGGATGAACGGTTAGTAGTGTGTATATATATAATTTGTTTTTTAGTTTCAGGTTTAAAGCAACAACATGGAACTTTTCCTCTGCGGTCGCCCTACAGGTTGGAAGCGTAATTGTCCATTACCGCTGTCGTAAAATGATTTACGGTTACTGTATATGAAGCATGCAGGTTTTTTTCATATGGGCAATGACAATATTATTAATCTTCCCCCTTTCATAATTTATACATGTTTAGTAGACTAAACATTTTAACTCAAACATTTGCGATTTGCATGTCGATTGCAATGCTCAAATCTGAACGAGAATGATAGCGATAGCATCCTAACCATCTAAAACTACCATGTTAGTGTTTACTAGCTACCAGATTGATAATTCGCTCATCTACTAGCTGATTCATGAAGATAAATGGAGGACCAGATAGTTTCCGTAACGTAGCCAGGCAGACAACAGATTAGAAAAACTAAAGATAGTATGCAAGCAATTTACAGTTACTTACTAGTTCAACAGCATGACGGCCAAGTCAGCATAGGTCTGGTAACTCTCCTCCTCCATAAGCTAACGCCAGCGAGCAAACGCTCGACCAATATTGATCCTCGTCCTGACTTTCAGTTTATTACTCTCCCTTTTCCTCTTCCGACTCTACTCCGACAAAACCTTGGACTTCTTACGTTTCGCTGCTGCTTCAGCCATGACGAAAACAGACGTACGAAAACAAACGCGCTGGTTGGCCACATTTGAGGAAGTGGTGGGCAAAGTGACGTATGCCGTAAAGCAGTCGAATTTTGTAGTTCTTTTTGAGCGCTGGTTACTACCAGCACCCCGAAGTTACATAGTGCCAGTAAAAGCGATACAGACCCCGTCAGGCTCTGGCAGACGTCTCATTCAACCTATTGTAAGTCGATGTACTATCACAAGGGTCTTGGAAATATATTATGAAGGTTGAAAAGTTACATGTTGTTGCTTTAATGTTTGAATAAATGTTTTATTCTAAAAAAGAGCTGACTTCATGATTCTTGTTTTGATTCAGATATTAAAGTATATAAAATCGCGTTGTATCTAGGGCAACGCTGAACCCAGCGGCAAGCGCCGCGCATACCGCGTCCTGTGTGAAAGGCCCATCAAGCCTGGTTTATACTCGACGCAGCCGCAAGATCGCGAGGCGCGCGCGGCAAAAATTACGTCATTGCGGAGTGGGCAGTCTCGAGCGTTGTGTTCGCAAGACCCAATTTCGCCTGGCGGTGTGCACGGCACTTTTTGTAACATCGCGCGCGGCGCCGCATCCGAAGATGAACGACTTTGAGCCGAATCTGGCCGAGCTCGAACTTCTCACCACACCGGCTACACATAGGCACCCAGTTTGCACGTATAAATGAGTTGCATAGGCTACATTTAAAAAATGAACATACAATAGCATAAAAAGTATTTTTAATGAACATAAAGGTCCATGTTTAATAAATATGTTCACGGAACTTAATGAAATGTTTAGTGAAATTAGAAAATATGTAAGAGATCGTTAGTTTAGTTATGTTTTATACACATTCTAATATCCATATATTTTGTTTTATTGTCACGAGTAATAATCTCTGGGTTTTACACGATTCTTTTTGTAGTGTGGTATTGGTGGTGAAAATAAACATTGTCACGTGTGTATAGCTTTCTTCTTCTCACTGCTGATTCCTGGTGGTTTAGAGGACAATTACTCGAGTCGCCCCCTATCGTGAATAGTACAACGGCGAGCACGTCAAGTATAAACGCCTCGTCCGTTTGCGGAGGTGCGCGCACAGTCTGCGGAGACTCGCGCTGCGGAGCCAGGCGAAAGTATAAACAAGGCTTCACTCCAGCAGGGCAGCTAGCTGTCTCTTCGTTTCTGTGTTGTCGGTCACTAGCGCGCAAGGCAACATTGTGTGCATGTAATACCATATAAATTGTCTCTGGTAATACTCATTAGGGCTGTCAAAATTGCTCAAAAATGACGTTCGAATATTCCCTCAAAAAAAAAAAACACACATTAGTGGGCAATAGGCTAAACACATAGCCAAGCCTATTGCCTATTCGAACTATTCGAACATCTGGTTGCGCATTTTGTCAATGACGCGCGCTTACGTCAATAACAGGACAAATTAATAGAAAGAGACATAACTACTTGTATAGGTAGTTTATTTAAGTTTAAACATATTTGACAACGTATTACCTACACACAAAAAAGTAAATCAACTTTCTCTCGCTCGCCCTCATCCTGCTGCGTTCACGCCGGACACGAATAGCGCGTGAAGCCTTGTTTATACTTTCGCCTGGCTCCGCAGCGCGAGTCTCCGCAGACTGCGCGCGCACCTCCGCAAACGGACGAGGCGTTTATACTTGACGCGCTCGCCGTTGTACTATTCTTTGAAACGATAGGGGGCGACTCGAGTAATTGTCCTCTAAACCACCTGGAATCAGCAGTGAGAAGAAAAAAGCTATACACACGTGACATGTTTATTTTCACCACCAATACCACACTACAAAAAGAATCGTGTAAAACCCAGTAAACCCAGAGATTGTTACTCGTGACAATAAAACAAAATATATGGATATTAGAATGTGTATAAAACATAACTAAACTAACGATTTCTTACATATTTTCTAATTTCACTAAACATTTCATTAAGTTTCGTGAACATATTTATTAAACATGGACCTTTATGTTCATTAAAAATACTTTTTATGCTATTGTATGTTCATTTTTTAAATGTAAGAAACTCATTTATACGTGCAAACTGGGTGTCTATGTGTAGCCGGTGTGGTGAGAAGTTCGAGCTCGGCCAGATTCGGCTCAAAGTCGTTCATCTTCGGATGCGGCGCCGCGCGCGATGTTACAAAAAGTGCCGTGCACACCGCCAGGCGAAATTGGGTCTTGCGAACCCAACGCGCGAGACCGCCCACTCCGCAATGACGTAATTTTTGCCGCGCGCGCCTCGCGATCTTGCGGCTGCGTCGAGTATAAACAAGGCTTCAGGCGCGAGTGATTTCAATGTAAAGACGCGTTTATGCGCGTCTGGAGGTCTTGCGGCGCGAATGAGGCGTCACGCTCTCTGCACAGAACGGTTTAAAGGAACAACAACAATAAGCAAATGTTGAGTGCTGATCAAGAGTTTTGTGCAAGCAATTTAAGGTCGCGACTTAAAGGTCGTAGGCTTCATTCAGTGATTGAAACAAATATTATTAACATTAATTGAAGTTTCACAGTATATAGAACCTACATTGAACGCTCCGAGCGAGCTGTGCTGTGGTAAACATGGAACTTTTCCTTGACATGAAACGGTAAATAATCAAACCAGTGGAAGCCTGCAGTGCATGAAACTGCTGTATCTAACCTACCTTATTCATGCAATATCTATTCAGTCAGTACAGTAGCCTACACTTTAGTAATGTTTCTGTTTAATGTGTCAACGCTTCTTCCTGTTACCTGTCCCTGATCCCTGGCAGCGCGCCCACTCGCAAAGCAGACAGCCGCGCCTCTGCTACCGCGGGCGTTTTCCACATTTGAATATTCATTTTCACCTTCGAAATTCTTTTTTTGTAAAAGTATTCGAATTTAGAATATTCGTTGACAGCCCTAATACTCACGGGAGTTGTAGTGTTGTAGTGTCGTAGTGTCACACTTATTTCAGATGCCTTTTGAAAAGACTACAATTATTCAACCCGCCAAAGTGGCTAGTTGGAGTGACTGTGTTACCCGCCACGAGCAAAATCCACCCGCATTTGGCGGGTTGGCGGGTGTTAATGTCAAGCCCTGTATATATATATATATATATATATATATATATATATATATATATATATATATACAGGGTTCCCTTATGAGAACGTTCTCTCGTACTGCGTTGCAAACGCTGTGGGAAAACTCCTTTTCTCGAAAATATTGAAGCCTTTATTTTAAAACGCATTGCAGCTGCACAGCGAGAGCATCCTAGCTCGTGCGAGCGCGCTGATTGGCTGTGCTGCGGCAACTGCACAAACCTATGGCGAGTTGTAATGATAAACAGGTCGGAAGCAATTGCAAGTAAAAGTGTTTATTTCAGTAAAGAAATACTCAGAAGTCAAACAGCATGAAAACATTAAGCGTCGTCGGGACTCTCTCTCACTCGCTCTCACTCTCGGGCGATCAGGAACGCAGACAGCAGGAGAGGTGACGCAGGGACTGATTCGGGCAGTGAAGAGTGCAGATGACGACTGGTGAGTGGTGAGATCGGCGGTGATGTAGTCCAGGATCCGGTGCACACGAAACACGAGGAACAGGGAGACAAGCACGCGAACAGGATGCATCAAACAACGATCTGACAAACATGAGACGAAAGACAGGGCATTAAATAAGGCTGATGATGACTAACATCCTGATCAGCGACAACGCCCACATGAAACAAGGAACGTAACGAGACACACCCACCCGACACAAACACATGAGACTAGAATGAGACAGTGGATCTGACAACCGTGACACGAGTGAGCAGGAGCGCGCGATCCAATAGGAGCGCTTGGCGCCCTGCCAGACTCGAGCGCACTAAATTGGACACGTCAGGAGAGTATAAATTCAGAGAAAACTCGCCATTTGACAGATCTATTCTCCTTCAGCTCAGAGACACACCTCGCTGATTTCTCCGGATTGGAAGCCGCTTGCCGTAGAACAGCCTCTCAGCGGAACAGCTTCGCCCAGCAAGCGTTTCCCTGTGGCATCCGGCGAGTATCCTTTTAGACAATTCTAAAAGAGCTAAAACGTTGTTTTACAGCGGAGCGCGTTGTTACAAATCTTGCAGTTACATGTGTCAGACCGACACACCCAGTGCGCTGTCTGTCTCAGCCCTGAGCAGAGAAGACAGTGCACCAGCAAAACGGTAACCGTTCCCCAAGTGCCAGGGCCCCCGGCCGAAGCTGACGCTCGACCATGAGGCCAAAAAACAGTCCTAGCCGGCAGAAAGAGGGATTTATGTCCCGCCGCGGCCGGACCAGCCCCAAAGACCGCTCGAGTGCTCCTCACAGCCCCCTCTTCAGCTCAGGCTGCTGGAGCAGTGTTAAATGCAGAACATGGGCCCGTCTTCTGTCACGCACCCCTGCACCCAAACGCCGTTTTAACGGCGACCCACAAAAAGCACGAATTGAGCAAAACCTCTCACATAAACTCATGTCGGTTAGGGCCCCTGAGTCTGGGCGTTCCACCGTCAGATATGATCTTACCTCTGGCTCAGCGGGCTCTGGTGTGGCAGGCCATCCCCGGAGTTTCAGAATGGGTAATGAACATTATAAAGCGTGGCTACTCGCTTCAGTTTGCCCGCAGACCACCGCGCTTTGCGCTGTCATCCAAACCTCGGTAAGGAGCACCATAGCTCATGTCCTCCGCACCGAGGTATCATGTCTGCTGGCGAAAGGGGCTATCAAGATAGTCCCTGCGTGACAAAGCGAGTCAGGGTTTTACAGCCGTTTTTTTCTCGTTCCGAAGAAAGACGGCGGCTTGAGACCCATTTTAGATCTCAGACATCTGAACAAGGCCCTCATGAGACGGCCATTCAGAATGCTTACAACCATACACAACCTAGCGCAAATTCGCCCAGGAGACTGGTTCTTCTCAGTGGATCTAAAAGACGCTTACTTTCACATCCAAGTGAACCCCCATCACAGGCCATTCTTGAGATTCGCCTTCGAGGGGCAGACATATCAATACACAGTCCTACCATTTGGACTGGCGCTAGCGCCTCGTACATTCACAAAGTGCATGGATGCAGCTCTCTCTCCCCTGAGACAGCGGGGAATGCGCATTCTGAACTACCTCGACGACTGGCTCATACTGACTCAGTCAGAGGCGGAGTCCCATACTCACAAAACCTGGCTCCTCAGCCATCTAGAATGTCTAGGGCTCAGGGTAAACTTTTCCAAGAGTATACTGTCCTCTAGCCAACGTATCACGTTCCTGGGAACAGTTCTCGACTCCGTACATATGAAAGCATGGCCCACAACAGACCAGGCTCTATCAATGTAGCGGCTCGCCGCATCGTTCAAAGAGGGCTCCTATGTACCCCTCCGATCGTTTCAGAGAATCTTGGGCCTTATGGCATCAGCATCATCAGTACTCCAACTAGGCCTACTGCATATGAGTCCTCTTCAGTTGCACCTCAGGTACCACCCCATGCATGGTGCTCGGGCCTCGTGAATATCATGGTGAACCAGCGCTGTATCAAAGCTCTGGACCCCTGGAAAAACTTCAGCTGGTACCAGCAGGGTGTGAGCATGGGTTTGGTCTCAGAGAGGAGGGTCATTTCAACAGACGCTTCCAACTCTGGTTGGGGAGCCCTGTACGAGGGCAGGCCTGCCTCCGGCCTCTGGTCGAGCTCGGATAAACGCCTACACATCAACTGCTTCGAGATGAGACCGGTTTTTCTAGCCCTAAAAACCTTCCTCCCATATCTGGCGGGACACCACGTCTTGGTCCGCACGGACATGTCAGTGGTCTCCTACATAAATCGCCAGGGCGGCCTCAGGTCCTTTAACCTGTTAGCCATAGCCACACGGCTACTGCTATGGGCTCAAACCAACCTGCGCTCACCAGGCACGATGAACGTAGGAGCAGACATGCTTTCTCAGGGCAATGTTCCCCCAGAAGAATGGTCACTCCACCCCTAGACAGTTCTCCTGTTATGGGAGGTCTTCGGGAAGGTAGAAGTAGACCTCTTTCGCCTCAGAAGACAACTGTCACTGCCCAAACTTCTTTTCAAAGAGAAGGGATGCACTAGCCCACGAGTGGCCCAGCCTCCCCCTTTATGCGTTTCCCCCGGTCTCGATGCTCCCTCAGGTCATCGAACAGATCAGGAACACGAATTGCGCAGTCCTCCTTGTAGCCCCCCCATCTGGCGAACCCAGATTTGGTTCCCAGAGCTAATGCAGCTGTCTGTGATAGCTCCATGGCCAATCCCGCTAAGGAGCGACCTCCTTGCGCAGGCAAACAGGACAATCTGGCACCCCCGTCCCGACTTGTGGGCCCTCCATGCATGGCCACTCAACGGGTACCCCAGGACCTTCCAGTAGGTGTCCTGAATACCATTATGGAGGCTAGAGCTCCGTCTACTAGGCGCCTCTACTACTTTAAATGGTCAGTGTTCTCCAGCTGGTGTTTAGCTCAGAACCTCGACCCACACACTTGCGAAGTACCAACGGTACTTTCCTTTCTCCAAGAGCTGCTGGACGCGGGACGCTCCCCCTCCACGCTCAAAGTGTACGTGGCAGCTATCGCAGCCTTCCATGTGCAAGTGGCCGGCTCTTCTTTAGGTAAAAGCGACCTCATAGTTCGCTTCCTTAAAGGAGCCCGAAGGCTTAACCCTCCTCGACCACCTTCAGTGCCGGCTTGGGACCTTTCTCTGGTTCTACGGGCTCTTAAGGGACCCCCCTTCGAGCCACTTCAGTCGGGGCTCCCGTATCCCATAGGTGTAAGAGCTCACTCCACAAGAGGCATGGCTTCCTCTTGGGCATGGTCCAGTGGAGTCCCTATTGAAGACATTTGTGCGGCGGCCGGCTGGTCCGGTCTGTCCACATTTGCAAGGTTTTATAACCTAGAGGTCCCTGCTCTGCAGGTACGAGTTCTCTCCATCTAGGCCCTGGCTCTATGGTTCCAGGCCAGTGTATAACTCAGACACTCTGTTGTGACTTCACAATTCTATTTGGGAATGATATTCTAGGTAGAGTTCTCAACGGGCCTGAAAATTACAACCCGACCCGACCCGGCCCGTGGCTTTTAAAGCCCGAACCCGATGTAACCCGACACATCATCATGAATTATCTGCCCGAACCCGGCCCGCGGCCCGACGATAATTTTTTTTTCTTTTTCTCATTTATGTATTATCATGACCATCATGACCAACGGGAATTCAAATCAACCTTTAATGTTTATGCCTTTTAACAATACAAACAATACAAACAACTTTCCAGACCTCTGATTTTCCCACTCCTGTAGTAGCGACGGTGAATTCACCTGCGGCAAGTTTACTTTTCACCAACTTCTTCTCCTGGCTAAAGGCGTGCACGCAGCGGCGTCAGGTCTGCCCCCGCCCCTCTCCATGATGCACGTTGCACGCAGCAGCCAGACTTTCTTTACGGTGAACAGCAGCGATGATTAATAAATGTTTTTTTGTTTTGTTTTGTTTTTCACTGAGCGGAAAATATTAAGGCCGAGGTCCGACCAGACCCGAGTCATTTGCTTATATTTTCGACCCGAACCCGGCCCAAACCCGCGGGTCCAGTCGGGTTTGTCGGGCCGACCCGACCCGTTGAGAACTCTAATTCTAGGTCCCTGGCTCTTTCAACCCAGCCCTATACATATTCTGAGTGGTCTTTGTGCTTCATTACTGTCACGAACACACACGGGGAACAGGAGGATCCAATAGCAGTAGTTTATTAAATGTAATCCAATCTCGTAGTCATCCAAGCAGGGGGTCAAAATCCATATATACCAATCCAAACACGAGAAATAATACAAGAACAGGCATGGAAAACAGACTTCAAAAGTGCAGTGACATACAACAAGGACTCCGTAACACATACTAAACAGACAGGGTATAAATACACAGGTGAATGACAATGCTAATGGGGAATTGGCTGAGTGTAATAATGAGTGACAAGGGACAGCTGAGTGCAATGAAGAGACAAGGATCGTGGGGAATGTAGTTCAATTGTGACAGACACCGTGGGGAAGGAGGACATCTAGTGGTGACCCAGGGAACAAACCCAGACACTGTGACAATTAATTGCATATCATTTTTAGACCCGAAGTTCTGGTCTGTGATATTTAGACTACTCTGTTATAATCCTGGGGGTCCCTGGATTCTCAGAGTAGTCGTAGGCGAATAGCACAGCGTTTTAAATTGGTTTCCCACAGCGTTTGCAACACAGTATGAGAGAACGTTCTCATAAGGGAATGTACTTGGTTACTTACGTAACCTTGGTTCCCTTAGAGATAAGGGAACGAGTACTGCGTCGCCTTGCCATGCTATTTCGCTCATATCAGGTGTTTCGCTTCAGTCGATATAGACCTGTCATATGGCGAGTTTTCTCTGAATTTATACTCTCCTGACGCGTCCAATTTGGCACGCTCGAGTCTGGCAGGGCGCCAAGCTATTGGATCGCGCGCTCCTGCTCACTCGCCATAGGTTTGTGCAGTTGCCGCAGCACAGCCAATCAGCCCGCTAGCTCTCGCTGTGCAGCTGCAATGCGTTTTAAAATAAAGGCTTCAATATTCTCGAGAAAAGGAGTTTTCCCACAGCATTTGCAATGCAGTACTTGTTCCCTTATCTCTAAGGGAACCGAGGTTACGTAAGTAACCAAGTAGGTGTCCGCGGATCCTTAAAAAGTCTTAAATTCGGTTTTTTTAAGTCCATAAAAAGTCTTAAAAAGTCTTATTTTTTACTTATGAAAGGTCTTAAATTTTCGATGCCAATTTGACTCAGACATACCTAAATGTTTTCCAAATGAAAACTATATAATTATTAAATAGCATACTTTTTTTATTTATTTATTTTTTGTTGTGGATTTACTTGTTCACGTGACATTTCGCGTCACATTCGTGGCAGCATTTCGTCTGTCTCTTCCACACGAAACAGGAGGAGAGAAGGAGAAGCAAGTTGGTCAATATCAGTTAAATTTAAGTTCATTCTTTGTGCGTAGTGGTGTGCGATGTGTATTGTCTATTATGATATTGTAATTGTTTTAATGATGTACGAGGCACTGTGAGCTGACAGCTCACTCGTGCTTTCGCTGCGTGATGTGTACAGTTATAGGTATGTTCCCAAATGAGTTTTTGTCTTATATTTATATCATATTATGTTGTTATCATAGGCCTACAATATCTCATCAGCAAGAGTGCCGTTTTCCATGCACAATTGCAAATGTGATATTTATTTTAAATAACAGTTAAATTAACATTGTGAGTTACATTTTATAAACAATTTTTTTCAATATTGTTTGTGTTCCCTTTATTTCACTGACGAGAATTTCAAAACGAAACCAGCAGAGTCTCAATTGGGTATTAAAATGTCTAAGACTTTTGCACAGTACTGTAAATAAAAAGTCACGCTTGATGAGTCCATGGATTGCGCAGGCCATCAGCAGCAAGGAATAGTGTCTTACCATGATGTACCACAGTATACTTCATGATCCATCACTGTGAGAGACTGTCAATGTATGATTCGGCTTCCTGCGGGGACGAAAATATTTTCTTCGTCTTCTCATGAGTGAAGATGATATGGGCAGGATACAGCAGACCATATTTTATTTCTTTAGCTCTTAGTTTTTCACATGCTCCGTCAAACTGGTTGTGTTGGGAGGACACCTCTGCTGGAAAGTCCAGGAAGATACTGGTACGACCCCCGTCTAAAGAGAGCGGGCTTTGGTTACGGGCAAGCGGCAGTATTTCAGTCTTAACAGTATCATTGTCACGAAGCATAGGAGTCTTTCAGATCCAAGTGCAGCTTGTCTTTATTAAACAGAGTAGTCACCAGACAAGAGTCATACACCAGCAAACACAGCAGAGAAGATCAGGCAAAATCATGGTCAACAAACAGGCAGGATATCAGGGCAGGCAGCAAACAAACAGGAGGAACCAGGCAGAAGATCAGGAACTAGTAATGTGACATTTGAACCGAGGCGTCGGAGCTTGTGTCGAGACAAAATGGGCGTGCCAGATGAAGCCGCGATTCGAGGCTTGTGTTGTTAACGTGAAAATCACATGACCAATGACAAACGAGGCCTCGGTTTGAGTGGATATGTCATCGGTTCGGTCTGAGTGTCGCTTCCGGATAAAGGGGGTTCGAAACTCGCGCCACCTTGTGAGTGTTGTCAGGAGTAGTAGAAGCAGTTGTAGTGTCAGAGAGTCAGAGAGTTAGATAACTATCTTTGTCATTGTCATTATTGTGTCATAGCCCTATATGTGTTAGGGCTGTATATTATTACATTATATCAGGTTAGAATAGTTATAGTATATTGTTATTATTAACTATAGTAGGCCTAGCTATATTATAGTCTTGTTATATTAATTAGATAATATTATTTGGATTGCTTTGAATTTTTGGATCTGGACTGGATTGCTTTTTGATTTGGATTGCCATTTTGGATTTGTTTGCTTTTTGTGACCTCTTCCTTTTTCCCGGTAATGGAGCCAGCAAGAAAGAGGGAATCCTCCCCTGTCTGGGCTCAACAGAAGCATCAGTATCAGTATTGTTATGTTCCCCTGCATCCTCTGTTCCTTGTGAAAGGATCTTTTCCAAGGCTGGAGAGATTTTGTCTGAGAAGGGGAATCGTCTAAACCCCAACACACTTGAAATAATTTTGTTTCTCAATAAAAATCTATTGTAATCCTTCCTTCCAGACTATTCTGTTGCAGTTTACTTTATTACACTCCCTCCACCATAAGCACTGCACTCAACAGTGTCACTTTTGTTGTTCATACTGTCACTATCCAAACAATTTATGAATAATTAATTAACTGTGTGTGTGACTCTGCACAAGTAAATTCAGACAGAGAAAGATACATATTTTATATAATACACAGTAATGGACAAATGTCTGATCATGTCTTTTTATTATTGCAAATGAAAGGTTACAGACATCAACAGTGAGTACAAAATAAATAAATACATATTTTTTATAAAATATACTTTTTTTAAATATATTTTTAATAAAATTGGGGGAGGGGGTGACACTGGTTCAGAATGAATTAATTTATCTGCTATTTCTTTGCACAGTAGCTAGGTGTCACTAGTGAGCAATGCTGAATGAAGCAATGGGCTGCAAGGTCTCTGTGGTTCAGGAAGCCTCGTTTGCCATCACTATCAGGAACAGACAAGGTCACAACAGGCAGGTAAACACATGGAAAACGCTTGGAAATGTTTGCAGCAGCAAAACAAGACTTAGCCCCGAGTGTTGTGTGAGTGTGGCTTAAATGAGTGTTTGAACATGAGGTGCAGGTGTGTGTAATCAGTGCAGTGCAGGTGTATGGTGTAATCAGTCCAGGGAGATGCATGATGGGAAATGGAGTCCATAATCACCCAGGGAGTGCATGGTTAATCGTGACAGAGCCCCCCCTTTAAGAGCGGCTTCCAGACGCTCAACAAAACAAAAAACACCCAAAAAAGTCCAGGTGGGAGGCGGACCAAGGGTGGGCCAGACAGTTCAGGGGGCCAGGGCGGACCAGACAGTTCGGGTGGCCATGGCAGCGCGGCCTCCATGGTCCTGTCAAGGGCCTCGCTGCCCCTCCCCAAAATTCTCTTGAGGGCAGCTATGGGATTCTGCTCAGGAACAGGCACCGGCCCAGGAACAGGAACCGGCTCGGGAACAGGAACAGACAGCGTGGCGGAGACCATTTTGTCCGGAGACACTGGCTTGGCGGTGGCCATCTTGTCCGGAGACACTGGCTCGGCGGCGGCCATCTTGTTCGGAGACACTGGCTCGGCGGCGGCCATCTTGTCCGGAGACTCTGGATCGGCAGGCGTGATATAAACAAAATAAGACAATCAGTTATAAAACTGAAAATACAGCATCTCTTATTTATGAAAGTGCAAATTACATAGAATAATAACAAACAAAAAAATTCTACTTTCTACTACGGGTTTACAATCTTTGTGCACTGTGCACGGCACCAGTCTGGTGCAGAGCGCATAAACCCAACGTGTAACTGTTTACCTCCCTGCAGTGTTCGTGTTTTTGGTTTCAGACATGCGGGGCTACAGATTAGGTGTCCCTAAGAAACCGCGTATCTAACAGTAGGTTTGCATTACATAAATAATTTACACGCAAGTTTTATTTATTTGTATACCGTGTATTCTCTGTGTAAATTCATGTCCTGAACCGAGACACCCGTACCGTTTCGGTTCAATACGAATACATGTACCATTCCACCCCTAGTGTTCGCCCCAGATCATTTGTGGATACTTGCACCTGTCCTGAGTGATTTTCTGTAGCGGTCGCTGCAGTGGGTGGACACTGGATAGGGCAGACATGTGGGCTGTGTAGCTTTAGAGGGTGTTTGTATCACTATGTTGTCATGTTGATGTGATCATGCCCTGTTCCTTTTTTCAGGACGTTGATGATGAGGAAGGTTCATACAATGATGTGCCAGTGGGGATCCTCTGCCATGAACAGGAAAACATCACTCCACACACGCAGTCCCTTCACCACACTGCATCCTCAGTGGGAATCATCTTGGAGGGAAACATTGTGATGGATGTTGAGAGCCTGCCCCAGGCCATGTACACTGTCTTCGGACATACCTATGCACTGCATCTCAACTACCCAAAATACATGAAGAACACTTTAGATTTTTTTCAACAGGTACTTCTGAACTTAGGTAAGACAAATCTGAAACCTTAACTTCAAACACTCAAGAATCAGCTTGCAATGTAAGATCCAGCATCTCCTCTTCCCAAGTTATCAAATGTGAGGTTTTTTTTAATTAATTGGCAGTAAAAGTAAAGTACAGTGAAGAGAGAGAGGGTAAGGAGAGAAGGACAGCCTAAACATTTTTTACATGGTGGATAGAGAAAGCATGGGGGGTCGTGAGGAGGGGAGATAGAGGGAGGAGGAGGGGAGAGTATGGGCTCTAGATGGGTATCTACTGTCAGTTTTATTTTTCACCCTTATTCTGTCTCACACATGCTTTTTTATTTTATCCAGAGAAACATTTTTTGTTAATGATCGAGTTCACAATTGCCGAGATGGAGGAGTGGGGTAGAGAGAGGAGGGGGGGGGGGGGGGGGGATATATGGCGAATAGGGCATCTATGTATTAATTATGTCTATGGTGAAAACATGCTGCGTGAGAGTGAAACCTGATCGCCAAACACTGAGGGACGAGGCTGCATATTTTTGGCTAATATTTTCGGCCTAAAACCGAAAATGGCAATATTATTATCTTCCATGTGCATCATCGCACAAAAGGAGAAAAAAATAGCATTCATTGCATTTCTTTCTAAATAAACATTTACAGCTGAATCTCCCACTGCCACCCAAATATTTCCTAAAGTGTTATTATATTAAATGTGAAATATTGATGCTTCCAGGTGTTTTCCATCAAAATGTGTTTTTTCTTCCATGACACAATTTTAATTATTATAATTTTTTTTTTTTTTACAAGACACTAGTTTGATACAGCGAACACTTTTGAGATGAGAAGAAAAAAAATGGCTTACTTATGGTTTGTGTCATCGAATATTTACTGCTATTATGTTCAGGTATGTTAATATTTAACATATTATTTATATTTATGTTTATTTATATTATTTTTATTTACAGTTTTGAAGTTGCATAACAAACACAAAAGCAAAAAACAGTCAGGACAACAAAAGACACATTAACACACAACGAAAAAAAAACAAAAAAAACAAACAAAAAACGTATATTTATTATGGTAATGTGTAAAATATTTTGACCCTCTGGATTTTACCCAGCGATTGATGTCAAACAGAAATCAAATTGACGTCAAACATAGTCATCAAAGAATTGGTCAAAAATGCAAATCAAATCGATGTCAAACCTTGATGGTCATTTGATTTGCTTTTTTTTTTTTTTTTTTTCTCACATTTTTTTAACACATTGATGTCCTATTCTAGACCACAAGAATAATGACACAACAGTATTAAATATAATACTGTACGTGTTTTATTATATTCAATTCAAGAAATAAAAAATGTAATTCAACGATTATTTTTTATTGATGGGGGGTTTAAGAACATTGGTTGCATTAAATTCATATATAAATGTGATGTGATCTTGAAAAACCCATCACATGACAAATTGATTTGATATCATATGAAAGCTCTTTCTATTTGTTAAAAACAAGGTGTAAGTTAAATAAAACCAGTTTTGTAAGGGCTTGAAAGATACCAAAACCTGTATTTTATATTTCATCATGTGATGAGTTTTCCCATGTCATATCACAAATGAACAGAAACAATGTAGATAATAGGTTATAGGCCTACTTATTCAGAATCTGAACACACATCAATTGCCGATTTCCCCTTTTGTTGTCCCATGCTCCCGCATCTATCGGGAGCAGACCGGAGATAGCTCCCTTTGTATTTTTTTTATTTCAGCCTCTGACGCTGAAGGTTTGGACTGCTGTACAGCACCTTAATGAATATGAAGCCACAATTAGCACTCATTTTAAGACATTAAAATACAGCATACATTTTCCAGCAAGCATTCTTTGCAACAGCAGGAATAAACAGAAAAACTGAATCCAATTTTTCAATGTCCAACTTTTCGTTTTTCAGATGAAAAATGTAACTGATAAGTGCTACCCAAGGCCGCCTTAACCTAATGGGAGGCCCTGGGGCTGAGAGGTTTTGTAGGCCCCCCAAATCCCCCCACCATCCACTCAATTTAGTCTCGTTTTAAAATGGTGTAATCTACATCATAAAATGCATTAGTTTCTTTCAAGACCTAGCAACAACAGTGAGTTTTCCTTCTTTGAGCCAGAAAACACCATAATATTGTTATTAAAATATCACTGAGCCCTCTTGAGCATAAACACAAGACACTTTATTTATCAACAAAGCAACTTACGTTGACGAAAACCAAAATGTGTGATTTTAAACATAAAACTATTATGAAAAACATCATCACCAGCCATCACCTGTCTGCACAAACATACTCAACCTGTCTGAACTGATATAACTGATAACAGCAAGAACAGCAACAGATAAATGTAGGAGCCTCTTCTCTGACCTCAGCGGGCCTTTTGAACCAATCACATGACATGCACCTGCACAGACACAAACACACTCATTTCAGCACCGTGGATAGCAACACCAACACGGCCAAACCACTTTTGGCCAGGTATCAAGAAGATAAAAACTGAGCAACATTTATAGAAGGTTTGCAGTATAAATGTTAATTTCTCTTAAAACAATGCACAACCACAACAATTTAAAACCTGCACAACAGCACAAGCTATAAATACAGTACTTTCTTACCTTTTTAGAAGTGCATTCGTACTTCTAAAAGAAGTGTTTTCGTACTTTTAGAAGTGTCTGCACAAACATTAATAACTGATAACAGCATGAACAGTCAGCAACAGATAAATGTAGGAGCCTCTTCTCTGACCTCAGCGGGCCTTTTGAACCAATCACATGACATGCACCTGCACAGACACAAACACACTCATTTCAGCACCATGGATAGCAACACCAACACGGCCAAACCACTTTTGGCCATGTACCAAAAAGATGAAACTGAGCAACATTTATAGAAGGTTTGCAGTATAAATGTTAATTTCTCTTAAAACAATGCACAACCACAACCATTTAAAACCTGCACAACAGCACAAGCTATAAATACAGTACTTTCTTACCTTTTTAGAAGTGCTTTCGTCTGGTCTTCTTTGAAGAAAAGGCCCTAATTATGTCCTTAAAATCCAAATCACGAAGGATGTCATGCTCAATAGACATCAGTGTGAGATGACTGAGTCGGTCTTGCTGCATGCTTGATCGCAGTCTATTTTTCACCAAGCCCAGTTTGGAGAAGGACCGTTCTCCGCTCGCGTTGGTCACTGGCATAGTCAGGAATAGCCGTAGAGCTATGTCTGTGTTTGGAAACACTGTATGGAGTTTTCTTTTTCTTAAACATTTCAGTAACTCCACTGCAGACCTGCTGCTCACATTTTCATCCTGTACAAATTCTCTGAACTGTACCACCTCCTCCACAAAGTCCTCTTCTAAGTCACTGTTGTATTTCCTCTGCAGGTTCAATGCTGCTGAGCGGAGGTCTTGGGGGGAAATCAAGTGCAACCCATTTAAAAACCCAAAGTTTTAACACACATCTTTGTATGACTGATACCTTCTGTCCAGTTCTGATACTAAACGGTCAATGATATAGATATAAACAGATGTACAGAAACGTTTGCGGCCTGATAGCTCGCACTCAGGCTCAGATAACTCATCAGCCTGTCTCTTTCTTTTTTTTTTCCGCTGGGTGTCTGCTTTGTACTCATGAGACACATTGGGGGACATGTTCCTTGCAGCTGTCTCAAAGCTATCAAACTGATCCCGGAGGCTTGCTACATATTCACGCAGTGATCGAACCAGATCCACAGCATTGTACAGATCCAATTCCACTGCTTGTAGTGCAGTACTTACACCATGAAAACGTTGCAGAATTGCATTCCACATGTTGCACATTATTGCAATTTCCAGTTTGTTCATCTTTTTATGCAGTGCCCTAGCCTCTTCTCTTGTGCTCAAATTCTGGTGCTCATCATCATCAGCAATGTTGAGTAATGACTGCTGGATCCCTGCGTAGTTCTGACATAGGGCTTTGGTTGCAACAGCGTGCGCTGACCATCTTGTGTCAGAAAGCGATTTCAAAGTCTCTATTCTTTTATTATCATTGGGCTGCAACCCTGCCCTGATCATCTGCCAGCGTGAAGTGGTCTTTGATGAAAAGTTGAACAAAGTTTGTACAAAACTGAAAAACTGTTCAGTCTCCTCACAGCAGTTCACACTGTTGACCCCCACCAGGTTTAGGGTATGTGCTGCACAGGGTACCCACTGGGCCAACGAGCTGATCTGCTTGATGCGGGCCTGCACGCCTTTGTAGGCTCCTGACATATTATTAGCATTGTCATAACATTGTCCTCTACAGTTTATAATGTCAATGCCCATCTCCTCTAAAACACTAATAACAGAGTTGAACAGTGCTTCTCCGGTGTGGTTTTCAATAGGGAGGAATTTTACAAATCGCTCCTCTATACAGCCCTCTGGTGATACGTAACGCAAGATGAAAGTCAGCTGGTCAACGTGGGTGATATCTGGCGTGGAGTCCACACTGATAGCAAAATACTTTGCGAGCTTCACTCTGCTAATTACTTCCTCGAGCACTTTCTGTCCCATCAGCTGTATGAATTCCTCACACACATTCAGGGAGAGGTAGGATGGGGTTCCTCTGCCAGCGTTTCCATATTTTTCAATATGAGCCTTTAAAAAAGGATCAAACTGGCTAATCAGCTCCATGCACCCCAAATAATTGCCGTTATCTGAGTCTCCAAAACTGTGGCTGTCACCTCTGAAAGCAAGTCCCCTTTCAGCCAAAAACTTCACAACAGCAACAACTCTCTGTAGAACCTGTGTCCAGTACTCACACTCCTCATTGAACAGTTTTTTTAGTTCTGAATCCACTGTTCCCCTGTCAGCTGCTTGATTGATGTAAGTGATCATGGCTTTTCTGTGAATGTCGCAGCTTTCATGTTCTGCTATGCGATCATTTGCATGTTTCCAGTCAAAATAACCCCCACTCAGAAATGCTGATTTCTCCGTGTTCTGGCCAAATAGTTTGCATGCAAAACAAAACACACTACCTACTGATGGTGAATAACAGAGCCATTCTCTGGGCACAAACTCTCCATTACTGAGTTTGCGTTTGAAATGCATTTTTGAGAAAAATCTTCTCTGCTGTTTATATTTGCGTTCCGATGCGGACACGTCCGCATTTTTATTTTGACAGACCTTTGGTCCCATTTTCGCCCAATAAGCCCGCACTTGTGGGTCAATATTATTTCCCCAGCGGCCCGGGTCACTGTTATATGGGTCATCATCTGACTGGTTTGCGGCCTGGTCCTCTCTCTGAGACTCACCCGCACCCCGCTCCTCCTCCCCTCTATTGATGCTGCTGGCAGTCCCCTGCTGTTCCTCGTCCACCTGCGCGGCGGGCGCGGCCTGCACCTCCTCCGCTCCCTCCGGTGTGTGAAGCGATGTTTCTCCGGTGCTGGATGCATCTTCAGTAGCACTAGAAGCTGGTTTAAAAAATCCGGTGAGCTTTGGGATGCTCTTTAGCAGACATTTTTCGCGCAACTCCTTCTTAATAAGGTTTTTTCTTTTCTGATCACCGCTCTCAAACTTCCGACTAAATTAATGACACGGACACACCCAGTAGCGCAGGAAGGGAGACCACCCCTGGTGGTGGGCTGTCACTTCACCTGTCACGGGGGAGCTGTCAGTCTGACTAACATTGTAAGCAACTATAGACATTCAGATAATAGCTTTAGAGCCTTGAACACGAGAAAAAAAAAAAAAAAAAAAAAACACTGACCATCGGAGGCCCCTAAACTTGCGAGGCCCCTGGCCCAGGTAAGCCCGTGCATTAAGGCGGCCTTGGTGCTACCCATCTTAACTAAAGGTGGCATAGGTACAGTATAACAGAATTCACACATTTAAAACCTGTGCTTTTAATATTGTCTGAAAATTTGTAAATATTGCTTATAGTGCATATTGCAGGTTAAAACATTTAAAAAACTGAATAAATAACTGCTCATATTTTGAGTTAATGCATGAGAGCGCCCTCTGGCTTTTGGATGTGGCAGCATTTGACCGTAACTCATTGAGAAACTGCATAATAATGCACAATTAATTGTTACACCCCTACAGTATTGCCACTGTGCATCTGTGATGGCTAAAAGTTTGCCGCACAATGGGTAACACTGGATAGATACTGTATAGATAGTACATCCTCTAATCATACAAAAAAAGTAATGTAGTTCCTATTATAACACAGCATAGCCGTGTTTTTCCAAAGGCCTTCTTCACCCCTGAGCCATCCATATTCATTGTTGCATCAATCTGTTTGTAAGAACTCTGACACAAGAAAAAAGACAACCAAGTAATATCAGTAATCAATAATTGTTAAGATTATTGAACAATACAACGAAGTGACCAGAACAGCTGAGCCTTCAAGCAGAAAAGGAATGTCTTACAGTTTTTCACCATCACTTTGGTGCATTTCCTGAATCATCATCAACATTTCTACAACAATAGTGCACTGCTCAGATTAGTATTATCAACGGACTTCGTGTGATTTACAAATTATACCCCCACATCTGATTTTTTGTGTGGTGCATTCGCACAAAATTTAGAATTGTAATGGGTTCTAATGAGTTTACATTTATACTTACATTTAGTCATTTAGCAGATGCTTTTATCCAAAACACTTACAAAGAGTTCAGGGAGCAATAAGCGATATGTCATACATGAGAAATAATACAGTAGGTGCTAATACAAAGTTACTTGTTTTAACAAAAGATAGACCACTACCTGTTAAGAGAAAGGGAGAGGAATAGTGTGTTTTGCTGTCAAGTATTCACAGAAGAGATTTTAAGTAGTTTTTTGAATGTTGTGAGAGATGTGGTTGACCGGACTGAGTTAAGAAGAATGTTCCACCAGGAAGGAGTTATCGCTTTGTATTTTATTGCAATAGATTTGTGAACTATGTATCTTACATTACACACTTTGATGGAACATAATTGTAAATAGTTTGCAGAAAATAGCTGGTGTTAGGGATTTAAATACATATGTAAAGAAGGTTTACATAATTATAAATAAATGTTGATAATTTTGTGCAAAGAAACAATCTGCTTTATTAAATATATATAATTTACAAATATATCTATCTACTAATAATCTATATATTTTTGTAACAAAGAGGTAGGGGGGCCGTGAAGCTTTTGCTATGTTTTTGGGGGGTCTTACCCTCTGAAGTTTGGGAAGCTCTGAATTAGATGATGTGATAGTTGATCTAGAACAGGGGTCGGCAACCCGTGGCTCTCAAGCCGGATGTGGCTCTTCTGCCTCCCTGCTGTGGCTCCCTGCAGTCTTTATAATGCCCTGTTTATGCCTGGTATTAAGATGCGTTTTGGTCGATTGGATGACAAGTGGACAAAAGAGACACATACCCGTTTACACCTGCTGCAGGCTGCAACTATTCCTCGAGTAACTTGAGTAATTCAAATACAAAAAAATCATCAAGGCAAGCTTTGTTTAAGCCGCGTTTCCCCACGGACCATGATTACTGACGCACAGTCCGCAAAACTCTGGAGATGTTATGTAAACAGAAGTTAAATTACAGAAAAATCTAACTTATCGGTTTTCATTTCTAGTCTGACGACCGCAAGACTGCGACAAACTGTGTGTGTGTGTGTTTTAGAATGGTGAGAGAACATTGTGCTTGGTACGTTCCTTATCTTTAAACCAAACCTTTAGGACTTCAGTAGGCAAAGTTTATCCTGTGTGACGCGTGACACAGTACGTTAGGGCTGGGCGGAATGACGGAATATTCCGTAACCCCGAAATAAAATGTCAACCGTAAGAGATTTTTTATTCTGTGTATTCCACGGAATGTAAATAAGTAGGCGTGATTAACTCGGCGTTCTGCAAGTCGCCCATTATGATGAGAAAAAAACATGAATTAATATACCCATAACAAGTGAACAAATCAAATATTCTTTTGAGCTTCTTTCAGTCTTTCATGATCCGCTCCAGTCCAGCCAGGGGTGGCCTTAAGCATCAATAACTAATATGGGGCCCTACCCACATAAAACATAAACATAATAGAGCAGAAAAAACAAGGATTCCTGTTGGTTTGCATCAATGGTATATTATTTTAATATCTCACATGGTAACCGCGGCGCGAGTTCGACCAATCAGAGACGTCAGTGTTTTGCTTATAATTATACAGGTAGTGTAGTATTTCTCCAGAAGATCGCAAATAACAAGGTTGATTTTTATACCTTGTGGTTTTTATAGGAGCAGAAATTTACGTTTCACAACCTCGTAGCTCGTGGTCAATCTACCTTGGATGGTTTAGACATTATGGCTGAAAATCAATAAACAATAAACCTTGGAGGGCGGGGCCTGTTTAAATTGAAACGGGTGAAACATAGGTAAGGCCACGTCTGAGTCCAGCGCGTTCTCTCTCACCCGCAGTGCTCGTGCAGGGATCTGCACGTGCATATGAAAAAAGCTCATTCTCACGTATTTTAAAGTCAGGTTCCTTAAAGGGTAACTTAGGCTGAATCCCAATTCTCTGTCTTACCCCTTCCCCTACCCCTACCCCTACCCCTTCGTCTTACCCCTAGCCCTTGTCCCTCGAAACCGAGTGGTAAGCGCTAGGGGTGAAAACATACCCCTATGAAATGAGACGCCACTTGGTTACGTCATCATACATCGTTACTAAGTGTTACTAAGTGGCTCTGTGTCACCAGGGGCAACACGTGTTGATCACAAACTTCCAAGATGCCGTCTGCAAGCGTGTTTATGTCGATTGCGTGGGTTTTAGAATTTTTTTTGCGATTATCTGCCAAAAATTGGAGAAATCAAGGGAGAAGAAGAGGTCTACGACGCCTACGGATGCTGGTGGATCCGCTTATGGTATGTATGGATTGGTAACAAACGTTTACCGAACTAACCAACACAGTTATCTGAGCTGTTAGCTATAACGCTAATTTTTATTAGCAAAAAACTTTTTTTTTTTTGTCCCAGTTCAGCCCTGCTAACGTTATGTGCTTTGTTCTTTGTTCTTGGGGAAGGGAAAAAACTAACGTTATATAGGGTTATATAGGGTTGCCAAATGTCCCGTATTTTGGGCATAATTTATTTGTCATAATTAATAATGCATAATTTATATTTCCCTTGTCCTATTTTTTTGACTGGAAAGCTGATCTAACCACTGACTGATACAGCAGCAGTGTTGATCACGAAACTTGAGAATGATCATGACACCTGTTATCATCCTATCAATAATATTAAGGACAAATCATTGTTTGATTTACCGCTCCGAGCGGGACTTTCAATGTCAGTGTCAGCATTTTGATTTCGGCAAATCAGTTTCTGGTGAATGCAAACAACGTGATTATTGATTCCAACATCCACCCATGCAAGAAAACATGCAACCTACCTGAGGGAATAATACGCTGATTTACTGCTCAATAAACATTTCTGATTATTATCAATGTAGAAAACTGTTTTTTTTTTTTTTCATGATTCTTTGCTGAATAAAGTTTCAGAGTTTTCTGAAATAGAAAGCTTTTGTAACGTTATAAATGTCTATACTGTCACTTTTGATCAATTGAATGTATCCTTGCCTATTACTTTTCTTAATTTCTTAAAAAATCTTACTGACACCAAATTACTTTTACCGGTTCTTTGTGGCAAGCTTAGATGCGTGTGGTCGTGCGCTTGAGTGCGGAGCGGAATATTAAGAAATGCGCTCTCCGCTCACATGATCTGATGGGAACAAACCCATACCGAACCTCTGTCTGCTGAACTTGCGCAGAAACATCAAAATAGACATAACCAGATTTTTAAAATTGGTTTTAAAACTAAACATTTAGACTATTTTAGCACAAATTATGAGCTTATTGCGGATTTTTTATAATTCTTGACAAAATTCGAATATAGTAAAAGTTTTTTTTTGTGCCTGTTGAAAAGTGGGTTCCTCAAGCTCATTACCCCAAGCTCATTAATGGTGTGAAATGTTTTTTTTTTTCCCAGACTGGTACTGCAACTAGATACTGTGCCATAAACCCCAACATGCCTATACTGCGCATGTGGTTCGATGCTGAAACTGAGCTGAGGCAGGATTTCCGCCTCACCAGAACAGCGATGCAAAGCTTACAAAGGCTTTTGCAAAGGGAGCAGGACCATGGCTGGGGTAATGAGCTTGAGGTACTCATATATACCTACTGGCTGGCACATGGACTCTCTTATCGGGTGGTGTCCAGTGTCTTTAATGTCCCAAAGGCTACAGTTCACCGCATCATCCACAGAGTGGCCCAGAATATGTGGGACAATCTGAGGAGAGCAATCTGCTTCCCTTTAACAGTGGGCCTGCCTGCAGTTGGTCAGGGATTCGTCAACGTTTCAGGAACCCCTGCATTCCACAATGTGGTTGGAGCAATTGATGGCAGCCACATCCGAATAAAACCACCACAGCGTCACAGATTGGACTATCTGAATTATAAAGGATTTTACTCCATTAGCATGCAGGCAATCTGTGACTCAAATGGCAGGTTTCTGGACATTTCTGTGGGGTACCCGTGATCTGTCCATGACACGCGCATAATGAAGAACAGCAGTTTTTATACTGCAAGACGGTATCCACCAACAGGCTACATCCTTCTGGGTGATGGTGGGTATCCTTGTTTGGAAACGCCAATTTGCCTCATCACCCCATTCAAGGAGCCAGTGCATGGAAGAGTACAGCAACGCTTTAACTACTTTCAGTCAAGGGGGCGCAGCATAATCGAAAGGGCGTTCGGCATGATGAAGACCAGGTGGAGGTCAACACTCTTCAGAGCTTTGGAGGTGAAGCCCACGTTTGGGCTTGACCCCAGGTCATTGCTTCATGTGCCTTTTTGCACAATGTGTGTATGGACAATGGTGACACACTGGTTCCAGATGAAGACATCTTAAGTGATAGGCATGACCCCCAACCATCTCGTGAACCCATGGCAAACAACGAAACCTCTGGGAATGACACACGAAACAGACTGGCTGTCCTAGTTTCAGGCAATGTGCAAGCCTGAACATTAGGGTTCATTCCCATGTTTTTTTATTGTATATGTTTAAAATATTGTTCTTTCTAAATCTGTATCTGTTTGAAGCTGTTTCTTGCTTTTCACTTCCTGCAGTTGTTGAACATGACAACAGTGTCATGCATTTATATATTTTATACTTTTGTTCACTTTGGTGTTGGATATGATGTTCTGATCTGTGTAATTTTGTCTGTTTGCAATAAAATTTTTGTATAGTTTTGTATATCTGTTTCAGTTATCACTGTTTTGAATGTCACTGATGTTCAGAAACACTTTCTTTGTTATCAAAAATCTGTCTTTATTGCCCAATAAAGTAAACATAACAGGCAAAAAAAATTGATACAAATATATTTTATTACAGAACCAATAAAGTAAACATAACAGGCAAAAACGTCAAATAAAAATATATCATATTAAAGAACCAATAAAGTAAGCATAAAAAACATAAAAAAACTACAGCTTATCCACCATCTTTTCAAACAGGACCAAGAACCTCTCTGTCTTTGCCTCGCTCTCCTCATGGCGCCTCTGCTCTTTTTTGGATTCCTCAGTGAGGAAATCCAGGATGTTTTTTTTTTTTTTTTTTTTTTTTTTTTTTTTTTTTTGGGTGAGGGAGTTGAGGGGCTTGCCATGGCAGAGGTAGAGGGTTCTGAACTGCTGGCTGCAGAGGTGCTGGCTGGGGATGAGGGCTCAACAATCTCCTAAATAGTACGTGAGGCAGACCTCCAAATTTAAGAAATTTTATTGGCAGAAAACAACCTGCGCTCGCTGAGAGCAATGCATGTGTTGGCAAACTGAACTAGGGAGCAGATATGCTTTTTGGGAGGGCAGGTCAAACTCTTCGTCTCCAAAGACAACATGTCATGTGAAAATTGTGTTATAATAAATATATATATATACAGTATATGGGATAATGTTTAGTGATAATGTATAACAACCCCGGGAACGGGAATCAGCCTGAAGGGGTTGTTATCCGCCTTGCTATACATTATCCTGCTTATTACAAAATAAATCAATAATCTGACACAAAATATTGATTTAAAAAGAAGTTTATTTATTTAAAACGATTGTATTGCTTTCGCTAAAGAAAATATCGAAATAATAAGATACTGTTATCAAGAAATAACAGGCCGCATTATACATTGGAATTCAACCAAGCCATGTAATAAATGTATATATATATATTAGGGCTGGGTATTGACATATTTCACGATTCGATTGCGATTCAAAAGCTTGCAATTTGGATAGATTTCGATTTGCCATTGATTATTTTGGATATCAGGTAGAATACATGACAAATTATCTCAATTAAAACATCTCTTAACTAATGCTGTAAACTATGGGAGTCAGTTCTAGCCTAGCCTACTTTAAAAGCACACTTATTTTTATAATAATAAAGTTATACGGAATATATTTAAATGGTGGCTGTCATAAAAACTTGCCAGTTATATTCAAACATGCATTAAATATTGATGAACATTAAAGGGCTGAGATTGTTTCATATCAATAGTAACAAAGCACAAATATTATTGTGATTTATTGGATGGGATGCACTACAATGAACAATTCATTCATCAACTGAAAACAGGATGACTAATCGATTGTTGGGATTTAAGAATCGATATTGGTTCGTAAAAATGAGAATCAATTTTTACCCAGCCCTAATATATATAAGAGCATTACAATAAGAACATGTTAACATTCTGCAATTCCAGACCACAAAATGTGCTGCATACATACCATGAGGATTGTAGTGGGATCCTCATAAAAGGATGCCACCACCACAGGAGGGTCGAGTGAGGGCCTGGCACCCAACACCTCATGCATATCTTCATAATATTGCCAGGTTGCAGCAGTCACTTCCCCCCTTTCTGTTCCCGACCCTGTTTTGGGAGTTCTTAGTTCCTGGAAAGACACACAACACGCACAATTAAATAATGCCTACAACTAGGGCTTTATTTAAATAGAGTATTGAGTGATTTTATCTTCGTCTTTTCTTGTTTGATTAACAATAATGACTGCAGCATTAATGTTGGCTGATGTCACTTTAAGAACTGCACGTTTCAAACAAGCTTTCTCAAATGTTTGAGACCGTTTAGGCAATATCTGAATAATCGTTTTACCTTGATTGTCTTATTTTCATAATTGTTGGAAGCCGAAATGAACTCAAAATACAGTAATAACTTATACAGTATGCATTCATTGCCTTGCATTGAGATTGAAGATGTATGTTTGTTTTTTCTTTAACAGAACATCACATACCTTGTATCTTTGCTTAAGATTTTCCCACTTCTTTGATGCCTGTTGGCCAGAAACCCTTCCCTCCAACCCCATTTCTTTCATCAGTGTCCTGTATCATAACCAACAACAATGTACAGGTGCATGAACAGGAATTAATTACAAATTATTACAATAATAACCTACAATACCAATACAATAATGTATTACTACAACATGAATGCATTACTCACTCCCATAGTTGCTTTGCAGCATATTTTGATTTTAAAAACTTAAGTTCGTTTTCATCCCGAAAGTGGATCAGCTGCCGGGTTTCCTCCGGCGTCCCTGTGTGATACAGGACAGTAACGTTATGGTGTGTTCACACCAAATGCGAATTTCATTATTGGCGCGAGTAGATTACATACAAAGTCAATGCAAAGACGCGAATCGGCGCGAATTGTTGCCGGACGGTGCGAATGACGCGAATTGAGCGACGCGTTTCCTGAATCGCGTCTTCCGCGCAAGTTGAAAAAATTTAACTCGAGCGGAAAATTCGCATGACGCATAGTTGCGCAAGCCAATCAACGAAGAGCTCATTGAAATGTCACCGGTTTCGTCCGTTCCCTCAGGTTCCCTCACTGTTGTCGAAAATGGAGGAGATGCTAATTGTTGCTGTGTGTGCCTATCCAGAAATTTATGATACAAAATCATACGCCTACAGAGACCGTACGAAGAAAGAGATCGCTTGGAGAAAAATAAGTGAGGAAGTTGGACTACCTGGTAAGTGATGAAAATATACAACCTTTACGTAATTCTAGCTATTTTTACATTATTATGAACTTGTTAGCATTAGCCAAAGTTAGCAGAACCCGGCATTCAAAGTTTCGACACCTGGATATTATTTATTTGGTTCATTAGTATTGTTTACGTGTATTTCTTATCAGAAGAGACAGTTCGTAGAAAGTGGAAGGGGCTCAGGGACACTTATGTCAAGGAAAAGAAGAAAGAGACAGAGAAAAAGAGTGGATCAGGAGCAAATCAAGAGAAGAGGTGGAAGTACTCTGCGGTCCTGTCTTTCCTCGACCCCTTCGTTACCCCGAGAGAGACCAGCAGTAACATGGGGTGGGGGGTTGAGGAAAACAGGACCGCAGTTGAACCAGGCAGGAGTCAACAGGTGCACAACAGAGATGCAGGAGACACAGCAGGTCCATCAGAGCGTGACATCGAAGGTTGGTTGACAAGTGAATATACGCAAAAACAGGAAAATTATACGGAAAACAGTTTTATTTAGATCAGTAAAGATATTGCAAAAGTATAGATAGCATGGCTGGAAATGTATGATGTATCAAAATGATTTGTGTTGTAATTTACACTGAAATCTCGAATAATATTCATTCTGTCAGACAAAACCAAGGCATCTTTGTTATATTGTCACTTCACAGACATGGCTGACCCATTCACAGATGGCAGCGAGGCAGAGTCAAGTGCTGTTGCTGAATCTGATGCTGCCTCATCCCAGCCAAAACCGCCTAGAGGTATTGTACATGATTAAAGTTTTTCTGAATTTCTTTGTTATGATTATTATTATTTATTTAGTATATTCCCTTTTCATATTTGATCCATGTATTTTTGTCTTTTTCCTGATTTCAAACTAAAATGAATAAATACAATAAACATCAACTAATTTTTACAAACTATTCCATGGATGGAATTCAGAATAAATTCAAAGAATGTGTTTCCATTTCATATAGACAGAAGGACTCGGAAGAGGGACAGGGACACGTCGATTGAGAGGATGCTGCTTCAGACATTGCAGACACCAGCCCCAGCCGCAGCTCCATCCACAGAGGATGAGCTTTTCTTCCAAAGCCTGCTTCCTTCCTTACAACGGTTGCCTCAACAACAAAAAGAATTTGTTAAATTTCAGATTCATAAATTGATTTATGAATCAAACACCGTGACACTGAATCTGGAGCCAGTATAATGTTGGTAACCATTGCAAGGAAGGAAGTAGGCTTTGTCTGTTTTTTTATACAGTACGTTTAAATAATTTGCTCACCTCAAAAATGAAATTTCCTGCTAATTTACTCACCCCAATGCCATCCAAGATGTTGATGTCTTTCTTTCTTCAGTGGAAAAGAAATAATTTTTTTTTTGAGAAATCAATTTGAGAAATTAATAAAGAGGATCAAAGCTTAAAATTAATTTTCCACCGAGGAAAGAAAGACATGAACATCTTGGATGGCATTGGGGTGAGCAAATTATCAGGAAATTTCATTTTTTAGGTGAACTAATGCTTTAAGTTGCACATAAAGTTTATATTTTTTTTGTTTTTCAATTCTCGAATGTTCACTAATAGGTTTTTAAAGTGTTAAAGTAATTTGTTTATTTTAATTTGAACTGTTTGTTTGTTTTTGTTTTACCAATATATATATTGGTAAAACCTACAAGACTGTCCCATATTGCAGCGGCAACATCAGGGACAATCATGGACACTGTAGAGACCCCAACACGGAAGCTGTTGGCAATTGTCCTAAATGAGTCACATGTGGCAAGGTATCTGTAGCATAGAAAACATGTAAAATCAGTTTTGGTGCAGATTACATTTTTTATATGTTTTGGGTTGTTAGTATTTATTACTATTTTTAATTATGTTACCTTAATGTTTTTTTTTTAATATAAAGTATTTAAAATAGGCTATAGCCTATATTTGAAGCAATAAATGTAGGCCTATTTGAAGTAGATGTTGGTAGGCTATATATTTTTTAATAGGTAGGCTATATTGAGAAGCTACAGTGCTGATCGATCCAAACTCCGTTCAGAAAATCTTTTTCCCCTTATCATTTTATGGCCTGACAAAACAGACTTATTAATATTTAGAGTCTATACAAATAAACATAATTCATTTGTTTCGGCATGTTTTCATTACATTGGACAATATATACTATAATTTCATACAATATATTGGAATTAAATCACAGCAAAAATGATAGATAGGCTATGCTGTATATTTATTGGTATTGACGTTATTTTATGAAATTGCCCCGCCCTTACCTCAGACAGATGGAAAGGCGCTCCGCAGCTGAGACAGATCGCCTGTAGTTGGTGTCCATTCGTGAAATCCTGTCAGAAACCCTATCTAGCAAGGTATCAAACTGGGCACCCGTCATTCTCATATAACGCTGGAAGCGACTATCATCCCGGCGCAGTTCCTTTAAAAGACGGTGAAATTCACCAAGTTTAGTGCATTTCTGGATGGTGCTGTGAACCCAGACACGTCGACATTTGGATGTCCTCCATTTTTGGATCTTCCACAACAAATACAAAGCAGCAATACGTCTTATTCTAGACATGACGGAAACGTACAGCAGAAATAAAGTGTTGTTGTTGTTGTTGATACTCTTTTTGGCGGGATATTTATTCGCTAGTGACACGGACGCGCGAATGGATTAAAATGTGCAAGCGTCTAACTAGACGCGATAGACGCGAATTTGACGCTCTATTCGCATTTGGTGTGAACACACCATTAGAAGTCTGCCGTCGCTATTCACCATGTTTATGCACAAGGTGTTGTTTCAATCACACTGAATTCATTAAAATCGGTGAATCTGAATGTAGTGTTTAACGTGCATGAACGCTAAACAAGTGATCGGTTTATGTGCGTTTTAGTATTGCTTAAATTCCTGTGTTTTCGTATCAGTCGGGATCCGTTTGAAGCTGAATACATGACCTGCAAAGCTGGCACATACGTGTCAGTGTCAAATAATGTACACATAATTTATCGAATCCTGACTGCTGGTATGGTTTCTACACCCCATTAGAGTTTTGCCTTTTAGACAGACTCTCACTCACCAAGGATTCAACTCTGAAACCCTCTGTCATCTTTTTTATTATTTGTATGTTGTATGTTTATGCACTTTTCTGATTTTACACAGCAGCATGTGAATGGGACTTTTGTTTTAGATTGGCGCTATGACGTCAGCGGGTGCACCTAAAATCAAGAAGAAGAAGATGTCGTCGGCTCCCAAGATGGCAGCGTTGTAGGAGGACGTGTGCTTGTCGCTCTGCGAGCAATTTCGAAGGGTTTATGATATTACTGCCATTTTTTTAAAATAATTTGATGGCAAAACCTTAAAAAAAAAACGAACATATAGCAAGACGTAGTAATTGTAGGCTACCACGAATGCCCAAGTCTAAAAAGAAAAAGAGGAACACTGAAAGTTTAACGATTTCTCAACACGTGCTGCTAAACATGGAAGATAACCAGTCTCGAGAGTCGGTAGCCCAGAATCCTTTGAGTGGAGACGAAATGTGCTGGTATGAAACCACCCCAGAGCCATTGTCAGACACCGGTTTATTTCCCATTTTGGCGGTGGAGACACCAGAGAAGCCTGCCAAGAAAAGGAATCGTGAATCTCAATCAGGTGGGCGAAACTGGGAGACGGTTAATGCTGAACTCATGGAGGCGACACGAGCTATGACCAGCAAGCAGGATGAAACACTCCGGAGAGTCTCTGCTATAGGCATAACTACTGAAGCTACTTCCAAACGTGTTGAGGAGCTGACAACTGTCAAACAGCTGTCACTAGATGTTCAACAACACAAGTAAACACTGGAGAAAATGAAAGTTGCCAATACAAAGCTCCAAGAAGAAAATAAGCACCTGAGAGAAGCTGTTGCTGAGTGTCAACGCTACAGTAGAAGGTGGTCGCTTAAGATGGACGGCGTAAGGGAGTCAAGAGATGAAGACATCAGAGGCAAGATAATCGACATCCTTGGCAAAATGGCACCAAAGCTTCGTGAAGACTTGAAACAAGGCATTGACATCGTCCATCGCGTGGGGAAACTGAGAGATGACGGCGCTGCGAGATCAACTATAGTTTTGTTTGCCTTGCGTCGCCTTCGTGATGCCGTCTGGAAAGAAGCTAAAAACTCTCAGTATTTGCAAGAGAATCGTCTCAGGATTACCGAAGCTCTTTCTCCGGAGGACAGAGCGGCTCGGGAGAAGCTCTGGCCTTTGATCAAGAAGGCGCGTGATTAAGGGAAAAAGGCTTCATTCCGAGGTGCTTCGGCTGTCATCAATGGAAAAGTTATTGACTGTCCGGAATTGACCGTTCGCAAAAGCCACGCCCCCTAGTTATTGTTACTACGCCCATCAAACAATTGAGAAACAGACACATGGCTGGGTTGAGCTCCATACCGGTATAAGTGATTGGTTTTGGAGTAATGCAGCAGACATATCCTCCAGGGCACGACAGAAAGGGCTGCAATATGCAGTGGAGGGATATGTTCAAAATGTTAAATATTACAACAGGAATATTACAACAATCGAGGCCAGTGCTTGAAGTGGGGGAAAAAAGGTGCCAGTAGGCTAACTGTTACTCTCTTGCATTGGCAAATCATGACATTTGAGATTAATACAGTGAAAAACAAAACTTGAAGATATTGCTGGTACAACAACAATTTATTGTTATTTATTAACAATATAAATGTATTTAAACAAGTCGTGTGTGTGTGTGTGCTTGTGTGCAAACTGAACTCCTCCAAGTCTAAAAATACATTTAGGCTATGGTGAGTTTACTACATTTTATTTTATTAAATGCATTTATGGTGAGATTATTATATTTTCATATCAATCTGTGTTCGTTTTGACCAAGAACCATGCGCTGTCACTTTAATTCAGCGCATGCAGCACAGCAAAAATAGACTCGGTGCAGAAACGATTGCAGCATCCGCGTGCAGTGTGAAACCTTTACCTGTTAACATGGGTGCGAAAAAAAAAAAAAACGCACTGTAAACGGACTACGGAGTATATGTGAAACGGGCGTGACTGACGCTTATATATTATATACGCTGACATATGTATGCTTATTAATCTTCGAGGCATTTAGCTGTGAGTGAGGTCTCCCACACTGCTTAAAGGAGAACTCCGGTCAATTTTAACATTGAGCTCATTTTTTTGTAAATTTGGAGTGCTGTCAATACAGAGAACAACGACAAAAATCGGTGTTGCCTACACCGTGTTATCCTCTTTTTAAAATTTGCACCCTGTTGACTTCAATGGGGCAAGTTTTAAACCTGCTTTTAGCCTCTTAACATCCTTGATGTGTCATTACAAGTGCACAGCCAATGTGAGTGATTCCTTCTGAGTGAACACGGGTGAATCTGACTGCAGTAGATGTGAAAGATAGGGAAAAAAATGATGTTTATTCAACCAGCGCACATACCTGTATTGACATCCTGTTTTCGGTCGAAGTCCATAGTAATCGATTGTCGAGTTCACGCGCATTGGTTTAGTACCTATGATCACGCGTGTGAACTCGACAATCAATTACTATGGACTTCGACCGAAAACAGGATGTTAATACAGGGATGTGCGCTGGCTGAATAAACATAATTTTTATTAATATCTTTCACATCTACTGCAGTCAGATTCACCGTGTTCACCCCGAAGGAATCACTCACATGACCTGTGCACTTGTAATGACACATCAAGGATGTTAAGAGGCTAAAAGCAGGTTTAAATATTGCCCCAAAGGTATTAAAGTACACATAAGCCCACTGTTCATGTGGCATTTTTGGAAAATAACTTCAATGGTCTATTTTGTTTTGGAGATTTAATACAACGTATGTAGCTAGGCTACCTTGTCGTTTAGACTTGGATTAATTTTCCTTTTGGTTGTAGCCATAGGCAGGCATGAACACTCTGCCAGCGCCCGTTACAGACTGAGATGGTTGAGCACTTAATACTAGTGCTACCTTAACAGATTTTACTTTGTTTATTTTTTTTTCATACAACTATATATGATCTCCTTGTTGGACTTTAAATGAGATCATGTTAGTTTCATTTACTATAAGTGCAGCCGTCTCGAACGTTACTTTTTGCATTCAATAGCACTTTCAGGTAATTTCTGTTCTATATCTCTGTTTCTTTATGGACTTTTTGTTTAAACGTCTTAACATCTTGTCTTTAAATGTGAGAGGAATTCGGGACTTAACAAAAAGGAAAGCATTATTTTTATTCTGTAAAAGGTCTGAAGCTGACTTGATTTTATTACAGGAAACGCACTCTTGTGACTCTGATACAGGGTTCTGGAAAGCTCAATGGGGTAATGTTGTTCACTTTAGTCATGGTTCTAATCATTCTGCTGGTGTCTCAATCCTTGTGCATGGTTTCAAAGGGGATATTTTGGAAGTTGTGCCCTCTAGTGATGGAAGATGGATAACAATAATAGTTAAGCAGGACAATACAGTTTTCATAGTTTGCAATGTATATGGATTTAATTCACACTTTGACAACAAAAACTTATTCAGTACCATTACTGGCAAGCTAAGGGATTTGAGGGGAAAATACGTAAATGCCTTTATAATTCTTTCTGGGGATTTCAATGAATGTCCTGACGAAATAGAGGATAGATACCCACCTAGAGCGGCTCGCTCCTCCCAAGGAAGTGATTTAATCTCTTCTCTGTGCTCAGACCTATCCTTGACTGATGCTTGGCGTTTTTTTAACCTAGCCATCCAAGATTTCACCTGGAGTATTACTGAAGTACTTAAGTCTGACTTTGAAGTCGAGAATTGATTTATTTTTAGTTTCTTCTTCTTCTCTTCAATTTGTTAATGAGGTTAAACATGTTTATGCACCCCTTTTGGACCACAACTTAATTATTTTGAAACTAGGCTCCATTGACCCGCAATCGGGCATGAGAGGTTATTGGAAGTTTAACAATACTCTTTTGAGTGACGACTCCTTTAATGAGTCTGTTAAGCTTCTAGCGAAAGAGATCTTCGAGATTGACATTAATAATGGACATAAGAAAAAGTGGGAGTACTTCAAGTGTAAAATTAGACAATTGGCTATAAAAAGATCTAAGGAAATAAAGAAAGAAAAATCTAATTCAGAACATGTCTTGATGAATAAGTTAACTCAGTTAATGTCAAAAGGAAACATTAACCCAGAAGAAGAAATTGAGCTAAAAGCCATCCAAATTCAGATAGACCAAATATATACAGAAATGGCAAAGGGGGCATTTATTAGATCAAGGGCTAAGTGGCTGGAAGAGGGCGAAAAGAACACCAATTATTTTTTTGCTTTAGAAAAAAGGAATGCTAAAAGAAATTCTGTAACTGAGCTCTACATTGATGGCACCCTTTCTAAGGATCTTACTCACATTTCTAAATTTGTTAGTTTTATGGTAATTTATATCAGTCTAATTTGAACAGAGAAGAAAGTGTAAGTTTTTTTGAAAAAATTCAGCACAGTATCCCTATTATTAGTGAAGATTATAAAGCATCTTGTGACGCTGATCTCTCTTTAAATGAGGTTAAAAATGCTTTGTTTGCTATGAAGAAAGGAAAATCTCCCGGGATAGATGGGCTAGGAGCGGAGTTCTATATTCATTTCTGGGAGCTTATTCAACTCCCTTTAATGCACATGTATAGGGAGTGTATTGATCAAGGGGAAATGACCACAACAATGAAGCAAGGCATCATCTCCTTGATCCCGAAACAGACCCTCACTTAATTGATAATTGGCGTCCAATCACATTATTAACTATAGATTATAAAATTCTGGCCTCTGTATATGCAAATAGATTAAGGCTACGTTTACACGGAAACGATCTGAAGAGAAAACGCAAAAGTGATCACTTTTTATTCTGCGTTTAGACAAGCGTTATGGGGGGGAAATCTGCGTGCATACGGTGACGCAAAAGTGTGTGAAATTCAATGTAGTATGCACTCCAGGCGGCTAGGTGGCAATGTGAAGCACTGATCGGCGCCTTCACTGTCTAGCAGACTTTTGCGTTTTTACCGTTTAGACGGAAACGCGACGGTGGAGCGTTTTTAAGATTTCCACTCTGGAGGGTGGTTTCACTTTTTTGCGTTTTTAAGCCCCAAAAACGCCGTCGCCGTCTAAACGAAAGGCACATCTGATAAAATATTTTTACGTTTTCACCCGGGAGTGTTCTCGTGTAAACAGGGCATAAAATCTGATTTAAATTCAATAATTGCAGAAACTCAAACGGGTTTCATGAAAAACCGCCACATTAGCAATAACATAAGGCTCGTTTTAGACTTGCTTGACTATGCTGACAATGTTGATTCTGACGCCTTCGTTTTGTTTCTTGATTTTTACAAAGCGTTCGACACAATCGAACACCCCTTTTTAATACAAGCCATCAAGGCATTTGGTTTTGGAAGCCCTTTCATCGACATTGTCAGCATGTTCTACAAAGATATAAATAGTTCTGTTATAATTAATCAAAATACTTCTCTAGGGGGGTCAGGCAGGGGTGCAACATTTCTCCCTTTTTATTTATCTTAGTAACCGAACTACTAGCTATACACTTAGTAAAGGAAGTACATTTTGAAGGAATAAAGATTTTTGGAAAAGAAATAAAGATCTCACAGCTGGCGGACGACACCACCATTTTTTTGAACAACAAGGACCAGTTGAGCATTGTCTTTGAACTGGTGGAGAAATTCTCTTCTGCGTCTGGTTTAAGGCTTAATCGATCCAAGTGTGAGCTGTTGCCACTTCATTGTTGTAGTGACTCTGCTATTGATAACATTCCAGTTAAACAGAATGTAAAATATTTAGGTATACACAGTGGTGTAGTGCAGGGTATACGCAGGTATACGGCGTATACCCACTTCTTGTTCAGTCGGCATTGCGTATACCCACTTCTAAATCCCCTCTGATGTGCGTGTGAAAACACCCAGGGCTCGTTCTTCGTAGGTCGCTAACTTAGTTAGCTGGATTTGATTGTTGACGATTTGGCATGATATTGGATCGTTTGGTTCTTCGAAGCTCATCCTGGACTTGCTGTCATAGCAACAGATGCGCAAGCTCAAACCTGCTCGGGAGCAGGCTTATTTCATGTAAACAGGATTAGATCGCGGCTTCATAAGCGGAGCTGATGATACGGGAAGTCCAGCGCAGCGCGATAGTGCACTTTCTGAGATGTTTTTTTTTTTTTTTTTTTTTCCGTGACTCGTGAGATTGTCGTTTACATTATTAAATTGTTGGAAACGCACATTTATTTACGACTTGTCGGAGTCTGGCTTTAAATACAGCACAAACTGTTTGCATTGCCCTAAGATTATTTGCGAGTGGCTCTTTCCTTTACAATATTGGAGATGCGGAGAACTTGATGGAAAGTGCTGTCTGTCGTGTCATTTGGAGTTTACCTGGCGCTTTTAGGTTTAAAAAACAGTTTTTTTTTTTGTTTTTTTTTGGCATTTCCAAGCCACTTAAGACCCAATGTTGTAAAGCAGTTTTTTTTAAAGCAATTTCTTTAGGCTATCATCATTTTTTATGAAGATCATACAATCATGACCATGCCGATTACAGTATGTCACTCAGGCTTCACTAACGTGATTGGTACCATAGACTATAGACTGCCATCAAGGCCTCAATGAAGGGGATTATGTGAACAGAAAGGGGGTTCACAATGTAAATGTGCAGCCCAGTTACAATTGGGATTCTTAATATTCCAGATTAATAATATTATATCAAATAAAAAAAAGGCAGTTGACTAAAATCTTCCATAATCACAAATGTGAAAGCAAAACGGCCAGGATCTGTGCATGACTTAAGAATTTTCAGAGATTCACATTCCTGCACATTATTTGAAAGTGGTAAGGAAAGTTCCACAATTAAATATCAAGCTCACTGTATTACATACACTTTTTGATCCTAACAGAACTGCATTTTTTCATAGGTGATTATGACATGTTCCTGCAGACAGGTGTTTTATGACCCCATTCCCTGACCCAAACCAGTTACAATGCAGCTCTAGCCAGGACAAGGGCACACAATAAAAAATGAACTTCAGCTAACTAAAGGGAAGATTTCAGTGTCTGAAAAGTCTGAGGGTTGCACACCTGACAGGGCCTGTGACATTGTTGCATGTGCCATATTACATAACATTGCCAAAAAAAAATAAAAAATAAATTAAATGTTTAATAAAAGACAAATATGCTTAGTTCCTTGAGTTTTATTTAAATTGTTCTTTGTAAAGAAAAGCCAGTGGTCAAGTGCCTGCAACAAGAGATATTAGACACATGCCTCATGCAACAAATAAAAAGGAAAAGTTGGCTATACACTGCTCACCTGTAGGCCTATGTCTCCTCTGTCTGTGCAGACTCTTCTGTAGGCCTTTCTATAGATGTGGAATCCTGAACTTATATTGCAGCCATAAAGCATACAAGTATAAATGAAGTAAAGTTATTTATGCACTTGCAGGTAGGCTAGTTCCTCCATATGACAGTTATCTGAGAGGCTTTATTCAGTGTCCAGTGCAATGGAAACAAATAGACATTACAAAGTCTTATACTTTCTTTTCTTTGGAAAGGTAGAAAATGTCCACTTACTGCACATATTTCAGCCACCACTTTCTTGGGAACAGATACAAGTGTGTATTATGTAAAAGTGCACAAAAGAGGAAAACACAATGTTATTACAATGAACTACACTCGGGAAAATGTGATCAATAACTCATGGCAAAATATTTTTACATTAACATAAGTTTATCAGTTTTCACTTTCACAAGTCAAAGCAATTCATCACTTTTAATGCGGCCTTCATTTAATGCAGCAATATGTACAATTATTTTACAGTGTAGGCTACTAAGATCTTTTCTTTTTTTCAGCCTTTTTCTTGGTTGCTTTTATAAACAGACAACCATTTATTCAACAGTGCCTTTTATAGAAGAGAAGAGACTATAATATAACTAAAAATTACCATTAGGCTATGTAGAATATTTTTGTACTTCACTTTTATTTGTTCCCATGTTCTAGTGTGGTGACTCTGACATTACAATGAACAAAGTAATTATGCAATTATTAAAATACAAATAAGGCTAATAAGTGATAAAAACATCTACATGGCCACTTCTAACGGATTTAAATTGTCTGCTACTTTTTGCCAGCCCTCTCTCCTGGCTTTTGCAGACTTTGTGTTCCCTGGCGTTTTGATTAAACATTAAAATTCTGAATAAACTTCGACTATTAGTTCTTGCTCTGCTGAGGAGAAAAACTGTGCGCGCTCTTTGGCCACGCTGAACAGCCAATAGCAGCGTTGCTGATCAATGTTTCTACGATCGATACATATCCCCTTTTAAACCAGCGCATGAACGCGCAGTTATCTAACGCCCGTTTCACACATACTCCGTTTGCAGTGCGTGTGCGGTGCGTATTTTTTTCTGCACCCATGTTAACAGGTTAGAGCTTTCACACTGTACACGGATGCAGTCCGTCGATCCGTTCCAGTTGCGGTGCGTATACAGCAGGGGCGTAGCCAGAATTTTATTTTTGGGGGGGCCCATCTTAAAATGAGGGGGCAACTAATATATATATATATATATATATATATATATATATATATATATATAGGCTATAGCAGCCTAGGACATAGCTCGGCGATTATTATCTTTTACATTATTATTTTAGTTCCCGCAAAAATCTGTATTGTGTTCTGGTCGGTGTTGAAAAGTCCATTTTTAATTTTACGTAAAATGCGATATCCACGCAGTGAGCGCACCATTCCACGCTCTGTAAATCGTAACGGCAGCGCTTTGAATAAACCCGGCATCCTAGTTTTCCTTCTTCTTTGTGATCCACAAAAAATAATAATAATAATTTTGACGGCATTGGTGACCCTGTGGTGGTTTCTGCGGTGGGGAAGAAACGTAAGCCATCGAAATCTAATAATTTAGGCTACTTGAGGAGATTAAGAAGATGAGGCACGCTGGAGGAGGAAAAATGTCGACTGTTGCTTGTTCTCACACGACAGCATCAAACTTCTGTCACGCTGACACTTTGACCCAGGGGATCTTTTGAAAAACTTTCAATTGTTTTACTCAAAGTCAACGAAAACCGAGCAGGACCAAGCCATTTTACAGCTGATCGCCGTAAAAAAAAAAAAAGTTCAGGAGGTAGGCTATTTCTTAGCGATGGTGATTTAATGTCGGCTATTTTTAGTCCAGTGCCTGTAGGGCTATATAAGATTAGTATTGACCGAGTTCAGAGGCTGTCATATGTGGATCAACTTACTTTGTTGTGTATTTCAACAGTTAAAATATGAAAAACTTTTATAGTGATTCAATGGATTAATTGCATTTTGGAGAAAAAAAAAAGGTGTCATGAATTTATTGCATTTTGGGGGAAAACTAATCCTTTTTTATAATAAATATTTGAAAATCAAAATATGGATTTGAAATTGTTATTATAACCTAAAATATGCTATGTGAAAGTTTAAAACAAAAAATAGCCTAGTGGTTTTAATCTGTCCACTCTCTTGGTAAAGAAAACACATTATTACTCAAAATTAATCATAATGAATTTATCGCGTTTTGAAACCAAACTCTTCATATACAACAGATAGGCTATACAGGAAATGTGGTCATCACTGGTTGTGAAGGCGTTTCATTAATTGCAAACAAGTCATTGCGCAATGTGCCGATCTGAGTCGAAGTCTCACCGCTATTCTGTGATGAAATATGTGCGTTTCTGTCTCCTAGCCGCTTCACTCGCTGTCGTCTTGTAGTAAGCTAAATCAAACTCAGATGTAGATGACTTATTTTCTCCTTCTAGCTCATATTTTCGTGCGTAATATTGTACTTTGCACAACGCTGCCATATTCACCGCATGAACTCTCACGCGAAGATGACAGCGTAGGCACAACTTGCAAATCAAGTTTGAAAACAGCCGCATTTTACCGCGCAGTATTTTGATTGATCAATCTATCAATTAGACTAACACATATTTTATTTTAAGCCATCAGAAATCTGAGGCTACGCCACTGGTATACAGCAGTGCAGCGATCGTTTCCGTACCGCGTCTATTTTTTGCTGTGCTGCAAACGCTGAATTAAAGTGACAACGCATGGTTCGTGTTTAAAATGCACAGATTGACATGAAAATGTAATAATTTCACCATAAATGCATTTAATTAAATACAATGTAGGCTAGTAATCTTACCATGAATGCATTTAATTAAATAGTACCATTTTTCACAGTCATCTTTTTATTTTAAGACGAGGTAAAGCAAGGAAAACTACAATTTACTTCAACAAGGCAACATAACGACACTCGTCTCATTCGTGGAGGTGGAAAAACAAGTTAGTTGTGACATGCAAGACTTTGTATAAAGATTTAAATAGAAAAGGTATGAATCTGCTGTTTTTGTAAATTAAGTTTTAATTTAAAATGTAGCCTATGCAATTTTAATATAAGTAGCTACATGGTTCAATATTTTACCACTGCTTGAGCAACTTAATATATAATCTAGAAGTAATGTATTGAATAATACGTTGTGTTACGACCTCTCATAAAAATATCAACTCTGAGAGAAGAGATCCTAAACAAGAACAAGTAAACGGCGGAATCAGTGCAATTATTTATTTACTCACTCACAACAGACGTCACAAAGACTCACAATAATAACGAACATTCCATCCAGTGAACGACATATAACAGCACGGACAACAACTAGCCTAACAAAGAAAACAAAAATACAATTCTAAAGACAATTGTTTGATCTGTCGACGCTTCTTTCTCCTCCTCGTTGGCGTTTATATTAGTCAGCTCAAAAAGATAGAGCGACGCAAGACAGACAAGGGAGGATGTGTACAAAGAGAATCCTAAAACTTTTTAAAATAAAAGTTGCTGATAACTTCTGGATTTGAAATAAAAATAATGAGTAGGTCTATGTGTTTGTGGCTACAGCCGCGGATCAGTTCCGCACTGCAAACGCAGCATATGTGAAAGCACTATTGCGCGTGCTGTTCCTGCACCGCATACGCACTGCAACACGGACCGCACACGCACTCCACACGGAGTATGTGTGAAACGGGCGTCAGATAACTCAATCCAGCGATACTAATCATAAACAACAGGTGAGTTCGAAGAACCCAATTAGCCGGATCATGATTAGCACGATGATATCATCTTGGATGTGTCATTTGATCTCGGATGTAATAAGCAACGTACGAAGAACGAGCCCCCAGTCAGGGGAGTAGGGTCTGCCTGCAGAGTCGGAGGCTGCATTTTCAGGACCCCACTTTTAGGACCGCATTTCTAGGACCCTAGGTTTTTAGTGACAGCGCCACCTACCGAATTAGAGGACCAGCGAAGATGGATGACAATCAGAGTGTGAGTATCAAATGCGAATAATTTTTTACAATTGCGATGCATTTAATTGGAAAGTTAACGTAGCAAACGTGATGGTGATTTGCTAAATAAATAGTCTTGAATGCATAGCCATAGTATTTAGCCTCTAATGCTTGAAAATGAATTGTTAGCACGTTCATTTAACGGAACTGTTGCTTGAAAATGAATTGTTAGCACGTTCATTTAACGGAACTGTTGCGTGATAAGCCTGTGTTGACTTATTGACAGCACAATAAAACTGTAGCATGTTCGTTCTGAAAGCTTGTTAATTACTCATTGTTCTTCCATTTTAATTCAGTTAAAATAATCTTAATGTTTTCATTGTCACGTGCTCACAGTCAGCCTGTTTAACGTTACCCACAATACATGTTATGTGTAGTATGCGTCTACATGCGTCTCTTCATTTTGACATGGTTTTATAATGTGTGCTTTAAATATTATATACATATGTAAATGTGTGTGTATATATTTATATATATATATATATATATATATATATATATATATATATATATATATATATAGCCTATATATATATGGTCAGAAAAAAAGTCGTGTCAATGTTATTTCTATTCAGAGATGGGCTTTATTGACATGAGTGTTTCTAGAACCTTTGTTCCCACAACATCAAAAACTTTTTTTTTTTTTTTTTATCTTTGAACAGTATGCAATAATAGTATTATGAACATTAATTGATATGTGTGCACTGTTTGGTAACTAAGAAAAAAAAATTAAAGAGTAGAACATGTTCAACTAAATGTTCCTTATTTAATTCACTTCTCTTTCTCTCTCTCTCTCTCTCTTAGGAGTCAGTGATGATGTTGTCCATGAAGTTCTGTTTGTGGTCCACATCATGAACAAATTTGTTTTTGTGTGTGTTCAAGTTCAGTTATTATATATTATTTTGTAAAATATTTTGTGTGTGCAAGTTCAGTTATTATATATTATTTTGTAAAATATTTTGTGTGCAAGTTCAGTTGTTATATATTATTTTGTAAAATATTTAGTGTGTTCAAGTTGAGGTGTGATATATTATTTTGTAAAATATACACAATCTACCCCCAGAGTCATCCTTGTCTTCCCTCTATACTTGAAAATGTGGTCGATCTAGTGACTGAAAAGACTATAACATGATTCCTTGTTTATTTTACTTGAGTTATTATATTATGCTAGACCCAATAATTTCTCAACATTCCTAGGAACCAGGTTTAATTGCAATAAATAAAGTAGTATTTGGGTGTAATAAAACTGTAAAACTCTAATGTAGTTAAAACTGGGTGGGTGGAAATACTGCCTGGCACAACTAGGGTCCTGGAAATGCGTTCCTGAGACTGCGGTTCTCCGAGTCGGTAGGTGGCGCTGTCACAAAAAACTAGGGTCCTAGAAATGCGGTCCTAGAAGTGGGGTCCTGAAAATGCAGCCTCCGGCTCTGCAGGCAGATAATATTGAGTCAGGGTCGTACCCACCATTGAGGTCCCCGAGGTCCGGACCTCAGTAATTGTTTTTAGTTTAGCCTATATAATAAAAGTTGTGAAATAATTGCCTAATATTAACTCTAATTTGGTGCTGCAATGATTTGCCCATCGCGACGATAACCGACCTTCTCATCTGAGCTGCTTCAGCACTCAAACACCCGCTCGTCAATGTCAAAATGTTTGAGACCAATCAAAGCAAGCGGGATTTATGTTCACTCACAGAAGCGCGAGCCGAGCGCGAATCCCAACGCGAATCTTCACGCTTGAGTTAACGATAATACAAGTAGCTAAACTGAACAGCTGTTTTTCGATCGAAGTTTTAAATGACCGACAGAAATAAACAGTTTGATCAAAGACAGTGGAAACTATTAGCTCAATTTAACAACACAAGCACCATATTAAATATATTTCCATTATTATTATAAAAACAATGTATAAATGTATTTGTATAACGTTACCTCGAATGTATTTGAATATTTCCCCAGTATCAGCACTTAGACTTTTCACTGTTTGTATCACTCCGCTTGTCTGTGTTTGCGCAACTTGCATCATTAAGCCAGAAGGTGGCACAAGTGACTGTCTTTATGAATGAGCAATTGAACCATTGATTAAATGAACATAAGTCCAAAAACATTGATTAATTTAGGAAAGAAAAAGTAGCTGAAACTGATCTTTGATACTCATATAAATTGCTCATATGCCTCTGGTCTGGACACAGAAGGATTGCATTGGCGTTTGTTTGAAATGTAACATCTATGCAAAATAATCCTTGAACCATTTCTTATTTAAGGCCATTCCCGTTTCGAATATGTGATTGTGTATTGTCAACAATAAGCATAAACATTCTGCATTTCCATTTTGTAGTGTGGATCATTCATTGCGACATTTAAACTGATTCTCATGTTTAAAAATATCTGATAAAATACTTCATGCTACTGCCCACTGACATGCTTTTAAAGCTACTGTTGTCCATTTATTTTGGCCTTCAAAACACCTTAAAATGCACATGTCGAGATCAGGAAAATCTATATTTTCTCAAGGGGGCATGCCCCCGAACCCCCCCTAGCAAAATCATTTTTGGGACCTCGGTTTTTATAAAACCCTGCGTATATGGCCCTGCGCACAGTAAAGACAGTGTTGCAGTGATCCCTTGAATAGTCGTCCAATTTTCATATGTGGATGGACTAAGGAATAGTCACTCAAAATTCATAATTATTTAGTATTAATAAATAATTAAAAGCCAGTATTAATTACAAAAACTGTACCTCTTCTGTGGCTAATATAAATTTTATAATGATCCTTTTTCTGTGAAGTCAAGCAGCAAAAGTTAAGTGATAATGTGTAAATACTATACTGGCCCATTTTGGGGTGAATTTATATGCAAGACTATCCTACATCACTGTTTATAACACAGAGCGTTCATCCTTTCCTGGGGCGCTTAAAAAAAATTTGAGGCATAAATTAAGAGTATACCCACTTCTCCAGGCACCACTACATCACTGGGTATACATGTATGTAAAAATATTATAGTTAGACAGAACTTAAATTTTTCGAATAGGATACAGAAAACCAAATTAATATTCAACTGCTGGCTACAAAGAGACTTGTCCGTCTTAGGTAGAGTATTACTCTCCAAGGCAGAAGGCCTTTCTCGCTTTGTTTACCCTTCTTTGTCTCTATTTGTAAAGGACTCAACTGCTAATCAAGTCAACAAGACTTTTTTAGATTTCATTTGGAAGAACAAGTCTCATAGGCTTAAAAAGAATGTTCTCTCTAACCCTAAAGAAAAGGGAGGTCTAGAGATTTTGGATTTTATAGATGTGGTCAACACATTCAAAATTAATTGGTTAAAAAGGTGCATTCGAAACCCTGATTCTATTTTTTTCTTTATTCCGAACTTTATTTTTAATAAGCTGGGTGGGCTCTCGTTAAAGTGTAATTTTCTACCAAATAAACTACCTATCAAACTGTCCAACTTCCATCAACAGTCCCTCTTGGCCTGGAAATTATCCTTCAATCACAACTTCTCACCACACAAATCTCTCCTTTGGAGCAACAGCGACATTCTTATCAGGAATAAATCAGTATTCTTCCCTAAGTGGTTCGATAGAGGAATTAACCATGTACTCTGCTTATTTGATGATTCTGGCACCATGCTCTCTTATGAACAGTTTATGGAAGCTCATGATTTCCCAATACCTTTTAAAGATTTTAAATCTATCACTGATGCCATCCCTATCGGAATCAGACAATTAATTAAAAATAATCTGAGCTATGGAAAAAAAGATATCAGACAGCTTTCACTTATGTTGGATGGTGTAGAACTGTCTGATAAAAAATGTAACAATAAGCATATTCGCCGACATTTGCAAAAGAGTAACTCCATTGCTCCAAGGGGGATGTTTTATTGGAATTCCTTAATAAGTGAAATAAATTGGAAAAAAACATGGTTGATTACTCACAAATACTGTATCTCTAATAAAGCTAAAGAGGTCCACTTTAAACTTTTACATAACATTTACCCTACAAAGTGTTTTGTTGCTAAGTTTCTAGACATTGACACATGCTGCAGCTTTTGTAAACAGGACAGTGAAACCATTCCTCATTTATTTTTTAATTGTCCAGTTACCAAAAGGTTTTGGGAAGATTTGGGTACTCACTTTCTCCAATCTCAAAATATAACTCACTCATTCACCCTGAAAGATATTATCTGTTACTTTTGTTTCCCACAAGATGGCACCCTGGAGTTTGTATTAAATTGTATAATCTTATATGCTAAGTTCTTTATACACAAGCAGAAATTTAATAAGTCTTCCTTATGTTTTAAACATTATATTTTGGAACTTAATATGCTTCTTAAATCACACAAGCTTGTAAAGAACAAGAAGAATGGAAAACTTTTGTGTAAATATTATGACCTATTTCCCGAATTCTCTAAATATTCTTATTTTTCCACCTCTATTTAGTATGTATGTTTTTTTTTGTTTGTTTTTTTTTTTTGTTTTTTGTTTGTTTTTTTGTCTCTGGTATGGTATGTCTGTATAAATGTTTGATTGTATATTGATGGGTTTACACGTTTGTACCCAATGTTACTTTCAAAAAAAAAAAAAAAAAAAAAAAAAAAAAAGATGTCGTCATAAGGCTGCGCCGCGCTCCTGCATCTGATCTGTTGTGATTATGCTGATAAAAGGTTTGTGGCTTTTATGTTTTTAAATTAATGAAAGCCCATCAGTCAATTTTATAGCTTTTACAATGACTGTAAAAGGAACTAATTAATGTTGAATGAAACATAGAAATGCTTTATCGAACGTTATTTTTGTGAGTAAAGCGCATAGGCGCAAGAGTAACGTTTTATATTCGCATAGGCGCGTTTTATATTCGCTCCCAATATTCTGAATCAGCTTGATCTCATAAACGTGAATTCGGTCACTGGCTAGTAACGTTAACGTTAATGATGGAGAAACTGGGCTTTTAAAACTAGTGTATACCGCATGTGGTAACCATGTTTTATTCTATTTTTATTTCTTTTGGAGAGTTTATTGATTGTTTAACCATAATAAGTGTATCGTTTTGACTTATTTTTAGAATTAAATTGTACATAAAGTGTTGACAAATGTGTTTGTCTGACAGCCTTTTATACACATAACCGCAGACACTGAAATGACATGCACTGTGTGGTACAGTAGGCTACAAGTTTTTAGTGTCCCTTATTTTCATGTAAAGAACCACAATTGTCCCTTGTTTTCCTTTTCTGAAGTTGGCAACTGTAAAAATGGTTCACCCTATAATGATCTATTAAATGGGATCCACTAATCATTAAATATCAAAGCTAAATCAGATTTTCAGGTCATTAACTCTCACTCTGATTGACACTCTTACCAGTGCACTGAATTACTTAACTATAGCTGATTGAGACACACTCAGAGATTTAGTGTGGATCTATTTTTTTTCTGTTAATAATTCTTATCTTAAACATGACACGTATGTTTTTATACACAGAAAAACTCCCGGTGAAGGACTGAGAACAACGTGATGTACAATTTAAGATGGCGTCTATTAAAGAAGAGAGTGAAGAAATTAGGATCGAAGAAGTATTCAGTGTGAAACAAGAAGATACTGAGGAACAAACAAAGATGGTGTTTATTAAAGAGGAGAGTGAAGACATGAAGATTGTAGAAACATTCAGAGTGAAACAAGAAGAAACTGAGGAACAAACAGGTTGGTTTAATTCTCAAAGCTGCATTCAGTCTTTTGATCCTTATTAAAATGTCCAGCTCTACAGAAATGAATGATACTTTTAAAGAATGTCATACGAGTGTCCTAATTAAAGTGTTTTTTTTTTTTTTTTTAATGTTGTTGAGAAGATCCTACTTACTTGTTGGACATTCTTTATAGGCTTTTATCCATCTGTGTGTCCTATTAATAGCATAAAGGAATTTCCACCTGCATTATTGACAATGGACGAACACCAGTTTTGAGAAGAAAATTAATTGTTTATTGTTAAGTTCAACTGATTTAAATAATTTAGTTGAACTTAACAATAAACATCAATACTTAAAAATGTTTATTTAGACTTACGCGATTGTCAGAACACCGGTGCTGCCAGTCATGAGATTAAACCGGTTATTTTTGAATAATCGTCTATGGGCTGGAAATAGTTTAAAAAATAAAAATGAAATGACCTTTATTTAAACAACTTCAATTTGATCTAATTATAGATGATCGTAAAGTATCGCAAAGTAAGTGCATGAATAAATGCCAACATTATAGTTTAATGCAATACGTTTCTGTTTGTAATGCTCTTAATGTTATCTATTGTTTGTATTACACACTTGCAGTTCTGTAATAAAATAAGGTGATCAGACTCTAAAGGATTGTGCATACACATAGTATGGCTTATGCGCTTCCCTTTAAATCACAAAATATACCTCAGAATATTATGACACCTGTTTACTTTTTTACACTTTGTTTTGCTCAATTAATGATTGTAAATTTTGTTTTTTAGAAGTAGGATCTGCTGAATTTTACATAAAAAAAAAAAAAAAAAAATCAACAATCCCATTGATAGAGGCTGTAGCAGAAGTTTTTTCACGGTCCTATTTTAACCCTCTGAGGTCTGAGCTGTTTTCTGGGCCCTGGAGGTGTTCTGACATGCTCTGACATTTGTGGTTATTTCTGTTACTTGTGACATTTAAATGGCTAAAGTCTAATTACACTGTATTTAGCACAAACTCTGCTACAATAATATATCAGCAGCATGTATGTAAAAGTTTGTAGTTTTGAGATAATGACATTTATGCGTGGTTTGTGAAAATACAAAAAAAAAATCTCACTGAAATAAGGTCATGAAACCCATACTGATTATTTCTTCACAAGACTTTTGAAAATTGTATCACGTAGCCTAGAATATTTGCTCTAAAACTATGTGAGAATCACCCTGACTGCTCATTCAGAGAAGACAATATATTGATTTAAAAATTTTACGACGTGTTTTGTGTTAGAAAGCAATATGCGAAGGGGCGGATCACCTCATTAATATGAAAGCTTTCCACACCTGAGAAAGACAAAGAACCTCCCTAATGGCCCTATTAGGAGCTTATCAGGGCCCATCATTCTGACCAACCTTGCACAAAGAATGAGGAGATTTAAAAAAGAATGGCTTTTAAAATTGTTTGGATTTATTTACAACACAACATAATCCAAAGATACACAACAAAAAAGCACTTATTGAAGAAAGAGACCTTTGTGCCATTCCTAAAAACATTGTACATACCTTTCATTTTCTAAGGTGTTTGATTTTCACTTTACCATGTTCATGTACAGAGACATGTACTGTGAATGTTGAAGTCAGCAGGACTCAGTGGCATCTGGGCCCTGAAAAAAAAAAAAAAGTGAACATACTGATATCAAGAGAAAGGCCTGCACGATTTTGGGAATACATTTTAGATTTTTCTTGTTAAAATTGCTTTTTAAAATTCACAGAATACACACACACACTCACACAAATGTTTCCAACAATATATAATGAACACCAGGTTTGTTGTGCCTTGTAGGTATAGGCTATGCGCAGTGCTGCATAAAATAACAACAATATAGCAGCCTATATATATTTTCAAAAAGATTTCAGTAACAACTAAGCTAGAGAAAAATATATTGATTATCATGTTACTTCAAATGTTTCCATTCGTTATGATGATATGAAATGAGATAATAGTAAAAACATGAAGCCGTTTGGAGCGTTTTGCTTTTCCAAAATATGATACATTCAAACGCAATCGCGATCAAAAATATGATACATTAAAACGCGATCGCGATCAAAAATATGATACATTAAAACGCGATTGCGATCAAATATAAAACATTATGGTTAGGCCTACCATATACATAGCCTATCTACGTTTGAGCAGATATCCACAAACACAGTAACAGTAAACACGGGTCTAAATATTATAATATTCACCATATATCTAGCAACAGTTCAACTGCAATGTGAAATTTATGCAACAATAGCAAACTAATATGTAAGAATTACTTACCTTATCTTTCTTGTCTTCAAATATCGTTCTTCTTCTTCTGATGTAAATCCAATGTAAGCTCAGGCACGTCTTTCAAACTCGACGAAAAGTGAAGTGAAGTGTTTTGTTGTTGAGGTAATGAGGGCGATCGCGTCCATGTGGAGATTTGCATGTGAATATCTTTTGCGCGAGTGGGCGTGGCCGAATTAAAAATAATTAGGAAGCGTTTGAGAAGCTGGAAATCTTGTTGGTTTTATACAAATTACTTAAACAGAGAATATTTGTTTTCGTTTTGAATCCGATCATTTAAAAGTACACACTTAAATGTTTATAAAGGTGTATGGCTCATAAATGTGTGACAAGTATTCGCTGAGTTTTGTTTCAGTTTATAGACGTGCTCAAGAAAAAAAAGTTCACCGCGACGGAGAGGCAGAACGCACACACTGTTTATTTTCTTTATTTTACAAAAGCACAATGTTTTGATTTGATTGGAAGTGGACACATACAAAAGTAGAAATACCACAGATTCTTTTTTTATATTTATTTTTTCTGTATGACCATAAATGACGGAGAAATTTAAGTTTATAGTGCTACAATGTGGAGAAAATCCAGCAAAACGCGCCGGCGCGTTTGTCGACCTCAGAGGGTTAAGCTTCCGCTTTTTGAGTGTGATATCTGTCTAACTTTGAAAACAAAATGCCCATGTAAAGGTTTAGTGCAGGTTTTCTCTCTTTATGATATGCTTTCTACGTTTCTCTGCTGGACAAAGCAAACCGGCATCTCAAAGACTGCGGTGACGTACAGGAGTTGTAAAGCAAGCATGCGCCAATCTGTCATATTGATGCGCAAACAAACCATTTATGTGTTCTATCGACACACTGATCGCATATTGTATTTATGCACAGACACATTTCAGTACTTTCATATTGTTTCCACACACATTCAGGATCATGTTGATTTGTCAGTTGTATGTTGCTGTGTTTAGTCATTTTGAATAGATCCGTGTACTGTAAAGGCATAGGCCTAGGCTATAACAGTCCGGTCAAGGCGGTTTAGGTTTTATTTGTGCCATTTCTATGTCCTGTTTAGGGCTGCACAATATATTGAAAAATTATTGTTACTGCGATAATAGTATATGCGATATCCGTATCGCAGAGAGGTGCGATAAATTGAGTTTATTGTGCTATTATGCTATTGGCTAGATCGGGCCCAAAGGGGAACCTAGTGGCTCAGAGCAGAGAGTGGAAAATAAAAACTAATGGCGGGACAAGCAAGGAAAATGACAACAGCGAAGTTGTTAGAAACCCTCAAAAAGGTTAATTATAGATCAAATAAGACAGAAACACACCCGTTCACCGGTCATTTTCCTCAGCTGTAGGCAAAGGCAAGTTTCAAATCATTGCTTCTCCCGGGAGTCTAGCACTAAATGAATCCCCAAGTTTAGCGCCATCTACTGTTTTAGAAGAGGAAGATGCTCAACTGCATTTGTGAGAAAATCTGCCAGGACACATTTGTGAGAAAATCGAGCCACGAGATCTCATAAAAAGCCAACGGTCACAATCATAACAGACAGATATGCATTTGTATGCACTAGATTTGGTATTTGTTCAAAGTTTACATGCAATTTGTAGGATATTTTGTATTTATTTGTGAAATATTATCTAGGCTTATTTATTTATATTTGTAAAACACAATACATATTGTAACGTAAATATATGACTCTGGGTCAATGCGAATTAGCTCAAGGATATAGGGAATTTTGGAAATATTAATAATCATAACTCATGGTCATAATTCATAAATCGCATATACATTTACTTTATCAATTATCGATATTACCTTGTTCTGTAACTGGTCTGGTCATCAGTCATTCGTCCAGTGAATAAATGTAAGATTATCACAGTTAAGAAGGGGTATCCCTGTTTACAAACTCCAAGAAAGTTTATCTTCTGGCCATGAACATAAAACTTTTGGGTTTATAAATTAAAACTACTCAAAGTAGTCTATAATGTTGAGCGTGTAGCTTAATTAGATCTTTTTCATTTCATTGACTTCATAAAGGTGGATTTTCAAACGCAGAGACAGTCAAAGTATGAATGGGTTTTTAATAAATGTCAAAACTAGAGATTACATGAGCTACAACTATAAACGTACGTAAAAATGCAAACAATAAAACAAACAAACATTTAAACAAACAAGAACACAAGAAATAACGTGATCCGAGTGAATGAAATGAAAGAGAGAAAATAAGGAGAGAGAGAGAAAGTAGCTGGTAATTATTACAGACATAAGATTAAAGATTAGGTTTATATAATATAAAAATTATAAATTCAAATGACTTGAAACTTTATATGCAAAGCTAAACTGTTTATGCTTATTAGGATCGACATTTCATTTCACTACTATGCTCTGAACAACCATGATAATGCGTTACGGACGTGACCCTTTCGGACGCTTCATACAGCATGTTTTATAGGACACTTACCTCGGGATGTCGCGTTTTTCCCTCTTGGTTCCCTTGATCAAGCTGACAAAATAATAATAATATTGCAATCATTTTGACACAAAATGTGATCATTTTGTCTCACGAGTGACTCACACCTATGGACAATGGTGTCAATCGGTTCACCTGACTGTAGAGGAAACCTGCGATTTGAACTCTTATATGATAAACATTAATATTTGCTAATGTATTTTATCAAGTAGTTCTGTTAGTAGGAAAATCATGGTCTCTATATTGAGTCTTGAACAACGCACACACTTGTCAACATGAGAAATAGCCTTATAACAATTTGAAATAGAGCGATTTAGTAGCCTATAATAATTAAAGTTGATTAATTGTGCAATCTTACCAGAATGGTATCGTAGATTTCAATATTTGGTTGGGATGAGTCACTGAGTATTTAATTATATTTGATTATTGTCTAAAAAAAAATCTTTTTCCATGTTTTCGGTGCTTATGCGGTGGTGTAACCAGAGGGTGGCGATGCCAATGACGCTCCTAAAAGCTGTCACAAAGAACCGGCAAAAGTAATGAATATGTCAAAAATAGCAAGGAGACATCTTAAAGGGTCATTTCACCCGTGGAGACATGAATGTGTATTGAAAGTGGGTCATTTATGTAGAAGAAATGTGAAATTATTTTTGAATTTGGTGCTTTCTAGACTGAGAAAAGCCAGAAAATGTATTTTTGGCTTATGTGGATGAAAGACAACAACTCCCAGAATGCACTTGCTTCGCTGCCCTACAAGGCCACTCCCAAGCCACGCCTACCGGTAAGACAGCGCAGTTGAAAACAAAAACATCAAGGCAAGGCTAGGCTACGAGTGAGTCTCCGTGACGAGTTTGCCCAAAATGTCCGGGATTCGGCTTTCGCGTTCTACAGTCGCCATTCATCATGTTTACTGTGGCGAGCAGGACGAGGCTGAGGGGCGCGGGAGAGCGGCGCGAGGCCGGTGGCGTGATTACTGACGACCGACACCTGTGAGGCACTGTTCTCGTATCTCGCACGGAGGAGCAGGTATTTTCTTAGCAATGGTAAAACACACATCAGCCGATCACGCCACCGGCCTCGCGTCTTTCAACCGATCACGCCACCGGCCTCACGTTTTTCTCCCGCGGCGCTAGCCTCGTCCTGCTCCCTGTATTACTGTGATTACTGATGAGCGCGCCTGTGAGATGCACCGGTCTCATGGGCTATCTCTCACGGAGGTGCGGGTATTTTCTTAGCAATGTTAAAACGCAAATCAACCGATCACTTGTTTAGCATACATGTAAACATTACATTCAGATTCACCAATCGGGGTGAATTCAGTTAGATTGAAACAAAAGGTGAGCATGTAAACAATGGATGGCGACCGCAGAAAGCAAAAGCTGAATCCCGGACATTTTTGTCGATCTCGACGGCCGGACATGTCCGGGAAATAGAGTATGGTAACCCCTACTACTCAGCTTTCTTCGTCCCTGTTTTCTGCAGGTTTCTGCCGTTGAAATCAAACGCACTCGCACTGATCTGTGATAGGTCTGTTAGCGCATTAGGTCCAACCCCCTATGGGCGGGTTTGAAAGGGTGGATCTAGTGCTTGTAGTCTTAACAGAAATCCCCCCCTCTTACACTTACTCCTACAATGACGCAAAATGACGATTTTTGCGTCATTGTAGGAGGAAGTGTAAAGAGGTAAATACAGATTTCTCTCGTCTCGGGGGAAAATGAAAAAATGTTGCATGACCATTCAATAGTATGACTGGGTTTCTAACAATGCAAAGCTTAATGCAAATGGGTGAAGTGTCCCTTTAATTGTTTATTAATATGTGTTTTCTGTGTCCGTGTCGGCGCCAAAAGATGAAGTTTACAATGCTGGCTCGCGATCTTCGCAGTAGTGTACGCGCTAGAGAGAAATGCATATTTCATACGGATTACATAAGCAGAGAGCAGTCTGTTTCCTTTCGTTTTGAATTGTTTTGTTTAAAAGTAGACATTTCAAGCTTTCTATAGATATTTCTCAGGTCTGTAAGACAAGTACCTTATATGCTGAGTTTCGGTTCACTTATGAGACGAGCTCCAGTTCACGCACTAGCGCCTCCGAGTCCTGATTAAATTGTCTGCTATATTGCTTCTTATTTCTTAAATCCAGGCAATTGGTTGATGAAACATTGATTAAAATTAAGATACTATTTATACAAAACAATTCACTTTAAAGAAAGGCTTTCTACAAAAAAACTTAATGAAGTGGTCAAAATCATGTCTGCCCACTCCATTTGTCTCCCGATATATTGCGCATCTTATGATCTTATTCATGCTGTTCACTTTTCATATAATCAACATAATTTTTTTTTAATTTCATCTATTTTATTTAAACATACGTATGAAACTAAATACGTTTTCTATAATGCTTAGGCTACAACACGTAGGCCTATATATTAGCCTGCAGTACAGAGAAATTTAATGTCGGAGTGGGATTTGAGCGAACGCTGTTTTACCAGTGACCATGTGGGGGAGAGGTACGATTTTTGAGCAATCATTGAATATTATTTTTGCTTGAAATGCCAATCCTTAATATTTGGTGTTTTAAATGCCTGTTTGAGGTCTCTGTGAAAGTTTTAAAGCAGTCTTTTAGTGACGCTTTTTATTAAGGGAGTATGGATATATAAACAGACGTTTCAATATATTGCTATTAAAGGGATACTTCAGCATTTAGCATTAAGCTTTGTATCAGTAGAAAACCTGTAGTATTTTCGAATTACCGTGCTTCCCTCCTTCATATCCCCCTGATATGAGAGATTTATGTATTTTTTTTTTTGACTGGAAAAAATCCTCAGATGAAGCAAAATGACGATTTTTGCCTCATCGTAAGATTTTTTCCAGGCAAAAAATTATTTTTTGCCCAGAGGCTAGAAACTACAGCCAGTAGTAGGAGCTAGTTCCGCATGTTCTCAACCTGCCCATAGAGGGTGGGATCTCACTCACAGAATGTACAAATAGTGCCAGACATCTTTTTTGGAAGCTAAGCTAACAGGCTCTTGTTCTGTGGAGAAAGCTGAGTAGTAGGGGTTACCATCCTCTTTTTCCTGGACATGTCCGGCCGTCGAGATCGTCCAAAATGTCCGGGATTCAGCTTTTGCTTTCTGCGGTCGCCGTTCATTGTTTACATGCTCACTTTTTGTTTCAATCTAACTGAATACATTCCAATTGGTGAATCTGAATGTAGTCTTAACATGAACGCTAAACAAGTGATTGGTTGATGTGCGTTTTAGCATTGCTAAGAAAATTCCCGCTCCACCGTGTGAGAGAGCCTACGAGACCGGTGCGTCTCACAGGTGTCGCTCATCAGTAATCACGCCACCGACCTCGCGCCATTCTCCCACGCCCCTCAGCCTCGTCCTTCTCGCCACAGTAAACATGATGAATGGCGACTGTAGAACGCAAAAGCCGAATCCCGGACATTTTGGGCGATCTCGAAATCCCTTGCAGACTCGTCATGGAGACACACGATAAAACAGCGTCTTTTAAGTTTCGAGTCAACTAGTAGCCTAGCCTAGTTGTTTAACTGTGCTCTCTTACCGGTAGGCGTGGCTTGGGAGTGGCCTCATAGGGCAGCGAAGCAAGTGCATTGAGCCAAAAATACATTTTCTGGCTTTTCTCAGTCTAGAAGGCTCCAAATTCAAAAATAATTTCACATTTCTACTACATAAATGACCCAATTTAAATACACATTCATCTTTGCCATTAAAGTCCCTGTTGGTGTAATGGTCAGGTGTCCCAATACTTTTGTCCATTTTGATATTCTATTCTAATTCATGCTTTTTTTTCTCTTTTTTTTTTTACATTAGATGCATTGTCATATTTTGATTTATATTCTACATCTAGGGAAATCTTAGGATGAGAGGTTCCTTTGTTTGAACAACAAAAACCAATGCTTTGTTACATATCACCATATCATATCAATAATTTGTTCTATTATATTACATTAACTATTTTTATTTTGCTATACATTTTATACAGATTGCACTAGATCTATTATTTGTTTATTATTTGTAATATAATTTAATTATTTGTTTATTATTTTTATCATTACTTTGTTTTTTAATTTATTTACTTTAAATTTGATTAGATTTCTATCATATTACATTGACTGTTGTTTCCCGTTCTAGATTTCTAACAATTCCTGTCATTGTTTACAAATACTTCGTTACATTACTTAAGTAGAAATTTTGGGTATCTATACTTTACTGGAGTAATTATTTTTCAGACGACTTTTTACTTCTACTCCTTACATTTTCACGCAATTATCTGTACTTTCTACTCCTTACATTTTAAAAATAGCCTCGTTACTCCTAGTTCATTCCGGCTTGTTTTCATTCCGGCTTGTCGTCGTTAAAAAAAAAAAAAAAAAAAAAAATTGGCCAATTACACAAACGGTTAATAGCTCTGAGTCCCGCCTCCTGAACACACATCGCTAAACTGATTGGCTTTGTGTTTTCTTTCTAACTTGTGAGAGGCTGTAGTCACATTTGGTTGTGCGAAGCGCCAAAACTCCTCCGAGTCCTAAGGAAACCTAGATGCGGTAAGCGAGGGAGAAATCACCAGTTCTGTGCTCAAGAATACGGGGCAAATCGCGTCAAATATTGATTTGGGGACAGACGTTTTTACAATATAATGACATTTCGTAATATAACACTAACATAATCGTTAGTGTGTGTGTGAGATAGAGAGAGAGAGAGAGAGAGAGAGAATAGAGTGTGTGTGTTGTGTGTGTGTGTGTGCGCGCGTGTGTGTGTGTGTGCGTGAGCGAGAGAGAGAGAGAGAGAAGTGTGTGTGTGTGTGTGCAACTCTACATTATAGGGTCAAAATATCCCCACAAAGATGTCAATATCTGAAATCCTTGTCCTTTTAGGGATTTTTTTCTTCTTCAGAAAACAGCTATAAATTAGGGCTGGGTATTGGCAAGGGCCTCACGATACGATACATATCACGATACATGGGTCACGATACGATATATCACGATACGATACAATACAATACATATTGCGATATATTGCAATTTTTTTTTTTTTTAAATCAAAAATGTAATAAAAAAGAAAGAAATAGAGCTGAATATACAACTTTTTATGTACCACCTGGGGTATTCTGGTATGTGTATCACATTATATTGATAACTCAGCAGACAAAAACTTAAATTCCAATTTATTCGCAAAGGTATTTGCATTGTGTCGAGTGTGTCTGCGTGCGCGAGCGACAGTGCGTGAGAGACGGAGTGTGTCTGCGCGCGAGAGAGACCGAGTGTGCCCCAGCATTAGTAGCCTAATTGGTACATAATATTATATACTATAAGAGGCATGGAAGTTCGATTAATGGACAGCAATAATCAGTACTACAAACGTCTTGTTTTGAACTATTGTTTATAATAATTTAATTGTTGTTTTTATTTATATTGTTGTCCATTAATCGAACGTCCATGCCTCTTATATAATATTTATATTATTACTACATACATTCAATCTTATTTAATCCTCCATATGGAAGTTTATGTGCTCGAATTATTTATATTTATTAAACAATAGTTCAAAACAAGACGTTTGCACTGATTATTGTTGTCCATTAATCGAACTTCCATGCCTCTTAAATAGTAATTATATTACTATGTATGTACCAGTCCAATACTAATGCTCGGACTCGGTCTCTCTCGCACGCAGACACACTCGGTTTCTCTCGCGCGCGGAGCTCTGTTGCTCGCTCGCGCAGTTCGCTTCGCTTTTGTCCAGTCCGGCGCCTCATACAACTGGACAGTTGAGTGACGGTTGACAACTGTCGTGAGTCAGCGACAACTACAGCAGCGGCGGAGGAGGTCGTTTGACGCACACAGAGGGATTTGATGAATTTTTTTTTTTTTTTTTTTTTTTTAAATATCGATACTAGAGGTTAAAATATCGATACACTATCGTGAAAAAAAATATCGCGATAGTTAGCTGTATCGATATTTTTGCACAGCCCTACTATAAATCAGGCTTGTTTATTGAAAATGTAAAAATGCAGACAGTTTTCTGTGATAGGTAAGGTTAGTCTATGGGGGGTAGAATACACAGTTCGTTTGTACAGTATAAAAATCATTATGTCTATGGATAGTCCCCATAAAACATGAAAAAATAACATTGCTTGGTCTGTTGAAGGCTGGTCTTGTTGAAATGAGAGGCTTGTTGATCAAATCATCCCAGTCTCATCAGCTGGACTGAAAGAAGTGTCAGTGCTCTTAGGACACTGAAAACATGGCTCAGAGCAATGGTCACAAGTGACACTTGACAGTATTGCTGTGTGTTGTGTCCAACAGGACAAACTGGACAGTATTGATGTGAAACATATGCCAACAGTTAATTTCTGTTAAATGATTAGTTCACTTAGTTAAAAATGAAAATTCTGTCATCATTTTCTCACTCTCGAGTTGTTTCAAACCAGTTTCTTTCTTCTGCTGAACACAAAAGAAGATATTTTGAAGAATGTCGATAACCAGACAGTTGATGGTAGCTATTGACTTCCATAGTATTTTTTTTTTTCCTGCTATGGAAGTCAATGGGGTCCATCCACTGTCTGGTTATCGACATTCTTCAAAATATCTTTTGTGTTCAGCAGAAGAAATAAATTCATACAGGTCAGGATTGAAACAGTTTGAGGGTGAGTAAATGATTTTCATTTTTGGGTGAACTATATCCCTTTAATGAAAGATGCAGACATGTGTTTGGCTTCTTCAAAAATAATATATATATACGGTTGAAACAGGTAGCCTAGTGCATCATCCCAAATTTTTCAACATCAACATTTTAATATAATTATAGTCAAATATGGCCTTTAGAAAAATGTGTTTTTTTGAGGTGCTGGGGTAGTGCACTATATAGGCCCCTGTGGCGCGGCCTTAGCTTTTGTCCTTAATGGCATTTTTTTCCTTACATTACTTTTACTTTTATACTTTAAGTAGTTTTGAAACCAGTACTTTTATACTTTTACTTGAGTAAAAAGCTTGAGTTGATACTTCAACTTCTGCAGAAGTCTTTTTAAACCCTAGTATCTATACTTCTACTTGAGTAATGAATGTGAATACTTTTGACACCTCTGTTGTTTACTACAAATATGGTTGACAAATTACTTAAAACTGTATTGTAAGTCTCTTTGGATAAAAGCTAAATGCATAAATGTAAATGTTATGTAAAATTCTGTGCCATCCATTGCAGTGTTTTGTCCATGGAAATGCTCTATTCACTACTGTAAAGTGACATGAATGGTGGAGGTTTTTCCACACACTGCATGTAGACATTATTAGTCAACAATAAAATGTATTGGTGATTATTTTCAACAATTATAATCTCCTTTTTTTGTCAATATTATCCGTTAGTTGATGTAGCTCTAATATCAATGAACTCCGCTAACTTGGAGAGTTTTTTGCAACATTCAACAAAGCACTGGTTTTTGTTGTTCAAACAAAGGAACAACTTCCCGTTTGACCATATGACCAGTTTGGTCATATGAGGAAATTTAATGAAAATGTTCCTTGGGGAAAGCAGAGGACCTAATACTGAGCCCTGTTGCATCCCATACTTGTGTTTGATGAGATGTCGCTTTATTTACACAAAGTGGTAGAGGTCAGATATAAAAGACCTAAATTATGCTAACACTTGTCCATAAATGCCAACATAGACCACAATGTTCTTTTGAATAGCTTGAGAATTAAGTTGTCGAAAGATCTGATATCGTGTTGTTTTTGATGGTAAACTGATGTTAACTTGTATTTGTTTGTTTTTTTGCTTTAGACCTGATGGGACTGAAAGAGGAGAGTCAAGAACTGAATGAAATAGAAGAGAAACATCAATATGAGAAACATGTCACAACTAAAGAAAAATACATACAAACTGAAACGACTTCCTCACGAAAAAGAGCACAAAAGAGAGAATTTAACAGTTCCTTCTCCTGCTGTCAGTGTGGAAAGAGTTTCAAACTAAAACATAACCTTGTACTCCACATGAGAGTTCACACTGGAGAGAAGCCTTTCACCTGCAATCATTGTGGAAAAAGTTTCACTCACAAAGGAAACCTTAATTCCCACTTGGCAAGTCACACTGAAGAAAAGCCTTTCACTTGTGATCAGTGTGGAAAACTTTTCAAACGTAAAGTAACCCTTAAAAACCACATGAAGATTCACTCAGGGGAGAAGCCGTTCACATGCGATCAGTGTGGAAAGCTTTTCAAAAGTAAAGTAACCCTTAATAACCACATGAAGATGCACTCAGGGGAGAACTGTTTTACATGTAATCAGTGTAGAAAGACTTTCAGTACTAAAGATAGCCTCAAGAGGCACATGACATCTCACAATGAAAGTACGCCTTACACATGCAAAGAGTGTGGCAAAAACTTCTCATATAAAGCACAACTTGATTCGCACATGAGAGGTCACACTGGAGAGAGGCCTTACACCTGCAAACAGTGTGGGAACAGCTTCTCACATAAAGGAGGCCTTCAGACTCACATGAGAATTCACACTGGAGAGAAGCCGTTCACATGTGATCAGTGTGGAAACAGTTTCAGACATAAATCAACCCTTGATTCGCACATGAGAGGTCACACTGGAGAGAATCCTTACACCTGCAAACTGTGTGGGAAGAGCTTCACATACAAATCAACCTTTAAGGCCCACATGAGAAGTCACACCGGAGAGAGTCCTTTCACCTGCAAACTGTGTGGGAAAAGCTTCACACAAAACGGAAATCTTAAGTATCACATGAAATCTCACACAGGAGAGAAACCATTCATGTGTGTTGAGTGTGGAAAATGTTTTACACGTAAACGAGCCCTTAATTTCCACATGAAGAAGTATCACTCTGGAGAGGAATGTTTTAAATGCCATCGGTGTGGACAGTGTTTCTCAGACAAAAAAAGCCTGAACAAGCATGTAAAAATTCACATTGGAGAAGAGACATTCATGTGCGATCACTGTGGAAAGAGTTTCACATTTAAAGGAAACCTTAAGACTCACATGAGAGTTCACACTGGAGAGAAGCCTTACACATGCTTTCTCTGTGGAAAGAGTTTCAATCAGAAAGTAAGCCTTGATGTTCACACGAGACTTCACACTGGAGAGAAGCCTTTTACATGTGTTCATTGTGAGAAGAGTTTCACATATCGAAGACACCTGAAAAGTCATTTGCAAACTCATTCTAGAAAGGAATTGCAGGGCCCTTTATGTGGCAAGAGGTTTACAAAAAGGAGCCATTTTAAAAATCACCTGCGCACTCACTCTGGAAAAAGGCGATTTAATTGTAATAAGTGTAATAAAACATTTATTTTGCTATCACACTTACAGATACATCTGAAAAGTCACGCAGATGTCAGACGCTATTTTTGTTCTTTGTGTGGAAAGAGATTTAAATGGCTCTGTCATTTAAAATGGCACCGGAAAATACGTATCTGTGTGAAACTAAGGCTACGTTCAAACCGGCCTAGATATGATTGTCCACTTTCATGAAAATTTGCATTATTGACCTCTTATAATAAATCATTATTGATTTTTTTATTTTATTTGTCATGTTGATATGAACTCCTGTGGCTGCACCTGACCATCTGCTTTGATGTAGTTCAGTGGTTCTCATTCTCTTTTGTCAGAGGGCACACTTGTGAATAGGATTTTTTTTTCATAGTACAATGAGCTCATCGTGAAAAAAACTGGTTGAAAACAGCGTCTTCTCAACATGTGTACAACACTAACGGCAGTTTCACACTGCATATTTTTTTCGGCGTGCATGAAGATGAAATGAGGGCAAATGAGGTACAAAAACATACAAATGAGGGCATTTACACAGGGAGCAGGAGCGTCTTGAATCAGCCTGAAGGGGTTGTATTCACTATAACAACCGCCTCGCTCTACATTATCCCGCTTATTACTTGGCTACCCACCAAATAAATCAATAATTTGACAAAAAATATTGATTTAAAAAGGAGTTTATTGATTTAAAAACGATTGTATTGGTTCTGCTAAAGAAAATAGTCCGTTCCGTCTCTACGGTTAAAATCCTGTGTCCATAGCCTATAGCCTACCTCGCAGCGGTCTGTTATTCTACATTGTAATTCAAGAATTCAATTCAACCAAGCCATATTTATATTAATATATACATATATATATACACACACACATATATATATATATATATATATATATATATATATATATATATATGTATGTATATGTATGTATATATATATATATATCAAAAGGGTGTTTTTAGGTGTCTTTTTTGCCATGGTAACATGATACACAGCTCTGAGAGCAGGTTTTTATTCTGGGTAAGAGGTGCCATGAGATCCAAATTGTATTCAATCAAATGACAATTATACAACAAACAAAATCAGGTAAATATGAAAATTGAAGTATTTAAGTCATCTTCATTTATATATTTATATAGCAGCTTTACAGTGTTGCAGAGAAAATAATGTCATAGTCCAGCTTAGGTAAATTCAGTGACAGTTAATTTATGTTGTAAAAAAGTTATTAATGTATTATTTATCTATACAGCTGCTCTGGAGAAAACAGTGTTGTCATCGTCCAGCTCAGTCCAGGGGCCCGTTCTTCGTACGTTGCTTAAAACATCCGAGATCAAATTACACATCCAAGATGATATCATCGTGCTAATCATTATCTGGCTAATTAATTAATTCGAACACACTTGCCGGATATGATTAGTATCGCTGGATTGAGTTATCTGAGATAATTGCGCGTTCATGCGCTGGTTAAAAGGGGATATGTATCGATAGTAGAAACATTGATCAGCAACACTGCTATTGGCTGTTCAGCGTGGCCAAAGAGCGCGCACAGTTTTTCTCCTCAGCAGAGCAAGAACTAATAGTCGAAGTTTATTCGGAATTTTAATGTTTAATCAAAACGCCAGGGAACACCTCAAAGTCTGCAAAAGCCAGGAGAGAGGGCTGGCAAAAAGTAGCAGACAATTTAAATCCGTTAGAAGTGGCCATGTTAGATGTTTTTATCACTTATTAGCCTATATATTTGTATTTTAATAATTGCATAATAACTTTGTTCATTCTAATGTCAGTCACCACACTAACATGGGAACAAATAAAAGTGAAGTACAAAAATATTCTACATAATGGTAATTTTTAGTTATATTATAGTCTCTTTTATAAAAGGCACTGTTAAATAAATGGTTGTCTGTTTATAAAAGCAATCAAGAAAAAGATCTTAGTAGCCTACACTGTAAAATAATTTTTGCTGCATTAAATTAAGGCTGTATAGTCATTTCAACTGTTAAATCTTGAGTAATGATGAATTGCTTTGACTTGTGAAAGTGAAAACTGATGTTAATGTAAAAATATTTTGCCATGAGTTATTGATCAAATTTTTCCCGAGTGTAGTTCATTGTAATGACATTGTGTTTTCCTCTTTTGTGCACTTTTACACAATACACCAACACTTGTATCTGTTCCCAAGAAAGTGGTGGCTGAAATATGTGCACAGTAGTTATTACCCTATGGCAAGTGTCAAAATGATTGATGGCTTCCGGTTGACCTTGACCTTTCCGGTCGCCCTTCCGGCCTGTATTGTTATGGATTGACCTATTGACCCTACCTATCCCTTCGATCATGTGTTTTGACAGGTTGACCTTCCGGCGTCTTTCCGGCATATGTTGTTATGGTTGGCCATATGACCTAGCTGGTCTTTGATCATGTGTTTTGAAGAGGATGTTATAATAATTTATGGATTTGGCAGAAGTTTTGCCTTTTGCAGTTGTCACCCCCTTGATCATGTGATTTGACAGAAAGTTTGAAGGCGCTGTTATATAGATGTGTCAGCATCTTCTCCGCATTCCAGAGCCCATTGTGGGCCCCTTTGGAAAAGTGAGAAGAAAAAGACTGTTTTTCCTGAATGCCTCACCAGCCAGAGTAGTGTGTCACACAAAACATTATATCCTTTATATTCTATCCTTTATATAATTTATATAATATAAATTATATAATCTAAAATAATTAAACTAAAGTTGAAAACATACTGTTCTTTATAAAAGTATAAATGATATGGTTATAAAATAATATCTTGCTAATTTAACTAAAGTTGAAAAACATTCTATTATTTAAAAGTATATAAATTAATTGCTTATAATATAAAATCACAGAGTGGTTCTCTCTTACAGCACCACCTGATGGTCTCCGACTCCTAGGGTTTATTCAGCGATCAGAATGAGACATTGTGTTAGGGCTAAATTTATTTCAAAGTTTAAATGATATCTTTATAAAATGTTTTTTTATTAATTTTTTTTTTTTTTATTAAATGTAATACATTATTAAAAGTCGTAATAATGTGTTTAAATTCAATACATTATTAAAAGTCTTAATAAAAAAGTCTCTCAAACAGAGACCCCCGTGACATCCCCCTCCTTCTGCTCCTCCGCATTCAAAAGGTAACAGTGAAACTGTGAAGTGTATCTCACACTAACTAAAGTTAAAAAACATTCTGTTCTTTAAAAGTATATAAATGAAATGGTTATATAAATTATCTACTGAAACCAATTGTTTTAGATAAACAAAAATAATAAAATCCATCTTACATAAAACATTCTATTCTTTAAAATATATATATATATTTTAAATATATATAAAAAGTATATAAATTATATAATATAATATAAAATCACAGAGTGGTTCTCTCTCTCTCTCTCTCTCTCTCTCTCTCTCTCTCTCTCTCTCTCTCATTTAAAAGCATAACCTTAAAAGTTTAAATTAGATCTTTTAAAATTAAAAGACTGTTTAAATTAAATATTTATAGTTTGAATACATTTGTATCTTCTATGTATCTTCTTAGAAGACTTATGTATTATTTTCACTAAACAATGTCTGTTCAAAAAACTTTAGATTGTAGAAAAACTGTACTTAGTCGTCTTAAATCTCATTTATATGAAAAGATTCAATCGCATTTTTTGTCCATGCGGGCTTTCCATAGCTATAATGAATTTTGTACCGTACACCTAAACACAGAAAACTACATTTGTACATTTTCAAAATGAAATAAGTAAATCATTTAATATCATTTTGTGCACAAACACGGTTCTAAAAAATTAACTAATCTCTATTTTAAATTAAATTATTGTTAATAACATATGGTGCTAAAATGTAAACAAAGTTTTAGCTAAATAAATATATAAATAAAAACACCTTACAGCCCCAGATCCTTCAGAGATAAACCACAGTGTGAACTGAAGCTTCAGGAAACAGGGTATCAGACCAGATGAGTCTCGGGGGACAATGTCACAGTAAATCTAGTCTGCTAACGCCTTTCCAGAGTACATACAGAGTTTATACTAAATTCATTTAAAAGCATTACCTTAAAAGTTTAAATCAAATCTTTAAAGTTTTATTAAAATCATATCTTCTATGTATCTTCTTAGAAGACTTATGTATTATTTTTACTAAACAGCGTCTGTTCAAAAACTTTAGATGGTTGAAAAACTGTACTTGGGCATCTTAGATCTTATTAATAAATATTTCAAACAGTATTTTTGTCCATACAACATATTGTCAAAGTTTTGTTGTGTTGTTTTTAAGAAATCCGAGGACTCCACATTGCTCTTATTTAGACTAAGTTGTATCATTTGGAAAATCACTGAATTAAGACGAGTAAAATTAAATATTCTCTCAAGACCAACTTTACTTATGCCGTGTCAAAGTATATAGATCATTTTTACTTGCATCTCCCGAACCATCCTTAATCAGTGTGGAAACACACTGTTCTGAGAATATCGGTTATCTACTCAAAATATATGTAGAAGTGTAAATCGGTGTTTAAAATCTGTCTGGTGGCCGCATGAATAGACTTTGGGAAGAGCTGATGATACTATCTATAGCAGGAAGCATGCCCTTTGACCTCCTCGATTGTGGAGGTTTTTTTTTTTTTAAGACCCTACTACAAGTTAGTTCTCCCAAAAGAATTTCTCCCATCTAGTGGTTCTCCCATCTACTCGCTTTTTCAAATGCGCGTTGCAACTGCGGTAGCCGTAATGTGTCAAGAAGCTATGACAACATGGCTTCCAATAGCGCATCATTGAGTTTAACGATACATGTTCAACTGTTATGGAAGCTATATAATGATTTACACAACCAAGCAATGAAAAAGCTTGCAATTTAGACCCAGGGTTCTCAAGTTTTATCAAAATCTTGGAGTGAGATCACATGCGGTTGGGGGAGGAGCCCTAATGGAGCCCCGCCCCCACCTGTCCCCGCCCCCCAATTTTACCCCTTGTTCATAATTAACCAGCACAAATTAAAAATAACAATTGGTAAATCTGATAAATGACAGAGCAATTAATCACATCAAATATACTCTTTAATGTTATATTTCAAAATTACAACTAAGTTACAAAAATTACAAAAATATAACAAATTGCTCCAAACAGTTTGGAAAAACAAATATTTTTGCATTTTGAATGTGTCTAGTCGAAATGGTATAATGATTTATTGTGTGGTGGGACATTGAGAACAAATGACATATTATTAAGGTATGTTAGTGTGTTTGTGTGTGTGTGTGTGTGTGTGTGTGTGTGTGTGTGTGTGTGTGTGTGTGTACACACAAGAGTACACACTCCAGCTTATGAAATGTGTTTTGTGTTGCTAGTATTTGAAAAATACAAATGCATGGCAATCAATGATTAAAGTAACGTTATGTTTTGACAGGATATAAAATATTACCCAGAGCACTCTTGCTTTAATATGTATGTCTTAATGTAACCAGAAATACTATTAATACAGTATAATATATAATATAATTTAAAATAAAATAAATACATTTAAATTTATTTAAAATAAAATGAAGAAATACATCTTCATTCCTTCCCATACCCACTAACATTTCCCTTAGTTTCAGATAATGTAAGCTAGCCAAACTGAGCCAAAGCTTCTGGCCTGGTTGCAAAGTAGTTGTAGAGTTTTTGATTGCATCAATAATAATGTATACTATGGGCTATATATGAAATGTTCCAGCCTTAAAAATGTTAGACGAGCTTTCGTCCAACTTACCTTCTCCATCACGACGTGTGTTCGCGCGATGTTGTTGGTTACCTAGTAACGAACGTACGGTGGCCGAGAATGTTCCGTCAACTTCCGTGTGTTCGCGCATCTATGTTGCCTAGTAACGAACGCAATCTGGCCGAGATACGTGCTGGCGGCAGGAAACTTCACTTTGTGTGCCCGCGCCTCATATACAACGTTATATATAAAGCTTGTAGGACAACTTGGTTGGCATTGCCTTTTCAGCGTGAGAAATACACGGTGTGGCGTGTGAGCGTGTGAACTGGTTGAATTGCGTGTGTCTCACGGCCAATGCGTGAGACTTGAGAACCCTGTAGACCATACCTTTGACTTACCTGTCGAGAAAAAAGCAGGCACCTACAGCATCCCTCTTTCTCCTTCATTAGCTCTTTCCAGCTGGGAAAAGCTATCCCGATATTTATTTACATCCCGAAAAATTCAATTTTAGCTTTTTGGCGACTAGGATTCCTTCTCCCGTGGCTCGGCATAAGTATGATCCTGCATTATAATGTACTGTGCAGTGCAGCCTTTCAAATGTGCCGGGGGAGTATTATTGCCTCCCATATGGTCTAGCGGTTAGGATTCCTGGTTTTCATCCAGGCTGCCCGGGATTTCGACTCATGGTATGGAAAGTCAATTTTTTTTTACATTGTCAACAAAATTCAAGTTATTCAATAATCATTTTTAGTAATTTATAGTCTTAGAGGCCTACACGAACTGCAGAAACAAGCAGAAGATATGTAAAAAATCATAAATGCTGTTTCAGTACTGAATCATTTTCACAAATACAATTATATAGAATTCAGAAAATTTCACTATGGAATATTTACTTTATCATAATTTCAATTTAGTACATCATCATTTAAACTTATCATCTCATAATTATGACGCATAGTCAATTTTAATTTAAACTTTTTGTTATAATTATTACTTAATTCAGAAGTACAATTTTTGTCAATTACGCCTTTTTATTGTAACACTATTTTGATGGTCCTTTTGAATGTGCTGATGACTATACTAGTGCTGATGATGAAACGTGTTGAGTTAGGCTAGCGCTTTTTGTCCCTCTCTGGTATTATAGTGTTTCAAGATGGCGGAACGACACGGAAGCCTCCTTGGACTTACCCGCCCCATGTAAATAAAGATAAGAAATGTTTAGCTTACGAGGATAGGGCTGCGTCTCATTTCTCTGTCTTACCCCTTACTCTTACCCCTTCCCCTCGGTTTTGCACGTTCATGTGAGGGGAAGTGGCGTCCCAATTCTCATTTTGATTAAGGGCTAGGGCCAAGGCGTAGGGCTACATAGCCCTTGAAACGAAGTTTGCGGAGGACCACACTTGAAAGAGAGGGGTAGGAATTTCTCAGAAGTGAATCGCACAAATGTAACTATTTTCAGCAGTTTATGACACTCGTGTTTTATGATACTTTTAATAAAATGTTCAAGCGGTTTTAATTGTAATGTTTTTGTTTTGAATCGCTAGTTAACCGCTAGCTAGCAGCAATGCTCTATTTGCCGTTTACTAATGTTTTGCTTAGCTATGGTGTCGCCGGCGCTGCCGTTAAATACAATAAATCAATGTCTTTGACTGATGGCACACAAGCGTGCAAAGATAAAGAGAGACCAGGCAATCGAAATCACAACCCGAGACGACGGCATCTTCGTTTGTTTGTGTCAACGCGTATCGCCTCTGTTGACGTAGCAGCAGCCAGCTAGCGGAAAGGGAAGATGATGCAAACGGTAATCGAGTGGTGTCTCATTTCTTAGAGAAACGTTCTTCCCCCTACCCCCCTTCACTCGGTATCGAGGGGTAAGGGGAAAACGAAGGGGAAGGGGTAAGACAGAGAAATGAGATTGGCCCTAAGTCAGATCATTGGCAGAGGTCATTTTACACCAATGAGGACATATTTTATGAATACAGCCAATGATTTTAGCTTATAAAATAAATTTTTTTCACTGAGCGAATCTACACATGAGAGGCCTTCAGAAGTCATAACTTCAGGGGTCAACGGCTTAGGCCCATTGGTTTAGGTATTTGTAAAAATCAAATACTGTATTACACTTTTCAAAGTTACAATAAAAAGACCTGTTGTGTTCTGACACAAGGCCATTAACTTGTTTTTATAAATGTATTTTGCTTATTACTACAAATATCAACCTGAAAAATGAAAATCAGAAAAAAAGAAAAAAACAGTGTTTTAAAATACAACTAAACCATGATAATGTTTAGTTTAGATGTTGATGACTAAGCTTCTGGCATATAGTGCAACCACGCAACAAGAAATCTAATATTGGTGTAATCTTTGCGAGGTCTCACTCACGACGCACAACTTTGTAAATAAAATAAAATAAAAAATTATGGAAGTCATTGTACTGTAATTTAACCATATTTTATTGATTAATATTATGGCTTCATGTTGATTTAAAGTTTTTAATTGTTATTAACTAATAGCTTTATCTTTTAACATCCGGCACAAAATGAAAGAGATGTATTATTTGAAAAAAAAAAAGGAATGTTCACAATCACTATGTGTCAAAAACAGTATGTGTGTGTAAATAGTTGTGCAAAGTTCCACACCCTATGGACTAACTTTAAAAAACAAAACAAAAATACACATAAATAAATAAATAAATAAATAAATAAATAAATATATATATATATATATATATATATATATATATATATATATATATATATAGATATATATATAGATATACACAAATCATTTCTTAACTAAGCAACTGTTTCTTAAATTATCAGACACTCACCGCACTGATGTTAACATCACCATATATTGTGTTTTCTACCATGATTGTAGTAACTATTGTCCCACCATTCTTCTGGGCAATTGTTAAGTTAAGCTGATTAGGGTTCTGAATTAATGGCTGTCCGAATGATGTAGAAATATTATGCTGTCGTCGTTGTGGAAGGTTGTTAGGCTGTTGAACGTCACCATCTGTTAAAAAATTTGCAATTAAATACACAACCAAAACCATGTAAACATTATAGTAAAGCTTATTGAAGATTGAGAAACATATTGATTACTAACAAAGTAAATTATACATCTTTCCTACGTTTGATATTCTTTTTTCTGATTTTTTTCACTATGGACTTGATCCTTTTTAATGCTGTTTTCTCTCCATATTTATTCTGTAGTTCCTCTACTGTGTCTTCCAACCTCCCTGTTGTTCTTCTCCAGCTGTGTTAACCAAAGACAAACAGTTAGAAGAATAAAATGTATGTACAATAGCAAAAATAAAGTTGGTCATTAGTTGTTAGGGTTAGATACACCTGTAGACACATTCATACACCCATTCGCCTGTTTTCATTTAGCATACACCAGAGTTCAAACATTCACTTTTTCAAAGGCTGAAAGATTGCGTGGTCAAAATTTCTCTTTTTAACATAAGAGTTAAAAAATGTACATGAGTCACGACGCATTGCATTATGCACCTGACCTGCCGGCTGATGAAGTATTTATTACATCAAGAAAACATGAATACAACACACTGTACTTGGATGAATACATTTATTAGATTCATTTAATAATATTACCAGTTGCATATTATCTTTATTAAAAATAAGACAATAAATGATTTTATTTTTTAAATTTGACTGCATTCTTTACTTTTTGATTTATGAATTATAACAGACTGATAGGAAAAACATTATTTTGCGGTTTGACTAGATATGATGTTTAACTTTGATTACGTTTTTAAGTAGTAAACGTAACTCACGTTCAATTGCAAAAGAGTATAGCCTAAAAAAAGAACCCCTTCACACACACACACACACACACACACACACACACACACACACACACACACACACACACACACACACACACACACACACACACACACACACACACGCCAGTCAGACCAATTGCAGAAGTGCATATGCTTAAACTTTTATGTAGCAACGCAACAATAATTTCAGCATGCATTCACTGTATACACCGGGACGTGATGAACAATATTGAACAAATATTGTATTGCAGTTTTTGCGAGACCTTGTTTGTATGTCACATCTGCCAAATAGTTACAGACAACAACAAAAAATTCAACTCCCCAGCCTGTTGGTTTTTAATAAATACTCGGAGTACTAATTTTTCAGTTAAAACGCACGGAACAAAAAGTGCGTCAGTCTTTACTGCGTGTTCAACAAGTCACGTTACAGCTCTTCTTCAGCGTTAAACTACCAGAATACACAAATATGCTTAGATGCTTAGAGTGGTTATATTATAACATCTTAAAGGAAAAATTCACATATGAGATAGCTTTATAACTTGCATACTATATAACTTATAGTATATGTATAACTTCTTATTTACTTTGATGTCAGGGCTAGATTACAGCATGAAACCTGTTGTGCATATTAATAAATTAAATTGCTTTTTCTCTTTTTCTCCCTCTCAGCACTTCACAACGGAGTATGGACAGCTTTGTTCGCCCAGCTCAGTCATGCACTGTTCAAGAGGCTGCAATTTTTACAGAGAGCATTTTGAACATGCTTGTGACCGATATGAGGCCAATGTCCATGGTGGAGGACAAGGGATTTAGAGACATGATCTCAACTTTCAATCCTAAATACAGCCTGCCATCAAGAACATATTTCACACAACTGATGGAGAAGAAACACAGAGACATTACAGAGAAATTGAAAGCTGTCCTAAAGCAAACAGAGTGTGTTGCCCTGACAACAGACATTTGGACCAGTGTGGCAACAGAAGCCTACCTGGGGGTGACATGCCACTTCTTGGGGGAAGATTGGGAGATTAAGTCCTTCTCCCTAACCACAATGCCCCTAGAAGAGAGACACACTGCAGCCAACATTGCAGACTGGCTAGAGGAGACAACTGACAAATTTGAGATTCCACTTGAAAAGGTAAAGGCAGTTGTCCATGACAATGGGGCCAATGTGGTGGCAGCAGCAAGAATTCTTAGAGAGAGGCATGGGTGGGCTTCTGTGAGATGTGCAGGGCACACTTTAAATTTAGTTGTGCAGAGCACACTCAAAAACAATAAAACAATTGCTAGTTGTGTGGGTTCTGCTAGGTGCCTAGTGGAACACTTCAAAAAGAGTGAACTGGCCTGCACTAAGCTCAAAGAAAAACAACAGCAGATGGGAAAGCCACCACTCATGTTGATACAGGATGTCAGTACCCGGTGGAACAGTACGTATCACATGTTATCAAGACTCCTGGAACAGCAATGGCCTGTGACTGCAGCTCTCTCCGATCCAGCAGTCAATCCGAGAGGTAAACACCACTACCTGGATCTAAAGCCAGAGCAGTGGCACATCAGTGAGGAGTTGACACAGGTCCTTGGGCCATTTGAAGGAGCTACATAGTTTCTTAGTGGAGAACAGTATGTCACCCTCTCTGCCCTTCCACAGCTGGTCCAAAACCTTAAAAAGTCCACACTGACTGCAGAACCTGAAACTGCACCAGTGAAGGCATTTCAGGCTTCTGCTGCAGAGCAGATCACAGAGAGGTGGGAAGGGCTGTATGAATTTCCTTCTGGCTGCTGCTTTGGACCCCAGGTTTAGAAAATTGAAGTTCTTGCCTGCTGTAGAAGTGTTGAAGGTCCAAACTAGTATTCAATCAATGGCACTAGTTGCCAGAAAGGACTCAAAACAGACACATGTAACGGTAGAGAAAGCCACTGCCACCACATCAGCTACAGACACTAAAGGTAGATCACATCAGAAAAGTGTCCTGGGATCATCATCAGAGGATGAGGATGAAGGAGAGGATCATGATGAGGATGAGCAGATGAGCAGAGCAGAGCAGTGCAGAGGGAGGTCTTGGAGTATTTTGGTGAACAGCCTATTTCCAAGAAGGAGGATCCACTGCCATGGTGGAGAATAAATCAGGCAAGATATTGGCACAGCTGGCAAAGTCTTTCTTGGGGATCCCAGCAACATCAACACCCTCAGAGCGCCTGTTCTCTGCTGCTGGGAACACTGCCTCAAAACGTAGGGCAAGCCTAAATGCTGAGCATGTGGATATGTTGACATTTCTCCATTGCAACTATAAGCTGTTGTAAAATCTGAACTCTCTCTCTCTCTCTCTCTCTCTCTCTCTCTCTCTCTCTCTCTCTCTCTCTCTCTCTCTCTCTCTCTCTCTCTCTCTCTCTCTCTCTCTCTCTCTCTCTCTCTCTCTCACACACACACACACACACACACACACACACACACACACACACACACACACACACACACACACACACTCACTCACTCTTCTAGGTACATTTCGATGTTTGTTTTGAGATTACAAATTATTTTTTATAATTGTTTTATTTACATTAATTTTTTTTTTATAAATTTTATACATTGTGTACCTGTTTGGCTTGATATTTTATATTCATTTTTTGTTCTCAGGTTAACTAAACTAAATTTGCAGAAGGTGCCATCCTTTTTTTGTAATGTTGTGTATTAAGAAGACAAAAAAAATAAGTTTATATTCATATTAAGTTTGTATTCATATTAGTTTACAATACATGTTATATATGTTACAGTAAGTTCACTTAACTGTATATTGTTATATAATTGTTGGCAATGCCAACTTGGCACTTGGAAATAAATACCTCAGTTGAGAAATAAAAGCCAAATGCTTGAACATTTTACAGCCACATCATTTTTGTTATCCATTATTTGTTTTGGTTTTTCAAAAACATGCACAAAAAAAATCTGATTAATCGATCGATTAAGTGCTAGATTAATCGATTACAAAAAGAATCGATAGCTGCAGCCCTACAATTTTTAACATCACTAGCGCAAAACTTATCGTATTGCCGGGTGTGATTGTAATGTTTTGTATGGCGTTTTCTTTACACTCTCCCCGGATATCGGTTTCCTACAGTTAGCTGTAATGTTAGTGAACTCTAGGTCTTCTCTTTGTTCATATACGACAGTATTCGCATGAATTGGCTTGATTTGATAAAATTATGTTTTAAACCATCATCTTCACTTGAGACATTTACATTATATTATATACAGTCCTATATACCGTTATACTGTCCTAGTTTTTAAATAGCGCTAAAATGTATATTTTAACCCTTTATGCGGATATGCCGCACAAGGTTCTCTGTTCTCTGGTTCTATGTTTTTAAAAATAAAGACAAGGATGCCTCTTTCTATAAGCGACCCTCAAAATCTGTGCATACAACAAAACACGTGTAGGTGTACGATGATTTATCAGAAAATTACTTTTGTTTGAAGAAAAACTTAAATCAGCTGGTGCTTGATAATTATTGAAGTTATTAAACACCCCTGAATTCGGTAATGATCCGTTTAATGCGATATGGATATCACGTTTTAATCTTAACTAGCTTACTTTTCAAATAACATCTTAATAGTTGGTCAAATTAACTTAAAGCCTGCGTAAAATGAAATACATCCTAGCTATTTTCTAAATGTGTGTTACAGAACTTATGGTGAACAATCCTTCAAATGTCTGTTTTCACAGCATAAATTCATGTTTTTACAGGTTGGTCCCATGGACTTTTATTGTATTTTTCGATAGGTTCCGAGTGCCTGACAACCATGAGGGCTGTGAATTTTTTTCAATACATTGATCCAGCCAACTTCCAACACACAGTTAATGCAGTTAAAGCTGTTACAGGCTTTCAGTGTGAGACAAATAAGATAGCGGTGCCAACGCTAGCCAACAAACTTGGTCAGAGCCTCATGAAGGTTGCCGACATTGTAAGTTGTGATGCAAGGATCTGCGGTGACACAAAAGTTAAAAAAGCAGAGGACTTCAAACACATCTATCAGACACGCTGGAGGGAGATGATCTCATGTCATGCTCACAATACCCTGGAAGAAAAAAGGTACAACAATCCACTGATCTTGCCATTTGCAGATGATGTCAAGAAACTCCATATATATTTAATGGAGAAACAGCAAGAATACTACAGCACACTTTTTAATGCACCGGACACCAAGACCTGGGCAAAACTGGCTAAAGACACTCTTGCACAAATGATCATCTTCAACAGAAAAAGGCAAGGGGAAGCCTGTCTGATGCCAGTACAATCATTCGAGTCTCGAGACAAATCTACTTTAAATATTGATATTGCTGACTCTCTCTCAGAAGTTGAACAAGCACTATGCAAGTACTTTAGTCGAGTAGAAATCCGTGGAAAGCGCGGAAGGAAAATTGCAGTACTTTTGGCACCGGAAAAGATCAAATCCATGGAGTTGCTGGTTAAAACACGTGAAGTTTGCGGTGTTCCGAAGGAGAACATCTACATGTTTGCAATCCCAGGCTGCGAGACATCATTTCGTGGATCAGACTGCCTGCGATGCTTTGCCATGGAGTGTGGTGCTAAATGTCCAAAAGCCCTATCGTCCACCAAGTTGCGCAAACACATCTCTACAATGTCCAGAGTTCTTAACATGAACGACACCGAAATGGACCAACTTGCTGATTTCCTGGGACATGATATTTGTATCCACAGGAAATATTACAGATTACCAGAGGGAACACTCCAGCTGGCAAAAATCACCAAAGTCTTGATGGCAATGGAGCAGGGAAGGCTTAACGAATTCAGAGGGAAAGGTCTTGACCAGATCAGCATCAATCCAACAGGTATGTAACCTGTTAATCGAGTTTAAACTACCTGTCAAGCGTGTCCTAGTGACTTTGGAAGAATCTGTGCATATCTCTGAATACTAAGACTATATTTCAGAGTGTGTTGAGCCTGATGCTGGGATGGAGAGTGAAACAGAACTGTCAGATCATTCTCATGATGTGACGTCAAGTGAGCCAGGTAAAGATTTGTAAACACATTTTTTAAAGATGTTTGTCATTTCCATTAGTTAAATAATAATTAAATCATGCCTTCAAGCAGGCACTTCAGGAGTGAATAGCAGCAGGCCAGTAAACACGAATGAAGGTGAGATGTATGAACAGGCAGTTAAATGTTTAATGCAATCAGAATATCAAGAATTCCCCCCAAACAGCCTATCAGTAATTAATAGTTTGATTTAGAAATGTATATGATTGTGTTTCTAAAGGATCTCCAGAGAGGACACGGGAGGTCATGAAAGTAACATCAGGTAAGGAACCTGTCCAGTAATAGTTTTTATTTGCTTTATTTATAAAAGATCAACAACATCATAAAGAATAGTATAAAAAGAATCCAGTCTTGCACCTACAACACATGCAGTGCAATTAATGTAATTTTCTTGTCATTAGTTCCTAGGAAGAGAAAGTGGAGTGAGGTGGAGATTGCAGCTGTAGAAGAGAAAATGATGACATTTATTCACTCGGGAGTTACTCCTGGAAAAGTCGACTGCATTGCATGCATTACAGCAGCCCCCAAAGCCCTCGGTGAACGAGACTGGCAGGCGGTAAAGTATTATATAAAAAACAGAATCACAGCATATGAGAGAAAGACCACTAAAAAGTAAGGTTGATTTTGGTTGTTGATTCTGTTTTTGCGTTTTAGTTGAATTATATTATCTGTTTTTTGGTCTCAATACCATAGTTGGAAACATTATAATGTAATTTAAGTTTTGAAAGAGTTAAAACGGCTCGATGTTGGTTGTAAATTTGGTGCTTGGACTTCCTTGTTTTTAAGTCTGCAGGCAAAATGCTGTGTCAGGTGATAAGGAGTTAGTGTAAATGTTTTTTCTAATTGCATAGATTAGTTCTCTTACGAGAGGTTCTCTCGTATTGCGTAGTTGCTTACGCTACGGGAAAGCCTTTCTTTCTCGAGATACTGAAGCCAAAAATTATCCTTAATTTTTATAATCTTGTCAACGCAGTGCGGCAGCCTGCAGACCTAGGGCAAGCTTACTAGCGTGCCCATTGGCTGCCCTGCGGCAACTGCAGCAGCCTACCGCTGAGCCCTTGGCGTGACGTCACGACCAATGAGCGCGCTTGGCGCGCTTAATGCGTCACAGCCCGCGAAAAGGGGTGTGGCTTAGCGTATATAAACAGGGCTCGGAGGCTGCTTCTCTGATTTCTGTCTTTTCAGCGAAGCTCTACGCATCGCTGCGCTCTGAGGAAGCCGCCGTCGAATCAAGCGACCAGCACGCCGAGGATCTCAGCCTGAGGACGCCGGCCGCCTTCGCCGCCTTCAGCTTTCCCTGCCTGCTTCGCTATCCGGCGAATATATCCTTTTACTGCTCTGTGTTGTATGTGTTTGTGTGTTCGCCCCGCGACACACTTTGCATCTAAAAGAGCGCGAGGCGTTGTTGCAAATGCCTCGCTCATCCTGTGGCTCGTGCAGAGCCGCGCTCAGCGACGGAGACCGCCACGTGATCTGCGCTCTCTGCCTGGGTTTCGACCACGCAGCCCGCGCCCTTCACGGGCGGCTGCGAACAGTGTGAGGACTTGCCGATGTCGACCCTGCGGGCTCGACTCGCCATGTTTCACGATCCTCCACCTTCTCCGGCTGCCTCTTCCGGGCCGCGTAAGAAAAAACGCCGCTCTCAAAGGCCTTCCGAGCCGGTGGTTATAGCTGAGCGCTCGCCGGAGCCCCTCCCGCGAGCCTCGCTCTCTCCTTCTCCCCCGCCCTTCACCGACGCGCAGCGGCCGGCCTCTGCCCGCACTGCCGTCGCCTCAGGGGATGAAGCAGACCAGCTGGTTACTCCCCTCTGTCAAGCCGCGCAAACGGCGCCGCTCACAAGGGATGTCAGAACGGACGGTCACGGGCTATAGCTTCCTTTACGTTACAAGGAAGCTACCCCCCCCGGATGACGCACGCCCTCTCCCCCTCTGTTCGAGCCGCGCAAGGCGCCGCTCACAAGGGATGTCAGAAGTAGACGGTCACGGGCTGGCTTCCTTTACGTTATAAGAAAGCTACCCCGCGTCTCGGTCGCGCGCGTCACTCTCCGGCCACCTCCGTTTCTCACACATTTCTCAGTCCCCTCCTAGCTCAGGCGACTAGAAATATCTATATTGCAGTAAACGAGCCTGTTATACACGCACGCCTGCAAACAAACGATGTCACAGCACATAATGACATCTTCCCGCTCTCTCTCCCTTTGTTCGAGCCGCGCAACTGCGCCGTTCTCAAGGGATATCAGAGCGGACGTCACGAGCACCGGCGAAAGGAGGAAGAGAGAGTGTTTACGTCCCGCTTAGGCCGGACTCCCTCCAATCCTCGCATATTTCTCAGTCCCCTCTAAGTTCAGGCGGCTGGAAATACTATTATTGCAGTAAACGAGCCTGTTGTAATACACGCGCGCCTGCAAACAAACGCTCGGTCATATGCTCGCACTGACTGGAAGCTCATGTGTGCCCCTGTGGCTCAGTGGCAGAACATTAGACTTCCGCACCAGAGACCCGTGTTCGAATCCGGCTCTGGCAGCAGAAAAACTTTTTTCTGCTTGCTTCTCTCGAGCTCGCGGCCAGCTTTCTTACATACAGAAAGCAAACCCGCATCTCACGGGATACAGATTTCTCAGTCCCCTCTAAGTTCAGGCGGCTGGAAATACTAATACTGCAGTAAACGGGCCTGTTTTAATACACGCGCGCCTGCAAACAAACGCCGAAACGAAACACGACGCTCGGTCATATGCTTGCACTGACCGGAAGCATGTGTGCCCCTGTGGCTCAGTGGCAGAACATTAGGCTTCCGCACCAGAGACCCGTGTTCGAATCCGGCTCTGGCAGCAGAAAAAAAAAAAAAAAAAAAAAAAAAACTTTTTTCTGCTTGCTTCTCCGAGCTCGCGGCCAGCTTTCTTACATACAGAAAGCAAACCCGCATCTCAAGGGATACATATTTCTCAGTCCCCTCTAAGTTAGGCGGCTGGAAATACTAATGCTGCAGTAAACGTGCCTGTTTTAATACACGCGCGCCTGCAAACAAACGCCGAAACACGACGCTCGGTCATATGCTCGCACCAACTGGAAGCTCATGTGTGCCCCTGTGGCTCAGTGGCAGAATTTTACTGGAGAACCGTGTTCAAATCCGGCTCTGGCGGCAGAAAATATTTTTTCTGCTGTCTTCTCCGAGCTCGCGGCCAGCTTTCTTACATACAGAAAGCAAACCTGCATCTCACAGGATGGTGCTTGAGTATTTATGAGCGTCTAAACATATGAGCCATCAAAGCATTTGCTCTATAACGCCGATGGTGTTACAAGTGTAGAAAATGTGCCCACTCCCATGTGCTCACTGCTACACACAAACACGGTCCCCATGGTAACGCGTTCAGAGCGCTCTCTCATAAAGCGGTCACACGCCGCTCGAGTAATAAGTGTAGTAAATGTGCCCACAACTCTGTGCTCACATCTACCTGTAACTCGCTCTGCCACTCGGTTACCCCGGGCAACAGCGGCTCAAGCCGAGGGTGTTATAAGTGTAGAAAATGTGCCCACTCCCATGTGCTCACTGCTTCACACAAACATGGTCCCCATGGTAACGCGCATAGAGCGCTCTCTCATAAAGCGGACACAAGCCGCTCGAGTACTAAGTGTAGTAAATGTGCCCACAACTTTGTGCTCACACCTACCCGCTGCTCGCTCTGCCATTCAGTTACCTCGGGTCGCACACCCTCTAAGCTCCCAAACTCTGGCCGTGTCATAAGTGTAAACTCTGCGCCCGCTCAGGTGCACGCGCACTCACTTTTAGACATTACAATCCCCACGCCGCTTTCGCGCCAGGGGTGTTTGTCAGCAAATCGCGCTCCATCCTCTGGGACCGAGCTACCGAACGCTGTACAGCCGGCCAATACTGCTTACCAGCCCCCGTGTTCGAGCACCAGCGGCGCGCACGCCGCTCCATCCTCTCTGATACAGGTTCCCCAATCCCGCGCAGCGCGGCGATCTGAACCCAGAGACCATTCGACCCCTAGCTATGCATGCGGAAGCATGGGAAGCTATTCAGGGCGCGTCAGAATGGGTGCTGAGTACTATAAAACACGGCTATTCGCTTCAATTCGCTCGTCGCCCTCCGCGCTTTCTAGCACAGACGGAGACGAAAGTGAGTTCAGAAGCTGCGCACCTGCTTCAAGCCGAAATAGCGAAGCTACTGCGCAAAAGGGCTATAGAACAGGTTCATCCTTCTCTAAGCGAGTCGAGCCTTTACAGCCGCTACTTCCTCGTACCCAAGAAGGACGGAGCGTTAAGACCTATTTTAGATCTGAGACATCTGAACAAAGCCCTCATGAGACGGCCGTTCAAAATGATCACAACCAGAAAATCCTCGCGCAGATTTGCCCAGGAGACTGGTTTATCTCTCTCGATCTAAAAGACGCATATTTTCAGATCCAGATAACTCCCCGTCACAGGCCATTCTTGAGATTCGCCTTCAACGGTCGAGTATATCAGTACACAATCCTGCCCTTCGGCCTGTCTTTGGCACCCCGTACATTACGAAATGCATGGACACGGCTCTCGCTCCCCTGAGAAAACAGGGAATGCGAATACTGAATTATCTGGACGATTGGCTTATTCTAGCGCTGTCAGAGACGGAACTTGTGTCTCACGGAACAGCGCTTCTCAGCCATCTGGAGGAGCTGGGTCTCTCGGTCACTGGACCAAGAGCTCGCTATCGCCCCGTCAGTCAATTTCCTTCTTGGAATAGAACTGGACTCGGTGGCTATGACGGCCAGACTGTCGGAGCAGCGCGCGCGCCGCATCCGCCTCCTCGCCGCATCCCTCCAAATAGGCAGCCGGGTTCCGCTGAGGACATTCCAGCGTATCCTGGGGCATATGGCCTCAGCTGCAGCAGTGCTCCAGCTGGGCTTACTGCGCATGCGCCCGCTTCAACGCTGGCTGAAAGCGCGCGTGCCCCACCGAGCCTGGACGGCCGGCGGCTTGCGAGTCAGAGTGAATCAGAGCTGCTTTTCAGCCCTGCAGCCCTGGCTGGCAGCCGAATGGTATCACACAGGAGTGACTATGGGAGTGATTTCACACCGGAAAGTTGTCTCGACAGACGCTTCCAACCTAGATTGGGGAGCGCTCTTCGAAGGCAGACCGGTCTATGGCCGCTGGTCAGACCAGGAGAATCTCCTACACATAAACTGTCTAGAGATGCTCGCGGTCGAGAAAGCTCTCAAACACTTCCTCCCATTCCTCCACGGTCACCATGTTCTAGTCCGCACGGACAATACATTGGTAGTGGCCTATGTGAATCGCCAGGGCGGTGTCAGATCAGACGCTCTGCACCCTGGCGAAACGCCTCCTCGTGTGGGCTCAGCACTCTCTGCGCTCGCTGAGAGAGCCGCGCATGTGCCTGGCCACCTGAACGAGGGCCCCGACAGACTGTCCAGGGACAGCGTTCCCCCTGGGGAGTGGTCTCAACACCCCCAAACAGTCCAGTCACTGTGGCGCCGTTTCGGCAAAGCGAAAGTCGACCTTTTTGCGTCAAAAGACAACGCTCATTGCCCAGAGTTCTTCTCGAAGAACGAGGACACGCTGGCCCAGACCCGGCCCAGCGGCCCGCTGTATGCTTTTCCCCCGGTCTCTCTGCTGCCTCAGGTCATCAAGAGAATCAGGGAAGCGCGCCACACAGTGCTCCTCTTAGCCCCATACTGGGAGAACCAAGCTTGGTTCCCGGATCTAATACAGCTGGCAGACTCAGCCCCCTGGCCGATACCGGTGAAGAGAGACCTTTTCTCTCAAGCCCGCGGCTCGATATGGCATCCCCATCCAGAGCGCTGTCTCTGCATGCGTGGAGCCTCAACGATTACACGCTGATCTGCCAGACGGGGTCATGAACACGATCATACAATCTAGAGCCCCCTCTACGAGGCGGCTCTACATGTCGAAATGGTCAGTGTTTAACAGATGGTGCACTGCTAAGGGGCTCGATCCACAGACATGTGGGGTATCGCGAGTACTGTGTTCCTTCAAGAGTTACTGGACGCGGGCAGGTCCCCCTCCACGCTCAAAGTCTATGTCACGGCCATTTCAGCGCTCTCTGTTCAGAGCTGGGCCGCGCATTAGGAAGGAACGAGTTCGTCATCCGCTTCCTTAGAGGAGCCAGGAGGATGAACCCCCCGCGACCCCCCCTCGGTTCCTATGTGGGATCTTTCACTGGTCTTGGAGGCCCTGAAAGCGCATCCCTTCGAACCCTTGGAAACTGTGGATATGAAATACCTCACGCTCAAAACCGTTTTTCTGATAGCACTGTCTTCAGTCAAACGAGTGGTGGAACAGCTCTTTGTTTCGTTTGGCGGGCGCACCAAGGGTCTCGCCGCCTCGAAACACAGCCTGTCCAGATGGATAGTGGACGCTATTGCTGCTGCTTATGCGTCTAAAGACCTGCAGTGCCCATTGGGCATTCAAGCTCACTCCACCAGAGGCATGGCCTCGTCGTGGGCGTGGTCCAGCGGGATTCCCATTCATGACATTTGTGCAGCGGCAGGCTGGGCCTCCCCCTCCACATTTGTTAGGTTTTACAACCTGGATGTTCCCGCCTTGCAGGCGAAAGTTTTATCAGTCTAAGTCTCGCGTATGCCAGCCCACTATCTGTGCGCGGGCTACGTTGTGTGATTTAGCTCTACTGGTTGAGCTGCACTATGCAGGGAATTGTCAGTTCGGACCGGCCGTGCCGCTCCTAACCCCCTAGTGTGTGCTTATGTACGGCGCTAGCCCTCTTCGGGCCGCCCGGCTCTCTGCTATCACGTTCCCCGGGCTCTCCCTGGGACTCATTCAGTGGATGCTGGGCGCGCACGGCGTTGACAAGGGCGTTCCCGTAGCGTAAGCAACTACGCAATACGAGAGAACCTCTCGTAAGAGAACGTTTCGGTTACTCACGTAACCTCTGTTCTCTCTAGAAGAGGGAACGAGTATTGCGTAGCCCGCCGTGCTCGCACCACGAGCTCATTTCGCTTCATGCGACAGAAACCAGAGAAGCAGCCTCCGAGCCCTGTTTATATACGCTAAGCCACACCCCTTTTCGCGGGCTGTGACGCATTAAGCGCGCCAAGCGCGCTCATTGGTCGTGACGTCACGCCAAGGGCTCAGCGGTAGGCTGCTGCAGTTGCCGCAGGGCAGCCAATGGGCACGCTAGTAAGCTTGCCCTAGGTCTGCAGGCTGCCGCACTGCGTTGACAAGATTATAAAAATTAAGGATAATTTTTGGCTTCAGTATCTCGAGAAAGAAAGGCTTTCCCGTAGCGTAAGCAACTACGCAATACTCGTTCCCTCTTCTAGAGAGAACAGAGGTTACGTGAGTAACCGAAACGTTTTACTGTACAGTAGCCATACGACAGAGTGCCTATAGTTTTCAATGCCTTTATTCAGGCCCCTTTACGTTTCACATTTTTAATTGTGTTGTGGATTTGATTTTAAATTGATTAATTAATTTTCTGATGGCACATTAGACGAAACACATCATAAAATATATATGTTGTAACATCTGGTGGCAAGCACGGAACCCATACTGTGCTGTACTAAATTTGGCTGTAGATTCAATTTTCCTGGTGCGCTCTATTTTGTATCAAGGTCGTTTTTATTTCTTTTGGATTTTTTTAATGACTTAATGATTAAATTCTTAGAAACAGCATTTATAAGCAAGACAAAAAAAAACTCTTATTTTGACCATTCCACTGATAACGTTCTAGTGCATGCATTACAGAAGCCCGAAAGCCCTCATTGAACAG